>NC_134954.1:19326230-19659355 GCF_965638725.1 Aptenodytes patagonicus
GGAAAACAAAGCATAATACACATTTATCACTTCCTTTTTTCTTCATGGATATGAAAAAAGGGTTAGTTTATATGGGAAACCTTACATGAAAATGCATTCCTCCCTCACCTTCCCCACCCTCCTTTTCTCCCTTGCACCCGCAGATATGCGCACCCTCATGTTCTCTCTTTGTGGGGTCTATTGAGAAAGGCGTAGAAAATAAATGTTACTCTCTGCTAAAATACCTCGGTGACATTAAGATCCTATCCACATGGTTAGTTTATTGCCTTCGAGGCTTTATGGCTGTGGCTGGAGGCTTTTTGGAAGGGGATTTTGAACAACACCTGAAAGTGAGCTGGCAGATTATTTCAGCTAACAGTAAGTCAGCAGGCTGGTTGCTTTTCACCAGCAATTTTCTGTGTGAGGCCAGATTTCCTCTAGGTCTCAGCACCCAACTGTTCCTTTTTCTGAAGCTGAACAAATGCCCAAGCTTTCAGAGACATGCAGAATCCCAGTGCTCCCACTTGAAACGGGTTACAAACTCATACTTCAGGAGAAGAATACAGACTACTATTAAAAACGACATGCTTCTACATTAAAAAGTCATTCAATCTACAGAAAATAGGTAATTACTTACACCAGCTTATTGTTTAAAGCTGTATTTTTATAATATAGATAGCAGCACAAAAATACGTCTGAAAGTATAAGGAATAAATCAACATTTGGGAGGTAAAAGAACTTACTAAACCATTAAAAGTTTCATTCCTCCATCAATTTTTCCTAGAAACCCTCATGTGCTGCAAAGGCTCAGCTTTAGAAAAAGTGCAGATGCTCAGCTATGACTGATAATACCCAAATTTATGTGGCTAAACATAAATAAAACATACAAAAACTGGTCAATAAATATTTGATTGTGGTTTCTAGGCTTGATAATTTTGCCTGTGGTTATCTCATTTATCAGTTTTCCAATTGTTTATCAGTGTCGTTGAGTCTGGCTGGATGCTATGTGATTTGGGAGGTCTTAACAGTTTTGTTCATAAAAATAAGTTAATTTTTTATTAAAGCCAAGACCAGTTCCCGATTTTTGCCCGTAGGGCACAGTCCTCAGATGACTAGAGCTCGTATAAAAATCACAGGACATTCATAACAAAAATAAGAAATCTCATTCCTCCCTGGTGACCCACCAGCACATACTGCGCTCATCAGAAAGAAAGCACAGGGTTTCAACTCATAATACTCTTTAAGTGGTGAAGTTTCCACCTTCAGGTGGAAAGACTGAAGTCATGCAAAGCCCAGGTAGGGTGCAAAGCTGCTTTGCACCCAACTCCTGTGACTGTGTGTACTCATGTGCTCTCTTTGCCACCAGTTGTGCCGAGCCCTCGGCCAGCCTGAGCTCTACGTGGATAGGTCTGTGCTTTTCCTGGAGAACACGCCCAAAGCATCAAAAGGGACCTGAATCTCCAGAGGGTTTTTTTCCACAAACAAGAATGCAAATATCTTAAGCAAAAACCCCTCCAATTATTATAAAAGGGCTTGTAAACAGGCACACATGCCCCCACACCTCCCCTTCCTAGCTCTAGGAGAAAGGGAGCATTTCCCAAGGGCTTGTTCTCAGTAGAGCAGCTTTGGTCGATTTTGTGCATTGCAATAACCCACACAATCCTCTCACCCCCGGGATGAACAGGATCTTTCTGTCTGTTGCCTCTGGGGCTTTGTGCATACACCCTGTGTTTCCAAGAAGCCTCCCATCCCTTGCTTGCTGTGCTGCTCACTTTTCCCATGCCTCCCTTCGCATCCCTCCCCGCCACATCCAGGCAGCAGCAGCCGCGACCAGGGAGCCTTCCTGTTCTCCAAACATATCCCATTTGGGATGGGACATGTGGCAATGCCTCTTCCCCGCTGGCATGGAGGACAGACAGAAAGCAGGATTAATGCTCACCCTTCCTCTGCTCCTCCTGATGGCTTAAGCCCGGCCAGCCCAGCATCACTCTCGCCCCAAATCCTCTTTCCAAGACTATTCCCCGCATTTGCCGCAATGGCTAAAAGTGATGCTTGTTCACTCACCGACCCTGTGCACCAGGGTGAGCTCTCCTCGCAGGTCTTCATCCTCGTAGAGAGAACCAAGTGCGTAGCGAAGGAGCTGGGGGGGACCTCTGAACTGCAGCCCCGGAGCCCCAGCGAACCCTGCGGCCTCCTCCACATCCATCTCCTCTCCACCTAGGGCTGACATACACACGTGCCATCAGGACCCGGCCCCGAGTCTTCCTCTGTGACACTTTCCTCTCATTTACATCTTGTTTTTTATTATGCTGGTAGATTTTCCAGCTACACCCCTGTGCAGTCTGCACAGCAGACACAGCCAATTCATTTTCTCATCTGTACTTATAATATGTATACATATCTGCTATCCAAAAAAGAGAAAAGGAGGGGCAGGAAATCTTTCCCTTTCCTTTCTTCTGGAAATAAACTCTGGTCCTGGAGAGTCCAAAAAAACATTAAATGGGGAGTTTAATTTTCCTCACTTGAAGTTTGAAATTATTTTTAGTTAATGAAGGTCATTAGCTTATTTTGGAGATGACAAATATAGAGTGAGGCTGGCTGTCCAATTTATTTTCAGAAAAACTAAAATTTGAGCCTTAAAATGATGGGAAATCAGTTGGCTTTCTTTTTGGAGTTGGTTAAAATACCAAACTCTTCCCAAGGTTTAGCAGGTGCTAAACTTGGTTATAAAATTAAGTTGCTAGGCTAAACTCTGTACTGGTTACACTGGCAGAAATCCAGAATCACACCACTGACTTTAGTGGAAAACTTGCCTTGGTTCATCAAAGCAGAATCTGGCTACCTTTTTTCCACAGGATGTTAAACTTCATCAAATAGTGCAAGAAAACTGTCAAAATAGTATTTATTTCTAAAACACGAGGTTTAGGTTTTCAAACATGTCCAGGGGATTTAAGCGTTCATCTCCCATTAATCTTTGGCAAAACCAAAAAATTACTTGAGGATGAACTTGGGATCCACGTGTTGCACGTAGCTCTAGCCTGGCCACATTCAGAGATGGCTCAAGTTGGCCTCCCAAAATCCCAGGATCTGTGAAAATCTCAGTTGAATTCACATTTTAAATCAGTGGGAAACACTTTAATGGCCTTCAAGATGTAAAAATAACTTACCAATGCAGGACCATCTGTTAACACCAAGCCTGTAACCCTCCTTACATGCACATTCGTACGACCCCAGAGAATTAACACAGAAATGGTCACAGTTGCCATTATCAAGATGACATTCATCCACATCTAGAAAAAACAGATATAAATGCTGATTAGGTGCAAGTACCTCTGCTCAGAGAGTGCACTCTGCACCTGGCTGCATTCAAAAAATTATTCTGCATGTAAGAAAACCTGATTTTCTTAGTACTTTGGGGCTCTCCGTTTCTCACTAGTACTGGAGATATTAAAACATTTCAGGGCAACATGGAACAGATTATTTCACCTATGTTTTTGTCTCAAGTGAAAACAGCTGCTTTAAGCAGTTAAGCTCAGTTGATCCTTTGGTTATTTCGAGGGCTCTCCTTTTGTAGAAGTAGTCTTTAATGCACATCAATATACAGTGTCCATGGAGAGAGGAGGAAAAGTTCCTCTCTGCTGGCTCATCTCCCGCAGCCCCACTTTTCCCTGCTTGATGCTAGGTTATTACTGTATTCCAGTCTCAAAAAGTGGAAATTACACATTTGTAACACCTTATCAGCAAAGCTGGCATAGGTCACTGATTCTCTTATCAGGGAAATGCCCACAAAGCCCTGTGATGAGCTTTGACAGCATTTCTTCTACCTGCTGTTGTGCTTAGCTAGACCGAGCCGACGGTATCAAAGGACTCACCGTCGCAGGCGCAGCCGTCGGCGTTCGGCTGGAACCCAGCTTTGCAGGCACACTCGTAGCCGCCCACATGGTTGATGCAGAATTGGGAGCAGCAGGACTTTCCAGTCTCACACTCGTCCAGCTCTGCAAGGAAGGGGCAGCTTGTTCAGCCCCTGGACACGGTCTGAGCTGCTGCCACAGTTTTGCTCGGCAGCTACTGCGCTATTCAGCACATGCCTTTCTATGTCTTCCTCTCCCTTCACCCACATAAAACACTGTCTGAATCCTGATAATGGCTGTCTTCTACCTTCTCCCACAGCAGCCAATATCCTCCATGTCCAGGGAGAGGCATCTTTTTTTCTGGGAGTCTTAGGTGCCATGAGGTGATTTACAAAACAGACAACAACTAGGTCTCACCAGCCCACACATACCATCTATTTGTCAGTAATCTACATTTAACCATTTGCACTTCTGTACGCTCAACCTTTTTCAATGCAAACTAACAGTGAAACAAAGCTCTGATCCAACAACGCATTTCTGGACATCAGCAGCCTGCTAGGTGCAATTGTAGTTTTTGATAACTAATTGCCCATTGCCTTATGCTGCCCTGTGTCCACCCGGAAATTGGTATCGTCGACACCGCTGTTCTGGTGATTAGATATGAGAACCGAGCTGTTATCTTTTCACTACAGGCTCCCAGCTGATCTCAGCCCTTGCAGCCTGCTGAGCGGGTCGGTGGCCATTCAAGGGCCACCTTGTCAATGCTGAGTCTGCAGAATGCTTTTGAACGTTACCCAGACGAGCAGCCACAGATGGGAAAGGTCAGTGTCTCAATTAACCTTGGAAGGAGTACCAACATTATTAGGAAACACCGACAGGAGAAAGAGGAGAAAGATAATGTAATTAATCAATCGAAGTGAGGAGGTCAGCACAAAAATGATTAATGCAGGTTATTTGAACACAGAGTGTTTTCCAGAAATGTCACAAGCCGAGGTCCTCTGCAGTACGTCAGACGATGCCTGGCTCTGGGGTCTAGCAACAGCCCCTTGTCTGTGTAGGAATGCGAAATGTGCGTCCAACAAAAAGGAGATTTTTGCTGTTAAGAGCAGCTTTTCATGTCCTCAGCCTTGCCAAACCCTTCCACTGTGCTCTCACTTCCCTCACTGTGGCCAGAGTAACTGCTTCCCTCTGAAATCTCCATCAGCAGGTCACTGAGCTGGGGTGGGGGGCAGGAGGCTGCTCTGTCTCCTCTCATCCATACACAAACGGGACTGTGTAACCCATCCCACCCCTGCGAGGCTCTGGGTCCAAATCTGCCTCCCTGACCTTTTTTTATTTTGCTTTTTAAGCTCCAGCATCAACCGCCCTTGCAGACCTCGGTGCTTCCCTCCTCCCCTGCTCCTTCCTCTCTCCTGCACTTGGCTTTGTTTGTTGCAAGACTCCTCTTGTCTGTAATGCCTCTCACATTCATCAGAGCTCCCACTCTCTACCTCTCCTCATGTCTTACTACACTGCTCTGTGATGCCTGCTTTTTTTTTTCCCCTCTTCTTGGCTATTCTTGAAAATTTTAATGGCATAGTGACAGCAAGTCTAAACCAGAATGAGATACAGTTTGCATAGCAAAAGCCGTAAACAAAAAAATATCACATCATAAAATCGTTTAAAACATGAAGGCATTTTTAAGCTCTTCTCTTAAGATAAAAACAGATCTAACTCTATTGCTTTCACTTCCTAAGTGAGATTTCTCTCAGCCAGAAGTGCAATCTCATCACTGCGCAAATCTGATGGAAATAGAGCAACTTCCATAACACAAAGTGGAGTTTGCGCATGAAGCACTTCAGAACAGCAGTGCTACCACGCCCAGCCAGAGCCGACCCTCTTCCCAGCCGCCAGCCGAGGAAGGGAAACAAAAAAATTCAGCCAAGTGATGCTTGGGCTGGACACAATGAGATATGGCCACAGCAACTGGTGATGCACCGAAGTGTCATCTTCCATTTGGGAGGCAGAACTCCTTCCCTTCATTAATTAATAATCCCAGCAAACACGCAGAGCAAGGCAAGCTGGAGCAGCGGCTGAGGAAGCGCCAGAGGACAGTATTAATTAAAACTTGTAGGAAAAGGGCAGGGGATGGGAAGGTATTTCCTTGAGTGACAGCTCTCCTGCAGGCTCCCCTTGCAGAGAGACCCACCACACCTCCTCCCTCCTCCTGTGGAGATGCAGCATTCGCCGTGAATTACCTGCGCATGTTTTGCCATCAAAATCGAGGCGATAGCCGTCGTCGCAGGAGCAGCGCGGCCCCGTAGTCGTGTGCTCGCAGTGATGAGAGCAACCACCATTGTTGTCCTGGCAGCTATTGATAATTTCCATTTCAATGCCTTGCAGAGAAATAAATCAAAAGGATGTTAAAAAGCAAGCACAGGGGGACAGTCACCGGAGAATAAGCCTTCCGCAAAAAAGCATACATAAGCTGACTGCTGTAGCAGGAAATACAAACTCAGCTCCCACACACACCCGAGAAGAGCATGTTTTGGAATCACTGAACTTCAGGTATTTGTCTCCTTGTGTCACAACAGTGGATGCTCTCGACTTCGGTAACATGAAGCCAGCTCACCGTTTCAGCAGTCTGCCTGCTACGGGAGCGTTCACGGGTTGCCTGAGATTTATGCTTTGTTTGAACCTAACAGTGAGTTCTGCCCTTGCCCCAGAGAAGGAAAGGAACCACCTGAGGAACCCAGGCAGTTCACCTCAACCCAGACTGCTTATGCTTTCCAAAAAGCAGCTTTTAGTTTTGTCTGTGAATGGGAAAGAGTTGGGTTCTGAAACATCCACCGAACACAAATGCCTTAAAATTTTCATAGTAGAGTCCTGCTGCCGAGCCTGACACCTAATCACAAAGCAAAACAATCTGCAGGTTTTGACCCTTGGACATCCCTTCAAGGGGGAACACAGCAGCTCCTCTGCTGAGACTTTGTCCCCCTACAATTAAGACAGGGTGGTGGTACGATGCTGTCACCAGCCCCCTTCGCACTGACAGACCACCCCACCCTCCTGCACTTGGTTGCGCTGGACAATCCTCACAACATTTTGCCCAGGTCCAGTGGAAACCCTCATAGAGGAAAGGGAACACCTGTCCATCTCATTCCCACCAAGGTACTTCATTAAATGATGTTTTTAGGATGAAAAGAAAATACAAGTTTATAAATTTATAAAGTTTCTCTTGAAGAATTAGCTGGATTGTCTTGTTACAGAGCTATTTAGAGAGGAATTAATTTCCCATACTATGTAGGAGGACTGAGAAACACCCTCCCTAAAGGAGCCATCGTACTGTCAGAAACACCCCAGCTCAGAGCTGTGGCTATCAGATTTGGTACAGAAGGATGGCATTTCCCCGCTGCTGCGGCTTGTGTACACATCTGTGTCGGTGGCTCTGATCCTACCCCTTTTTGTGCCCGCAGGGAGCAACCTGCCTGCCAACCAGAAAAGCAAGTCTAGCTGGGAGAGGGTATAAATTAGGAGAACATATATGGAGGGCTACATCTCATGCATGGTATGATTATTTGCACCAGGGAGAAGAAATTTAGTCTCCTGCCCAGTGTGTTAAGCTGGGATTTAGGAAACCCAGCGATCAAACATAGAATCTGACTTTATACACTATCTTCATCATTTACTTTGTCTCAGTTCTTCATCAGTAAAACTGGAATAACAGCTCTTCCCCATGCTGCTGGGGAAATGAAAGAATAAACAAAGATTGTAAATTGCTCAAGCACTGGGATAATCCTGATCATAAATATATGCAGAATGTTTTTCTTTTTATTGTTTGCTCTGTAATAGTGTACATAAGGGACAGAGAATCACCATCCCCTGAGATTTGCTGAACATAGAGAAAAAATATTATCAGAAAGTCACAATGAAATCTAAGTGGTCTAAACCACTTTTTTATCCCCGTAACAGATCATTTTATATCTATATATTAATTGCATTTCCTCTGCCATTGCACTACTCACAGTTCCCCATCATCTATGAAATAAGCCTCCAGGATGTCTCTCACATGATTGGCATTTGTTTTTAATGTATGTTAATGCTCTGAAACAGAATTTCATCCTTAATAAATATTTCTTACACACATGTTCTTAAAGAAAGCATTCATTCTCTGGCATGCAGCATATTTTCCTAAGAAAATTCTGCTGAAATTTCTTGCACAGTATTATTAGATTGAACGATCTTTGCCCACCTCTTTGCTAAAACAGGCCATGCTTTTGTCTGCATTCCAGTGAGCTTATGTTAGGTCCATAATAACACCAACTCTTCCACATCACCTCCTTTATTAATCTAAATTTGCCCTCAAGGACAGCCCAGGGATCACCCATCAACTAACAGCACTGGGAGTCAGTCCCCTTCTCAAGAAAAGTAGCGTTGATTAAGAAACCCTGCTGGCAAGAGGTAAGTATGTGAGGGAAGACAACAGAGCTCAGCATCGTTTTAGTTTGGGAAATTTTAGTTGTTCAAATATTTTTTTCATCCCCAATCCTGCTTTTTTCCTTTTTTTATTTTAAAGTATCCACTTAACAGTGTCAATAATCTCAGGAGAAACATAAGTAAACCTAGACAGATAAAGACAAGAGCATAGTATCACGTTGGTTTTCTTTTGCATCAGATCCAGCATATAAAAAAATTGGGAGAAGGAGGGCAGGAATGAATACATTTCATAGAATAGCAATATTTTGGTAGCTCTGCAATAGAATGCACCAGACTCTGCAGATAAACCAACAGGGCTATTTGCTCTTTGTAATGCAGTAATTAAGATCCGTGAACACAGGCTTAGGAATGTATCAACCTGCAAAACGAGCAGTAGCAGAAGATGAAGAAAACAGTATTAAGATTGAGCTTTTGCATACATTTATTTTGCTGGGAGTGCTAATCCAACTGAATTAAAAATGAAGCATAGCAGTTTGCAGATAAGATAGCCTGAAATGCATAGATGTAAAAGTGTCACTTACGGTAGCACTGCTTTCCATCGGCCCCCAGCTCGAAGCCGGGGTTACAGACACAGGTGAAGGATCCCAGAGTGTTCACACAACGATGAGCACACCTGGCTCTCCCTTCTGCACACTCATCAATGTCTACAAAGCAGAGAGAAAGGCAAAGACATTCATTTGGATATTAAAATAAAAAATAATATTGCTCTACACAGACATGGCTGTATTTCCAAACATCTACTGAAAAGAGCATCCTGATGTTAGTCTACAAATGACAGCATCTGATGAATCCAGGAACACTGAACTCACAACATTATTCTCCAAAATAATCTTTTTTTCTAAACACCGTTGACCTTGAACCTCTCAGTGTGAATATTACAATATCAAACACTGTATTTACAGTATCAGCCAAAGCAACTTGTTTATTATTCCTGTTAAAAAAGCAATGGCAAAAGAAGTCACATGAAGAACTCAGAAGAAAGTCCTATCTCCCAGTACCCTAAAACTACCACTAGGTCCTCAATGCCTTTATATTTAAATTAATGGAGCAGGAAATAGCTGATTATTTTCTGAATGTCAAATGATTTGGATTAAGTGGTGGCTGGGTTTCAGCAGGTATGATGGAGACAGATGTTCTCTGTCACATCCCTGAATCCTGCAGCTTCTTCTACAGAAGTCCAGCAGGGAGGCACCTACTCCGATCAGAGGAGTTTCATCCCACCTGTAAGAAAAGAAAAAAGGTGAAGAGCTGTAGGTGGGGAGACTGTTCTTCACCCAGTCCTTTGTCAAGCAGTCTGCTCCTCAGCTTTACACTCGCTAGTCTGTATTTTGGAGTTAAATGTCACCAAAGGCACCCATCTTCCTAAAAACCTAGTGGAAGACCATGAAAATATTTTAAAGGAAGAGTAATTGGGAAAAAAAACAACAAAAGCTCACACTAAATACTGCTGCTGTGGAGCACAGCTGCAGAAAACACCAGCCTCCTTGCAAAGACTGGCATTATCTTAGACGTGGCAAACCCCTAACCGACCTCCTGCTCCTTCTCTTGTTCTGACATTTTGCTTGTAAAATACAGATTATTCATCGCAATGCTTATAGTTCAGTCTCTCGCACACAGGAGAGAGTAGTCTGGTGCGCATCTCCTCACCTTTTACCACAGGAAACCACTTCCTAACATGTTTTTTTTCCTCTATATGTGTTGTAACCAGTGCCGTATTCATGGCCCCTTGTACTTGAACACAAGTAGCTCTACGAATGCAATCAGCCTACTTGCAAAAAGAGGCCCCAGGCAGTGCAAAAACGACACACTGACTCATGAAAATTTCAGGATAAATGACAGCTTCTCTGAAGCAGCAATGTGAGTAGCTGCTGTTTAGAATAAAATGGGTTATTTCTCCTTTTTCTGTAATTAATTGCCACTTTGCAAGTAAAGTATGTTGGTGAATGCTGTAAATGTTCTTTTCTCTTTTTCTGCTTTTTCAAATAGAAAAATAAGAAGTTGGAAAACTGAACCGCAGCCACCATCCTGCACATGTTTCTCCATATCTTGTAAATACAGCTAATAGCTAAAGTATGGCACTTTAGTTGCCTTCTGTCTCCTTCTAGTTCAGTTTCCAAAGACTCAAATACCAGCTTGAATTTTGCAAAAGATGTTGAATAATTTCTAGGAGAAAAAACAATAATTGTAAATCCATAGTAAGACATGATGCTTAATGATTCAAGACTGTTGCCATGAGGTCAGGAAGAAAATTTGTTCCAATAGATAACATTGCAAGTTACCTAGTGCTTTAGTTTATACATAAATTAACAGAATTGTCAGCGTGTATCCAAGATAAAATGAGTAACATGCTGACCCTAGTATTAAACCCATTGCTGTTTCCATCTATTAATCATCAGTGAAGTGTCTACACTACCTGAAAATACTTTGCTTTTTCAGTAACCTTACTCATGAGTAATCCCAGTAAGAGAGGGGAATCACTGAGGTGTGCAATGCTACTTGCAGAAGGGCTTACAGGCAACTGAGTAAAACACTCAGGGTAGGAAGTAAGTACTTTGCAAAGCACCCAGTACTCTGTATAGGTAAGACAACAATTTAAGTATGGGCAAAATTTTGGCCAAGTTTTCAAGAGGAGTTGTTTAAAATTAGCGTCTGAATACATACCCTGATCCCGACAAGGCTGGTAAAAAATCTGTGCACCGTGAAGTCCACAGGTGCTTTGCACTTCATAAAACTAATGAACTATCTAGCTTCCAAGCATCACATTGAAAGAGAAAAGCAAGTATTTTGGTCTCTAATTCCCCCACATTTCAGGTCAGAAATGCTTTAGATCCTTTTGAAAATCCCAGACTAAATACAGGACTTTGGAATTCAACTTTTTAAGCTCCTCTCTTTGGAAGTCTTAGGCTTCATGATTTCTTCCTTCATAGTAGTTTCTCTATTAATACGGAAACAGTTCTCCAGCCAAAAAGCCCTTTGAATTCTAAATAGCTTTTCAGTGACCTGGTTCAGAGTGTTACTTGAACCAATTTTCCAGGAGCTGTATCTGGGGCATTATTTTAAAGGGACCCTACAAGAATAACACTACAGCATCTACAAATCCAGTTGCTGGAAAGCATGATTTAAGAGACCACAGAGTAATTTTCATTACTAAAATGGTCCTTCAAGACTATTGGCTGACATAAATATCACAGAGAGAAACGCTGTTTCAAAATGCATACATATATTTGTATAACATATTCATTTCCTTTCAAAGCTCAGTAAGCCAGAGCACTGATTGATACCTTTCTTCACAGCAAATAGTCCATAGTTTCTTACCTAAACAGGACTTTTTGTTTGCAGAAAGATAATGCCCTGGATGACACTTGCATTTTGCAATTCCTCTCTCATTTTGACAGATTTGTGAGCATCCTCCACTCCCATTTGTGCAGGGGTCTATCACTGAAACCAATTAGAGCACACTGTCAACTTAAAGGTCACGTTTTTGTCTGTAAATGGTCTTACCTGCCATCGTTACAACTAGCAACGAAGATTACTGTAGCTGTAAGAGATTAGACTGGAAAAAAAAAATATTCGACAGAATTTGGTGTATAGTAAAGCCGTTGTTTTTCTGTGTGCTATTTTCTCTCTTGCTGGACAGCCTTTTTCATAGAGCACCAGCAATGCTTTAAACAGTGGGAAACTGGGCTCGTATTACACCTTGGATGTAGGACAAGAAAAGTACATTTTATCCTCTTTTTGCCGTAACTGAGCAGATTTCAAGAGTTGCTCTAAACAGTAGCAATTAGCACTCCAATATGTGTGAACCCACAAACACATACAACAGTGGAGTTCGCCGTGGAACAATGTGTGTTTAAAAGTCTCTAGAGGAAATAAATGCTGAAGAGCCCCAAAAGACCTCATTCAATCTAAAAACATATGCCATTCATGTTGTACATCAAGATTTTTTCTTTTTTTGAACAATAACATACCATTTTTCAAGGATAAGCCGGCTGTAAGTGGCAAGTACTTAGAAACGCTATTTATAAAGTGTCTGCAGAAGTCTCCACCTCAAAGATTTCACTGTGTTTTATGGGTTTATTTCAGAAACACGTACCTGCTGGAAGTGTACTGAAGTATTTGCCCAAATAAAAACTTTGCACACACAAAAATAGACCTAGTGGGACTGTTTGGACAGGTCTGATTTGAGTTAAGAGCCAGAGTTTTCATATCAAAATCTGGTATTCTGCCCAAGGTTGAGGTTTCATTTTGGAGTACTAGTTACACTAACGTGCTGGTGAATAACATTACATAGGCAAATTTGGAGGACGCCTTTGAAAATGTGTCCTCTAGAGTTCTTCTCAGTTTCAAATAAAGCTTTTTAAAATTTAAGCCTATTTCTGTACATATCAAGCTCTAATTCAGTTTTAGCATTTTACTAATTACTGTCTGATGTGAGACATTTGGCCAGTATTCCTCACTCGCCTCCAGCCTGACATCTCCTTCACTGGCCATCTCAAGCTCTGTACAAGCCAACTTCTACAGGGGCACCAGTAGGAAAGTCACCATCAGTTCAACAGCAACAGCAGTGGAGTCAGGGTTTTGGTAACCCCGGGGAACTGTTGAAGATGTCTTCCTCTAGACCTTGCTGCTTTTCTCTTCCAGTGGCTAACCACATACATACATAGAGCTATGCAGGAGAAGGGAATAGGAAAGACAGACCTCTATTTTATAGAGATACATTTAAATATGGGGTGGGTTTTTTTTTAATTTCCTCCAATTTTCACTTTTCTGGATAGCCAGTGGCATTTTCTGCCACCATTTGGCAAAGGAGAACATTGCCCCAGAACACCTTCAAATTCCCTCGTTTCACCTCCTGGCATCTCAAGAACATAACCGTTCACGGCTGCAGGCTGAGAGTTTGACCTGACAGTATTTAAAAAAAAAAAAAAAAAAAAAAATCACTGTTAAGGATGTAGAACTGAAATTTTCTGTTGGACTTTCAACATGATAGGTTGCAAATAGGTTTCCAAGGGAGAGCAGCACTTCACCCTACGTGACACTTTCAAGGCTGACAACTTGGCTCTGCAGTTTGACAATTTCTGCTCTACAAAGGATTTAGCTTCAAGCAAGAACTCGTTCCTTGCTGATATGAAATACTGAGTTATTTGCTGATTCTTTTTGTATTTGGATATATTAAATGAAATCACTATCAAACAGCATGTTAAACCTGCATATTATAAAGGTTTTCAGATCATCTAAAGCTTTAATTTGAGAATGATTACAGCATACAGTAAAACTTGTGATAGTCTGTGACATGACAACAAGCAAACAACAAATTATAGGGTAGATGTTAGTAAAACATAGTAATTCACATAAAGATAGCAGCCTTGGAAGTCCTTAGACAAGAGAAAAGTTTGTAAAGGGAAGATCTTCAGGACATAAGGCGACCACTGATTGACTTGTTTTCCACTGACATATCTGTTCCTTCCTGGTATAGGCAGGTTTCAGGAAAAGCTAAAAATAACTCATTAGTGTTCTTTTTCCTACACATTTGGCTCTTATTGTTTGACTTAATAACTTTAGTGGATAACAGACTCCATCCTACGAAGCTCTATTCCAACACTAGTTAAACACTATGGCAAAAAATTTACTGGAACGGTTTCATTTTCTAGATGTCCTAGGACATCCAGGAACCTCATCTGAAAAAGCCATGGTGATGCATTGATCTAGGATGGCAGCAATGTTCTTGGTGAAGTGTGAATATGGGCTCTGCAGGTGCTGAGGACCTTCCAGACCTTCACTGCAGGGTTGTAAAGAACAGAGTCTCCAGTCCTATCTGCCATGACCTCTAGAGCACCTAAAGAAAGAATTGGGCCTTATCAAGTTAATTTTCTTGCTCACAGCAACCATGACTTTACACTAGGGAAAATATGAAGTGGTAAGGAGTAAAATTTCCTTCTCATGCAAGGAAGGTTAGGGGTGGAAATAGCATTAACTTATAGAAGGGAAGCTCAAAGTGGCTTGAGAAAGGTATTTGTTCTTACCATCCCTGGATAACCCAACAAGGAATTCACTCTAGCAGACATCTTATACAGCCCATTCGCTTGCACAGGTATCACAGCCACTGCTGACCACATCCATACATGCCTCACCCCCATCTCACCACTTTGATGCCACACCATCTCATCAGTTTGCCTCCATGCTGAAGGCTGCACCACCCTGCTAGGCTTGGGTGTTTCTGTACGGCCTTTCAGGGCTATGGGGTGCAGCATTACCTCCCAAGGAGTCAGCGAGGATGATTCCACACCTGCAGCACAGCTATGCCTGCTGTAGTAAATACCCTCGTGATGCTGTAGTTTCTCCATCCACACTAGCGCTACAGCAGCCATCCTTTCTGGTTGGAAATTGAAAGCAGCCAGGCTCACCTCCTCCCACCTTTTCTACTTAAAACATCTCTAATTGCCAACTCAAACGTATTCATGGCCACTTTATGCTCATTTGTTCCTGTAAAAATCTTGTCGATTGGCTTAACTAGCACTTTTGTCTCCCAGGTGTTTATTCACTAAGGTATTTATGGGAGAAAAGCATCCTACTTGGTCTTCATTTTGCCAGCTGAGCTCCCCTTGAGACAGATTCCCTTTCCTCTGACCACAGCTGTCCTCCTGGAGGTGTTGCGCTATTATATTTTGATTTACACCACCCTGAACACAGGTAACCAGGCATACACGTGAACTCCTAATAAGGTCTCACCCGCAGACAAAGCTGACCTTGCCCCTTCTCCACTGTTCAGTAATTACTGGCTGGTGATGAACTGCTGCCTTCGGTGGGTGGCTGACCCTCATCAGCCCCACCACGCGAGGGAGTGAATGGCCACAGCTGCCTGTGCAGCGGCAAAACCTCACCTATTAGGGGACCGAGCCTGCTCATTTTGCTGCTGAGTTGAGCCAGGGCACAAAGTGGCACATGAAGGTTTGAACTGCTCCATGACCACGACCACCCAAGGGACAACTCCCACCCGACCAGGCATCGCCACACTCAGACCCTGCCAATCCAACCTCTGTCCCACCACACCACTATTAAAAACACCAAAAACTTTTATGCAGGGGTCCACACGCCCAGCTGGCTTGGCCAAGGACATCTCAAGTGCCAGAGGCAGCGAAGGAGCCGTGAAAGGTTTGGAAACAGGCTGGAGAACAGCGGAGGAAGGTCTCTGACACCCTCTCCCCACTAACGCTCCTCTCTTCCAACTCTTTCTGACAATCTCAGGGACAAAACGTGGCCACCCCATGAGAGACGGAGAGGCGAGCTGGCTGCGGATGCTTGCTGAAGCGCAGCGTGTGCAGTCTCTGCGGAGGGCAGGACTCAGGGAGGCCAAAACCGAAGGCCAAGTGCTCGTTGCACACAGCATGAGTTGGAAGCAAGCTGAACAGCAGGATTTACTTACACTTTATACACAGCATATAAAATCTCCGAGCAGAAGAGGAGCCATATGGAAGCGGTTTTGTGACAGGAATTCTAGTGCAATAAATCCATAAATTTGGCCCTACCTTTCTCTGGCATATTCAAGGGTACCATGTGTGCGCGCTTGTGTTGGGGAAGGGGGAGGATTTGCCTTAAAAACTGATGAATATGTTAAGATATATGAGAAAAAAAACCCAATAATCAAACCCAAAGGTAGCATTTCTGTTCTGCTTGTGAGAGTGTTTGCTTAGAAACCTGAAGGGGAGGATGAATGAATCAGACTGCAATTAGGAGCAACATAAGCCAAAAGCAGATAAAGAAAAGACTTTATGTAGAATAAAACATATTCTACAGGCCAACTCTATATACAACTTGGTAAGTAATAAAATATTAGAATTAAAACATTATTAAGTTCCTAACCTATGTCATCATCGTCAGTGTGCAACAAACAGCCAGGAGTCTATGAGGCCAAAATCTTGTTCAAAGTTGTGAACCAACATGAACTTCACACCTCAAACACGTGTCATTTTAATGCTGTTAATAAGCAATTCCTAAAGCTGCTTTTGGCAAGCAGGGTGAAATATGAATGAATACAGCGACCCAAAGCACCATCCTGGGTCTTTTAAATTGCCTTTAATGTGTGTCTCCAGGCAGGTAGTGCAGGACTTACCTTCACAGGATTTGGCATCCCTCTTCAGCTGGTAGCCTGGCTGGCACTGGCACTTGTATCGGTCTTCACTGAGCTGAACGCACTCCTGCTCACAGCCCCCCTTGTTAACACTGCAGTAATTGATGGCTGGAGCCAAGGAAACATTGAAGGAACACATGTCAACAACCCAAGAAACTTATTTCCTATTTTAAATGCATAAATAACAGTAAAAATGCGCAAACCTTGCCGAACAGCTTTCATAAATGCACCTGTCCCCATCCCCTGTGTGATTACTCTCCCTTGCATTCACGGTGCTTGTTTGACACAGCGTCCCATGTCAGTGAAAGCCCGTGATTCCAGTGAGAGGCAGGTGAGATCTAAGAGCTGTAATGCTGACTGAAGTACAGCCACCCTTTGATCTGACAGCAGCAAAGCACTTGAGAATCCACTGAGGTAAGGAGGGAAATAAAAAAGAGTGGCCCCACTGGCACCTTCCCATTGTTTTTTTTCCTGTCCCTGCTATCGTTGATTTACCAAAAAAAAAAGACATTTTCTTTCAGGCTGATTTCCTCAACCTCATGCATAGGAAGCTGCAAATGACAGGAGTCACAAGCTCCACAGGACAGACTTACAAAGTAAACCACAAGGAACAAGAGGCTCTTTAGTACATCTCTAAAGATGCTTCTTCTTTTACCCAAACAAATTAATATTCGTTTTTGTTCAACATATATCCCCGGCCTCTGGAGAAACATTTCTCCTCCTGCCAAAATACGTTAACACACACCCACACCTATTCGCACACTGCATATAAAAATAAGATAGATCGTCTGAACCTGTTATTGTGCTGTACGTATGTAAGTGTGAGTGTGTGCATGACTGCATCTATATATATTTTAACAGCAGGGATATATTATGTTCTCCGTGAGTAGCTGGGAAGACTATTTGGTCCTTCATGGAAGGCATGAAACTCTGGACCCAATGAAGTCAGCAAAGAGCTTTGATATTTATTTTAGGAATATTAATATTAATTCATTTATCTGTAATAGACATTAAGAAAACATTAACCACAAAAGCTGCCTTAGGATGCATTTGACCTTATGCTACCAATTAGCAAATACTTAGTTTGTGCAGTCAAATCTGTGTTAAAAAGACAAAAAGAAAAGCAAATTTTTACATTATCATGGATGTATACACAGCAGTAGCCAGGAGACACCTCGCTGCACCCTGGACCTGACCCTGACTTCTGATCTCCATGGGTGTCTGCAAACCTCCCGCCCGGTTAGTGATGTAACTTGAAAGCAGCTCAATTTCTACACGGGAGACAACGGACCCAATACACTCAAAGCTTCCTGCTTGCTGTACGTTTGTATCCAAAGACCTGTTTTTCAGCAAGAATATTCAAATAAGATGAAAATATTTCAGAAAATGAAAAACGCCTTAAATCGGCTCCAAGCAACAGAATACACATCTCAATTTTTAAAAGTGCCATCTTCTCTCTCCTTTTCTGGGCATAAGCCAATTTGGATGTAAGGAGATAAGAAGCAACCTGCCGTACCAAGAATTTTGGAGGCTTCGAAGCCAGCAGGGGACGGACGTGAACTCCTGCGCTGAAAGCTTGCACTGGTGGGGCCTTGCAGCCTGGCCCTGCATGGGTCTGCTGCCAGTGGCTGGGGAGCGAGGGATTACTCCAGAGCAGCCGCGGCCAGGTTTATCACCCCTGCTGCCGAGGCATCACACGGGCTACGTGAGGAGGTACCAGACTGAATGAGAAGAGTGCCGGGGAAGGAACAGGACAAATTATGCTTGTGCTGCCAGATGCCGGCAGCACATCTTTGATCAGAAAAAGGGAGAGACTTGGCATGTCATGAGTCTAATTCCACCTCTCGTAACGGGGCTTGTGGCTGGAGGTCTGAGCACATTCCTGGGGTTCGGGCAGAAATATGGCATGCACTCCACTTTCAAAGATTTACTCTTGAAGTTTGGTAGAAAACCAGCCCCGCTGCTGAGTCCTGACAGGCACAGCGGTATGGGCCTGGCCCCGGCTCTTTGCCGGGATGTCTGGGGATAATGTCTGGCGATGCTGAGCGAGGGAGGCAGCATCGCAGGAAGGGGGACGGCGGTGGGAGGTACCCCGCAGGAAAGACAAAGATCTTCTGATGGTTGAGAAATATACATTATTTTTTATAATAATGCTCATATTTTTACAAAAAAACCTGAGTATGAAGCCATAGTTGGATGCATACATGACAACCATGGGGTTAGAACATGCAGTCTCTCCAAGACTATGTTTTCCATCACCTTAAATCCAACCTTATCAATTACAAGAAATGTAACTTCAGACATACTGTGCTTTTACTTATGTGGAAAAACACAGATTATAGATTTGTAGAGATATTTTCTTTTGTTACTTCCTCTATTAAGAGCCTCAGTGTGCGAAAGTCTCCATAAAATCCCGCATCTCAACAGCTTTTCTGCATAAGGCAGACATCAAAGATAACAGCTGGCACCAGAGATGAATCAGGCTCTGAAGACTGTGCTCTGCTTTCACTTCCAGGAGTTCAAAAAAAGAATAAATTCCAATGAAGACAATGAATTTACATCAAGCCAAAAACACAGCCCGATACTACAATAAACATGTTCTCTGAGTTTCTGCTTTCCAGACACCAGTTGGTTAAACTTTAATGAAGTTAAATTCATTACATTAACATAATCAAGGCATTAAAAACAAAAAAAATTGGACAGTGTTACCTTTGGTTATTCTAATTACCTAATTTCTAGTGAACGTTCAGTCTGGCACATGTATCTAAATATGAATTCAATATGAACAAAATTTCTGAGACAAAAAAGCTAAGAAAGAGAAGGAGCATTGAAAAAGATGGGATTCTGGCATGGCACAAAGTATCAGAGATCATCAAAGGATTCAAGAAGAAAGCATTTTCTTTCACACACTAGTTATCACTGAACAAGACAACCCATTTTAGAGGTTGTTTGCCTTAGAGTACGAGCAGAAGTTTCTAATGAGAGTAGGAGGAATGACAAACAACAAATAGATTTCTTCAAACCATGTATTTTGAGGATCGTACCAGTGGTGGAGGGATGAACCACCAGCAGTTAGGATCCCAAACACACTGTCATGATGTGGTAGGAGGACCGGACTCGCTGGAAAGAGCTTGTGACAGAAGTTCAGTAATCTTCCATGCAATCACATAAGAAAGTAGCTTATCCCAGGTTTTTGACTCTTCAGATGTAGGCTGAGTATCTTATAAGAAGATAGATCCACTTCCTTATGTATGGGAGACTTCCAAGCTATCTAGGCTGCAAAATCTGCTTCCCCTCAAGTGACGTTGGCCCTTTTGCTCCCAGAAACATAGGGTTGCCAAAAAGAAAAAGACGATGTGGAAAGAATGAACATAACAGCAATCTGGACTGGGTTCATCTGAAAAGCCTGTCTGAAGGGATGCTTGTTTCTTATTTCTGCAGCTGAGATAATCACCTTCCATAAACAGTGCATTTCCAGAACGTAATCCCTCTTTATTCTTAGTACGTGGGAGAGATCGTTACATCCTCTAAAGTATCCAAGGAAGAAATATTATTGCTAATGCAAGCCCTACTTGAAACGCTAGATGTTCTGCTTAGCTGCACCAGGTCAAGAGAGAGGTGCATTATTCAGTTTACTTCTTGATCGGATGAGTGCTCAAAACTGAATGTATAAACCGGTGTAGCAGAAGAGGCAAACTCGCCATCCCTAACGGTCAGTGCAAGCAGTTAGTGCTAGGCACTCCTGGATTACTGGTTTATATGAAATGCTTCTCTCTGTCCTCATCAATTAGTAACTGTCTTGTGCTCCAATGCATGAGAGCTTATTATATCCATTTATTTTGGTGTCTTGTCTAAACAGCTGAAACAGAACTCAATATCCTCTGCTCAGTATTGTGTATATCCATTATCATGATAGCAGTTCTCTCTGAAACTTACTCCTGTCTCTCATCTTAGGATTTATTTCTGTTTCTCCTCGATAATTTCTGAGATACTGCAAACAGAACTGAACATTGTATTAAGTATTTTTAATAACTTCTTGTGAATACTTACATTTGTGAAATGAAAACTTATTTTCTGATAATATTCGTAGCTAGGACAAATCCAAACTGAGCTTCTTGATTATTTGTGCCATGAGAAAACTTTACTATTCTATGTCCACAGAAGGTTTTACATATTACACAGGTAAATTCATTTAATTGCCATAATACCTACTTTTTGCATTTATCATTCAGTTCTCTCGCTCTCTTCCCCCCAAAGCCACTTTAGTCCTTTTTTGTATAAAATTCCCTCTCCACCGCAGCTGAAAATGAGACTATTCAGAGAGAGTAACGTAACTCAAACATCACGTCTTTCACTTCTGGGTCTTCCCTGGTCAGATCTCAGAGAGATTAATTTCCCTCTTTTATTTCACAGAAAAACACTAGTGTTTCTAGTTCAGTATAAACCACTCTGCTTTTACATTAATTTTTTCCCTTACGCTAGTGTTTCCTTACCCATTCCTTCTCCAGCTAAGATAATCAAGAAAAGATTGAGACTTCACCATATTTTTAATTGCAGTTAATTACCAAAACACTGAAAGTCTCTGCATGTGGTAAACCCAACAAACCTAAAAGGGTAAGTTAAGTTCTTTAAATAAAAAACATTATTCTTGCAGCTTGAGCACTAACACATCTTATGTTCTAGTTGCATCAGTAAATTTATTGCTGTGATAATACCAGAAATGACTGATGACATATTTGGCTGATGTTAAGCACAACCAAGGGACTTTGTGCAAGAACCAAGACAATGACCAAACTGTGAGTGAACTTATTCCGCAGATGTGGTCCGACCATACTTAACTGTTCTTCTCATATTACCTAAAATCAGGCTTAAAAATTTAAACAAATGACGTCCTTTTCTTCCCAAATGACAGAACATTTTAATCCTTTTTGCAGAATTCAACAAGTTGACTTTTGTACTGATTTAAATGCAACACAAGGACAGTATACTTACTATTATTATTAGCAACATGCAGAATTAACTCTGCATGTCTTGTTTCAGGGCTCAGAGTCCAATCTAAGAAACACAGGCTTTATTTTTCATGGCAGAGCTGCTAATCCTCTCCACAAGCACATAAATGGGCATTGTGTCACGGGCTGAACTGCAGAGCTCCATGGTGCTCTCATTTACATAACCATGCATAGGGTAACGCCATACTATAAATCAGTGGCTTTTCACCCGAATCTGAAAAACAGGACATAGCCTTTGGGATCATATCCACCCTCTTCCTACTGTTTTCTAATGCCTGTTTCTTGGAATGGGATTCCTCTGACAGTAGGTGTCTGTCAGTACAACTGCACGCATCGTTCAGATTAGCAGAGCAGTTGCCGAGGTGAGACCCGCAGCCAGCCCATGCTCTATTTTTAATGTCGGCAGAAAGGGAAACACATCTACAAGTGAGCATTCATGAATTGAAGATCTTCAATATGGGAGCTTTAAAACTAATTTAAAGAGAGGCAATCGGTTTGGTTTGCAACTTCTTTTGTTATTGGCTTTCATGTGTTGTCTTTTGCTTAGGCGTGCCACGGAGGAGTACAGCACGGGTTTTGCTGGCTGAGCAAGGGCAATTCGATATCAGTTGTAACAGAGATGTTACAAACAGGATTGCAGCGGATGAAGATGTATCCCTGATGTACAGGAGCAGTGCAACCTTTTAAAGACCGATGTAAATAAAGGAATGGATCAAAGGGCATAGGACTGCTGTGGGAACAAGGAGCTTTTGCAAATCTATAGCACCCTAATTATCAGCCCACAGCATGAGCAGAATCTCCGGAAAAGTGCTCAAAACTCTGAGCTTCACATGCATGGGCACCTCCTATGTGAGCTAAAAGGATTAGCACAAACTAAACATTCATGTAATATGCCTTGGAGGAGAGTTTTCAGCCCACCCCATCCATACTTCTTACTGTGCCTAATACCTACAATGTAAAACGGACCCAAGCAGACAATTCTGCATTACTGTTTTACCTAAAAAATTCAATATACAGCAAAGGCTGAAGAGAAGAGATGAAGGAGAGGGCTTCTTCTCTTCATGCACTCTCTGAAAACCAGAGAAGACCTCTGAGTGCATACTTAAACATTTCATTAGCCTGTTAGAGCTCCCTCTCTAGCTACAAGTCCATACCACCATATTCTCAAATGTATCTTAGTAATACACAAATTTGGCCTCTGCTCTTGATCGTCCCAAGAGGATTTTCTGCTCTGCTCACTGTAGCACAGTCACAGAGATTTTACTTCATCATCTCACCCCTCGACCCACTCAATATCCTCCTGCCTCTGCCCATGCCACCACCTGGGAAAGCCTATGAGGTCCCAGTCTGGGCAGTCTGACCTAGATGGTAACCTACTGTAAGGTTAAATCCAACTTCAGGGTGGCAACCACAAGCTTTTATTTTGTCTTCATCACTGAAGACACAAGCTGCACTTTGGGACTGCTTGGTTGGAAGAGCAGAGTTCTGCCAGGCACCCGTGGGCAGGAGATTTCACTATCCTCTGTTTGTACCTCTTCAGAAAAAACAGGCAAAAAGACTAAGTAAGAGGAAGAGTAATGGGGGCAGAAAAGCCCAGGGCACGGCTGGAACATGGAGGGGGATGTGACACAAAAGAAGAATGCTCAGAATTGGAAAAACATTTTCACTGGAAATTAAGACCCCCTATTCCTTTAATGCCTGCTGCAAAACAAAAGAAATTTTCACAAGATTGCATCACCGAAACATGGGACACCATCACCGCTTTGTTCTCAAAAAAGGAACAAATTTGGAAACACCTGAATTCTTGCAAACTACTTGAACTGGAAGGGATACCGACATCCTTTATGAATTAGGCAAAACTCAGACTGGGGAAGTCTACAAACCTTTGCACTTACGCAAAGACAAGTTTAGCAGAGAATAACACATCTTGAAGTACGTGAAGTGCTTTGTAATGTTTACTTACCTATGCAAGTGCGCCCATCAGCATGGAGCCTGTATCCCGCCCGGCACTGGCAGTGGAAGGAGCCATGTGTGTTGACACAGCCTTGCTGGCAGCCACCATTCACCACCGCACACTCGTCCACGTCTAGAGGGGGAAGGCAGATGACAAGAATTACAAGACAGCCCCAGCAAAGACATACCCTGGTTCTCCTGGACGGTACGTAACTCATACATAATGCAACCACTACACTCAGACTGGGTTTTTGTTTACCTCTTTTCTGCGCTGTAAAGAGAGCAAATAAAATTGAAATTTTATGGTGTTTTTCAAAGTTCCTGCAGGCACTGCCTCTGTAGTCTCTACTTCTGAAGCCCTCGTTAATTAGAGTGATCCGTGACACGGCTGTTTCCTCGGGGCCAAGAGAAAAATACAGGGAAAGAATTAGGGTAAGATAACACATCTGAGCTCATAGGTACCACTGGTCAAACATTTGGCTTTCGTAAAAATTTGCTGTGTGAAGATTTCCTTTTGCATCAGGCCTTTAATGCTAGTAGCAGGTGCTCGTGAGGGTACAAGCACATACAACTGACATAAATGGGAAAAAGCCATGCAAGAGCAGAGCCCATGTTTTCATTACATTTTCAACCACTGAATACACAGAGCTTAGACATTACATTTAAAAAGAATGATGATTTTGTGCCACATTTTCTGTGACTCATCCCTTGAGCTTCCTTGTGTTCACCTGAACTTTCCATAGCATCTTCTCAGACGATCTCCCAGAAAAATGCTGTGATTTCTTGATGATACCTTTTCCCAACCTAAGCAGGTATCTTTCCATATTATACATCTTAGGGGATTACATTGAATCAAATGAAGAGGAAAACTAGCATTAAACCAGCTTGAGAACACTGCTGTAACGTTTCATCTGAAAATGATGGACTGTAATGGACAAAAAAGATCAAGAACAGTTTAAGTAAACAGGTGAAGGTTTAAAACAGACCCACAAAACTGAATTTCCAAAAGTACCACATAAGCAGTTTCTGCACCTTTTCAGCAACACTGGGCTACTGTAAATAGCATTTGATTGGCATGTTGACACCATTACCTTAAAATTTGACACAGAATTCATTGAAAATAAGGGTCAGTTAGTCCATTCCCTGACAAAATTTCACCTGGTAGATGTTCGCCTAGAATTTTTCTGTCCTTTCCTTAACAGTCCCCAGGGATGGCAACTCCACGTCCCTCCATCTCACCCAGGGGCAATGCTGGTACCAAATTATCCTGACCACTGAAGACATTCTCCTCTTGCCGAAGTCAAACCTCCCTCCTGCAATAGGCATCTATAAAGAACCCCCTTTCAACATTAAAGACTCCCATTGATTTAAGTGCTCTTTAGATCATGTTCTCAAATCATCTAAGGGATTTACCCATCCAAACACACCCAAGTGGGTGTGGATGAGGAGACTGGGATTTAAAGAAATAAAAAAGTGACTGCAATGAGAGGCAAGTCTGCAATTGGTGCTGCGGGGAAGCGAGCTGGCAGTGGAGCAGAACACAGCAACACAAAGAGGTTTTTTTCCTGCCCTTCCCATATTGCACTTGAGGAACAAGGGGACTGACTTCCATATTTTTGCTGTTGATGTATCTGTTTTGCATTTAACTTTCATGGTTTACATTTTTTTTATGCTTTTATGTTTATTCCATTCTAGAAAATCTAATCAAAGTTAAATTAAAAAGGAAGTTTTAAAGATGACTTGGAAATGCACAGCATCCTGGTCCTAAGGAAATATATTTATAAAGTTAAATTTTAATATTTCACATGTGAATTTCACCTACCTAAAATGAAGTCCTGGTGTTGACTAGTGTTTAAATTCAGACCATTTGCTAACGTGTGCCACTTTTTAATCCTTCTGCTATATTTGCTGTTTTATTAGACTGTATACTATGTGTATTTCCTACTGCCTGGAGACATCTGGAATACTCTTTTTTCAAACAGAAGTTTTGCTTTTTTTTAATGTAAACAACAAACAGAAAATGTTATTCATCTTACTGAATTCTATAGTGTTAAGAAATAGCCTGCTGAAAAATGCCAGGACAAAATCAAAACCAGGAAACGATTTGTCTTGAGTATCATAGAAATAAAATAAGCAAAAAGGCTCAGAAAAATATAACAAGGAAGCAGCTGAACTATATAGTACATCACATTCTAGTATTAAATATTAAATATTAATAGTATTAAGTATCAAATATCAAATACTGGGAGCTTCAATATACGAATTTTATAGGCTACAATCAGCTACAGAATTTCTCTAATATACCAAATACGGTTTTAAGTTAGGATATCAGCACTTACAAAGGAGAAAAAAATAGTCCAGCTAATAAAAACGTGCACTTGGAGTTAGCTCTACTTGTTAGTCTCTGTTTGAACGTTTAAAGAAGTGACTTGGTTTACAGGGAAGCCCCGCACCCAGCAGCACCTGCACCAGCTCCAGCTCTTCTTTCAATGGCATTTCCCTTGTGCTGGCACATCCCAAAAGGCCGTAAGGCAATTATATTGCTGAAAGGCAATATAATTAAATGAAAAATAAAAAACTCTAAAATACTTGTATATGGAGCTAATACCTAACCCCACCCCAAGACTCCCTGCCACAACTGGGGAAAAAAACAAAGGTGAGATCAATGAGCCTGCAGTGCAACTCCACGACCATCTTCCCAGGATGCCATGTGAGCGGCAAGTTTGGTGACAGACAATTCCTTCTAGTCTCAGGCTTTCTCTGCAAGATCAATATTTTAAGGATTATTTGTTGAAAGATTCCTTCACATACTACAGATATAATCACAAGAAAAATGCAACACCCAGTTGCCTTTCAATGTCTCCTACTTCTCAAGGCCAGGAAACAACTTTGCCCCCAGTTACAGAAGAAAAATGCCTTAATTATTTTGTCTGGGGAGCAGTCTGCAAAGTAGACACTAATCTAAATGCATGAATTGCACTTAAAAGTTTTAAAAGTCTAACCTATTTGGACTTTTATATTTAAATTGCTATACTAGTAAAGGACATATACACCAGGAAAACAACAGCTTATGCTGGTATAGGTACAGAAGTAGCCATTTCTTTTTCTACATGGAAATAACTATAGAAATTATAAATTTTTTTAATATATAAATATAAAAAATAAATAATATAAAATATAAAAATATTCCAGAAATATAAAGTCATTATATTGTAATTCTAGAATATTATGGGATTATGGAAGATTGTATCTGTTTAACAATACACTATAATTAAATTTGGATTAGTTTCCACTGCAGATCAAACTGAAACACCTACATGCTCAACTTTCTATAGTTACAATTTAGGACACTTATCTGAATAACCCGAATTTCAAGCCATTTATGGCTTGCTTATCACAAGTCAGACCATGATGAAAGCAACTGCATTCTCACAAAACAGAGGGAGAGCAATCCACTGAGACGAGAAGCGAAATGAGAATGGTGTGCTGTCCCAAGGCTATCTTGCAAAGGGGATTATGCTGCTGGGTGAATAGAGCCGAGTTGGTATGTGAATACCCTCCTCCTCATCTGCGAAAGATTTCAACAGAGATGCATTTTAGTGGGATTCCCCACTGAAGGGGTCTCTACTTTCTATGCTGTCTGTATGCAGCACGTGCCTCATCAGGTACCCGGGGATGTACAGGGATTGTGTCCCCATTTACCCACTTTTCATTTGGAATAGGCTGGCAGGAATAGCCTTACAGTCAGTCATAGAATAGAATCATAGAATCATTTAGGTTGGAAAAGACCTTTAAGACAATTGAATCCAACTGTAAGGAAGGTAGAGGACAAACTAGAACTCATGATAATTCAGGGCGCCAACCCCCCCAGATCCTGCAAAAATTTGTAAGCCAATCCTTTCCCTGGAAGATTGGGAAGGACATATTTGGGAGGACCCCGATCAAGAACTTAGCAATGAGAGTGAATTAGATGAATCAGAATTTAAGGTAGCCCCTATTATTAAAACTGAGGTATGTGCTGGACCTCAAGAGGCAACCAGAGAAATACCATAAAGACCACTCCATGGGAACCCCTTCCACTGGCCAATCTGCACAAAAAATATGGGTGGAAGCCTGGTGAGAGCGGGACTGTATATCTGTGGCATCTCTCCTTAACTGGAAGAGAATGTATTTTGTTAGATCAAGGTGAAGCAGATGGCTTCTGGGGACCAGGAGTGTTTTTGAACGAGGGACCAGCCCCAACACTGAACCACGCTCTATTACACCCGAGTAGCATACTGGGCAAGAGGCATAGACCGTCGGGATAGAGAGGACCCAAAGCTATACCAGTAAGATCATTAAGTGAACTTTTTATTGCCTTACAAAAGCATACAGTCATACAAGCCAAAAGTCAATCCTATATGTTTCCAGGATGTAAATTATTTTAGCCACCATGACATGAAGATTTTTCAGCTCTTCATGCTTCTGAGGTCTGTGCATTTGGATTGAGCTCTGTGCATCACAACTGCACACTGAGCTTTCATCGGTCCCGAGAGGATGCACATCTCAAGTCCCAAACATGGGAAAAGAGGCTGCAGTGTACAAATGCACAAGTTGCTGCCAGCACCATGCCCTTTCTAAGGGCAGATCCTACTGATGAAGTTACAGATTTTGAAGTCCTCTGTACCCCTGAATGGAGGTTCTGCTAATCTTCAAGGAAGTTTGTCCCCAATTGATTTGACAGGCCACGTTGGCAACAGCGCGATTTCCCTGCCCAAAAGCTCTTTAAATACAGAGCTGGGCAATTGCTTGTTTGGAATTCAGGGCCATCACATCAGTGGCTTTTCTCATATCGTTACTAAAACATTTAGGAACAGCTATGATCAATCAGCTCCTTAAAAATAAACTGACAGCTTTGGTAGACACAGATAATTAGTGAACCTGCAATCATGTTTTTATTAAGGGGGGGGGGGGCAAGATGTTGCCAGATCAATTCCCTACTAACAAACAGCTTAGCTTTATAAACCATTAAGAAAGGTAAACAACATGCAAAACTAAACCCCAAAAGAAGAAAAAAAAGAGTTCTGATGGCAGCAGGACTGAGCGTTTGCAGTATCCTTTCCATTTTTATGATCTTTCCCCTTGTCCTGGTTTCAGCAGGGATAGAGTTAATTTCCTTCCTACTAGCTGGTACAGTGCTGTGTTTTGGATTTAGGGTGAGAACAATGTTGATAACACACCGATGTTTTAGTTGTTGCTAGGTAGTGTTTACACTAGTCAAGGACTTTTCAGCTTCCCATGCTCTACTGACTGAACAGGCTGGAGGTGCACAAGAAGCTGGGAGGGGGCACAGCCAGGACAGCTGACCGAACTTGGCCAAAGGGATATTCCATACCATGTGACGTCATGCTCAGTATATAAAGCTGGGGGAAGAAGAAGGAAGGGGGGGACGTTTGGAGTGATGGCGTTTGTCTTCCCAAGTAACCGTTACGCGTGATGGAGCCCTGCTTTCCTGGAGATGGCTGAACACCTGCCTGCCGATGGGAAGTAGTGAATGAATTCCTTGTTTTGCTTTGCTTGCGTGTGTGGCTTCTGCTTTACCTATTAAACCGCCTTTATCTCAACCCATGAGTTTTCTCACTTTTACCCTTCCGATTCTCTCCCCCATCCCACCGGGGGGGAGTGAGCGAGCGGCTGCGTGGTGCTTAGTTGCCGGCTGAGGTTAAACCACGACACCCCTCTTTTCTGGCCATATTGTACAAGACAGAGTTGTGAGCTCTGGGTGGGCTATTTCTCAACTCCCAGTTTTTAAGTTCTCCACTTGCAAGACCCCAGCACCACTTGCAAGTCAAGAGCACGCTGCAGCCACAGCTCCCACGTCTCCAAACAGTGGGGAGCTGGTGTTGCCAAAGGCCCTCGTGCTTACACTGCAAACCAGGTACATCCTTAAACCTGCATGTAACAAATACCTGAAGGGTCATGAGCCTCCAAAGGGACTCAGAAATGTTTGTCCCTGTTTTAACCACTGGACAGGCACTTCAAGCAATCCCAAGTCCTCTTTGCTGTTAAATCCTTTTTTCCCAAAGAACCCACCTAGCAATTTCTGCAGTGACTACTCCCACAATTAATGCATCACCCACTCTCCCACAGGTCTGCAATGACCCTCTGTAGGCATATGTATATATTTGGGCTCTGGTGCAGGACAACTGCCACTTCAGATCTCAAAGTGCCTGCAGAAATACTGAAAGGCAGGCCTGCTTTTCCTTCTAATTCAATTTATTTTTTAAAGCACCGCATTCCTCACAAGGTCATTATTTGCAACTTTTATCGCTTTTCACATGCCTTCCTTCTGTGCATGTGTGTGCAGCTGCTCTGGAAGTACAAGATGAAACGGTCTTCTGATATTAAGTTTATTGCACACTTTTCCTGCTTGCACATTTTTAGTAAAATGAAAGGTATAAGGTTATTTAAAATACAGCCTCTATTGCAGGCCTGAGTTCCCTTCTTTGGGCTGGCCAAGCAAATGATGGTACAAACGTTTTGAGAATCCCGAATGGAAAGAGAGATGATGTGCCAAGGGTATCCCAGGGATGGCATTCACATCGAGGACACTTTGTCAAGAGCACAATGTGAGGTCTAAGCAGGGACAGGGTGGCAGAGCAATGTTTACCTCTAACCTCGCTTCACGGAGCCAGTGGCATTTCTTCTGGGTGACAAACGAACAGGCTTTCTCTCCCTTGACTGTAAAAACATGCACAGATTGGTAACTGTTTGAAGCCAGTACTTTCTGACAGATAAGCAGAGAACAAATTTCCTCTTCACAGTGCGCAGGCACTGCTGGAGAAAGAAACCAGAACTGGACAGTATGGACCTCATCATTTGAGCTTTTTTTTTTTTTTTTTTTTTTTAGTTTTAGCAAAACCTCTTTTCTTTGGCAAGTAAAGAGCAACATGAAGAGAGGCAGAGACCAAATAGTTGTGAGTGTCACCCATCCCACAAACACCAGAGAGTTGATACGGATGAAAAGATTTCTGTCCAGCTGGGAGCTGATGTAAGAAACACATTCTGGGTACACGCTAGAACAATCGCCTGCAAGCAGGGACCCAAAACACCACACCACCATCTACGGATCTGGCCCAAATGACTTTCACAGAAGCATAACTACACCCTTTTTACCAGATATGCCTAAGAAATACTACATAAAATTGGAATGAATGACACATGCACGTTTCCATTTCCCAGTCACCACAATCCCCCCAGCTCACTGCAGAAAGGATGCAACCAGCAGAAGCAGGGAAACACAAAACCCTACTTGTATTTACTTAGAGGATGGTTTATGCTGATGGTTTTAAAGTCAGATTATAGTTTAAAATAAGTATAGTAATTATTTATAAAAAATCATGACCAGAAAGAGGAAGACGGTCTACTCTTTGCAGCTTTATCTTAAAATTTAGGGGTTTGTCCCTTCTTTACCCAGGGAGCTCTGTGGGTCGTTGGTCCTCACACAATATTGCGAGGATTAAACAGTCAGTAACAGTGATGATAGAGAAACAGGGAAGGGAAGATTGGATCTTATGTAAAGAACCACAATGAGAAATCGTAAGTGTCTATATTTAACATTATTGGAGGTGGATAAACTGTTCAACTCCAACATTTATTTGGAAATAAGTTAACAAAAATCTGGCTCACCACTCCTTTGCCCTGACTAGCTTGCCTAGTCTCTTCAGCTGCAGATCATTTAGTACATCTGACATGAAAACTCTCTTATTGTTTGCTATTTAACATGATATTTAAAATCAACAAAGATGTATGACAGTGCTTTCCCTTCTGTTATTTGTAACGGCACTGTGATTAGTTTCTTTTATATATTCCAAAGGATGTTTAAACCTCACACAAGTTATGAAGTGAAAATATCATATGGTCTTTCCCCACAAATTTACATGGCGGATTTTACACATTAATTTAGTGTGTTTCTAAATTAAATAATTTATATACTTAAGGGAAGGAAGGGAAACAGGCTTGGTTCCCAACCATTCATAAGCTGATCACAAAAGTCAGAAATTATTTCTATAAAAGTGAAACAAAATAAGACCCGCTATTGCTATAAGTAGATAAATTTATGACAGATTCAACTCACAGCTTCCTTTAACTCACACAGTCTCCCCAAGTCTCAAGTTTAAAAATGTCCGTAATTTGACAACCAGTGTGAATCCACTCACAAATGTACTCACTATTAAGCATGACATAATTTGCCCTTGCAGCAGAAGTTTTAAAAATTATCTTTCCCGTTTTACTAACACTAAAGTAGTTTCCAGGGTTTTAAAGTTCGATCAGAGGAGTTTTGAAACTCCTGTTGCTAGAAAAATATTTGTCCATTTTTTCCACAATGAAGGCAGTGTGACATTAGTATTGACTGTAGGAAGAAAAATACAAGTTTAGAGTCTGGTCAAAAACAAAGCCTAAAATTCAACAAGAAAAGGCAGAATTTCTGTTCATTTTAATAGAAAACATATTTCTGTTTCATTGAACCAAACTGAGCAGCAAAGAGGGAAAAGAGCAGGTTTTGATAGCTGTGAGATTTTAAATTGCAAAACCCCTAGTCTAGGGTTTTTTTATGCTTCACAAAAAAACATAAATATGCTACAAGCTCTTTTGAGTGGTCTACTAGAACCTGATGTTAAAACACCTTTGTGAAACAGTTTTCAGCATAGATAAATGTGCTCCTGCGGAGCCAGCTGGGTCATTTTGAACTGTTAGCGCTCCTAGGCTTTTATTATTGCTCCTCAGCTATTTGTTTCTGCCCTTTCCTGGCCCCTCCGATGGATTATATGAGCATCCATTGTCTGCTCCGGTTCAAAGTCAGCCAGGTTAGCTTCAATCACTGCTGAAGCTTACTTAAATTTCAGTAAGTCACAGGTGTCTGAGGCGAGCCTGCTACAACAAAATTAATTAATGGAATAGCTTCAGCAAACCGTACTGAAAGGAGCATGTCACATCTGATAAGAGATTCGTTACAAGGCATGGTTAAGAGATTCCTTACCTAATTTAGGCCCTGCGAACTGACTCCACAATGAAAGAGGACCCTTGTTAGAGCAGTGACTTTTCCACTACGTTTCTTCTTTGCTGGGATTAAGGACAAAGCAGCTTTAACCAGCACCTATTTTGGCAGGGCAATCTAATTAGCCATGAACAGAAGCAGGCTTTCCAAGTTATCCGATTATTTACTCTTCTCCTGAAAATCGATGGCATTAAAAAACCAAAACTTTTTGTACTGGATTCACTGTCTTTCAGTCTGTCACCTTCCTTTAGACCTCCCCAGTGATATGGTCACATCGTGGAGAGGAATTTTCTACCCTGTAGTTGGTACCTTGCCCTAGATTTCAGATGTTTTCCAGGTAGCTACAATGACTTCTAGCCGTGTCTAGGTTGGGCTTCCTTTCTCTCACCCCCGGTTTATCTGTCTATACTGAGAACACCAAAGGACAGGGACCATGGCACTGCAAAATGCTGAACAGCAGAGTCATCCATGGGACTATGTCTGTGTTAGGTAATAAATATTTATGTCCAGGTCTGAAGGGAGATAGATGCATTTCCTGATGACTATTTTCAAGGAGGGAAGAGGACAGAGGAATCTCTGAGGTATGGCTTTTGCGGGGAGAAGTGTGGAGGAAAGGCAGAGAGCTGCTTCCAGCATGTGTGCCCAGGGCAAGCAGCCCTATAGCTCCAGGGGACGGTCTCAGCAGCAGCAATTGCTTTTGGGGAGAAGATATCTATAAGCACTGAAAGGGACAATCCACCCAATCAAGTCTTAAAGACCTAGATTTAATTTCCTGATCTGTCACTGGCCTTATTGGAGAATAAATACATGAATAAATTGCTGTGAGATGTCACGCAACCCTGTTAGTGAGGGCCACAGATGATTTGAAAGAACGACATTGATTTGCCAAAGATCCTGGTAATTTGAATTCATTGTCGGGATGGGGAAGGAATATATCAGGGAAAAGGATGCTCTAGGACTTTTTTTTTTATATTGCTTTCATGTGAAGACTGGCACAATGCAACCATTGAAAGTGGTAACTTGTTCCTCACCAATAACTGGATCCTGGGATCCTGCAATCACAGTTCATTTCTCAGATGTCCCTCAAGAGCAGATCTCCTGGACAGAGTGACTTGAAAAGACAAAAATGGCCAATATCTGTACTCCCGATTTCTCCTTACTTTCAATGCCTGATATGCCAATCTGTCCCGAGATATTTAACAGTGGTTTAGCTCAGTAAACAGACAAGAGCCCCTCATCCACAACTCTATATGCAAACCATATGTTGTAGTTCAAAACTCTGAAGATTATAATTAGAACTGTCCATTCAATTTAAACAAGGTCAAGAATGAAAACTATTTCAAATTCAATAAACAGGCCATTTGAAAGTGCAGACACTGTGGAGGACAAGCTTAACAACTTAATTGACAGGTAAAGCTTCATTTCTAATCCTCATTTTGATATCGTCTGTAGCCTCAGGAGTCAAAACACATCACTTCTCAGTCCTCAAAATATGCAGAGAAAATGAAAATGTCAGTTGAATGAAAAAAAGGAGAAGCATCTGTTTGATAGCTGTGTAAGCCTGTGATATGTAAACTGCTTTAGAGTCAAACAGCCCTAATTAGAGTTTCAAGGCATTCTTCATTAAATATACACACACAGACACACACATATATATATGAATTTTAAGCAATTACTGGGGCCAGATAATTTGCAAGAAAATCAGGGTATAGAATTAAAGTAAGGAACATGATAATTTCACGGACCGACCTCAGACAACACCGTGACGTTTTCACACAGCCATGAAGAAATACTTTTCCCCATCTTTTCACAAAGCAGATCTGTATATTTTTCTCCACTCTTAGTCTTTAAAACAAAAAAGAACAATCCATTTCTGAATCTCGCAGTAGTACACAGCATCTCAGCAAAGTAAAACCAAAAAGGAAGACTGACAGGGTTTACCAGCCTCCACAGTGGGGTTATACTAATAGATATTTTGGCAACTGTACACCTTTGACTACTCCAATTCATATCAATATGAAACCCACACAGATGGACATAGACACTCAGTGGAAAACTGGTGCGCCAGGATAAGTGAATGACCACACGAAATAACAAGGGAGTACAAGCTGAAGAATGACAATCCAGACAAAAGCGTAACTTATGATCTTTAAAAGTGTTTATATACTGAACAGCCTCATTAATTTTACTGTTTCCTGCAGAAAAGAAGTGAATGTACTGACTGTAAACAGTGACGTTGGAAGAGGATGTTTTGCCTGTGCACCGCAGCAGTGTGGGCTGAAACACAATAATTAAAGTTTTATGTAATTTCTGCTTAGGAAAGAGGCTTTGAGATCACTAGCATCAGCAGCTTCACCACAATGCTCCTGCAAGTTTTTCTGACATGGGGCAGAACAGCAGAAGGAAGATTTGTTATGGGGCTATCAATTTTTAAATACAGTTCCTCAGCACAATTCAGTTAGACCATGCTGGGAGGCGGGAGGGTGGCAAAGGAGGAAAGGATCTCTACGAGGAGGTGTACTTAATAAGCGACAGCATGATACAGCCCAACTCCTTGCGCAGATTCAAATCCGAGACGTACTAAGGAGGTTTATACATTGGGCCATCAGCATCTTCTCTCAGCAGGATATGACAGTTTGAAAAAACAGTTATGGAATAAAAAGAGAGAAATGACTGATCTGATGAGAACATCTGGTTTTTGTTAGCAGCAATATTAATGCCCACTTGCTGAGCTCAGTAAGTGTCTTTACTACAGTAGGATGCATAGAGAAATGTCTTTTCCACACACGGTAGGTAAAATATGCAAAAGAAAACGATAATCATGCACATACCTTCATAATCTGATGTTTCCAGTTTACAGTACATACACTCTGCTGGTCAGAAACGTGAACGCTATTTGTGACAAATGCCCTACTTGGATTGGTAAAAAGCTTTAAGACATCACAGGGATAGACTCGTCACACAAAGCCCATCTCGCTAATAATTGGTTTGGGAGGAGCAATCGCCAGTCAGAACTGTATTGTTCAACATGTGAAACACGTGCAATGCTAGCACTGTGCTTGCAGTGACAAGACTGTGCATGACTAGGAAAACAGGGAGGGAAAACACACCATTCAGCCACCAAGCTCCATATCTCTGCCAATCTCACCTAGACGAGACCACAGCACAAGCCACTCCACTTCTGTAAAACCGGGCTCACTGACATTGCTCTACAGCCATTAGTTCACATGGCACCTCCTCAAGAAGCTGCCACAAGTGTCGATCCCCCACTGGAGCTACCACAGCTCCAGGCTGATCTGCAACATAAATCACCAGTGAGCAAAAGACAGCATGTTACACAGATTTCCTTGCTCTGCTTCCTTACGACATATATTAGTCGTGACCCTGCAGAGATTCATCCACAAGAAGAGAGAAGTGGCATTAACACATTCCAAACCTGTCCATACCAACTTCCAGAGCTGGATCCTAATGAACAATGTCACCAAGCACAGAAGATTCCTTCCCCCCCCCTTTTTCCCTCTTACTGAGATTAAAAATGACATCAAATTAATCACTTGATTGCTCCATTTTTATTAGTTGTTTTAGAACTCCTTGGCTGACATTGAATCTCTTTTGGGATAGTAACTGTTAACAAGGTACTCGGATGGGTCTTTCATAGATCTGGTATGCAACAACGGCAGGTTTATTTCAAGTTGGTCTTCTAATAAATCCCAGTTAAAGCCCTCAGGTACTCATGTAATTGAAGTTTGAGTAATCAAATATGATGTTGATCAAACTACTGATCTTTTAATAACGAACTGTAGCCCTCCCAGCAGTTGCTATCTTGCTGACAGTCATGTCTGGATCACTTCCTTTGGGCCAATACTTTGAACAGAGAAGCTGACAGATTTCTGTTTGGTTTAGATTTTATCACAAATTGTTTTAAAGCTTTTTAAGGATGTATCAGATGGCTCATAAAATCCATGGGCATTTCAATAAAGAATGGGATTTCTATTAGTTGTCTCAGTAAAGCCTAGTATTAAATGCTTCTAAATAAGGAATACAATCACCACTCAGGACTTGTACTTCTTCCTATCTCTGTACCTGCCGTTAGTCCTTGTTTACATAGCCTGTAGGCAAAGCCATAGAAAAAGCAGTAGTTACCCTGCACAGTACTCTCCACTGAAAGGCAAATGTGCACATTATTCCTCTCATAATTTCCATTTAAAGTATGAATTGAAGGTTTCCAAGCCCTGCCTCTCTACACAAGAGTAATTCAGTTGCAATTTACATTTTCGATGTGCTCAAAATGAACACCAAGATGACTCATGTGCTGTTTATAAGATGTTCATATTTGCTGGTAAATACCTTCCTACGAACAAGCTATAATTTAAGTATTCAAAAGTCTTGCTTCTGCATAAAATTACTACTAACCGTAATTTTGGAGACCATGACCAGAGCTTCAATTTCAGGCTTGCAAAGCTCTTCCTACACAATGATTCTTAAAAGTACAAGTATATTTTCTTCTCTGACAATGACAATCGTTGTATCTCTGTAATTGCGGAAAAAATTACCTAGCTTTTAATTCACATTAGTCAGCTGCAACAATACCATGCTTCTTTCCTTTCTTTTAAAATAAACTAATTATTGTCAATCAGACCAGTGGAATGCTAACATTCTCCATAACCTGCCTTTCAGAGGTAGTCATAAATGCTAGAAACTAGCTAATATAAACTAATCAGAGCCCTAGAACTATCTCAAAACATACTCGTACTGCAGTCTATCATTTTTGTCGTATTATTTCTAAATATTGTATCTTGTCTGGACAATAATAGCCCTTCCATATAGTTATACAGTGCTTTTCAACTAACTATTCAAAGCTCTTGCATTAATTAAACCACAGTAAATCCTTGACTGGTGTAGCAAATACTGTAATATTTCCAAACCATAAATATTTTGATTGTCAAAAGCTGATCAATAAAGCTTTATGCATCGAGTAGTTTGGACAAAGAAAATGTTTCAGGCCAGTATGTTTGCTCATGCCCAACTTTCTGCACAAATTCACAACTGCAAGAGCTGGATACACATGCAGAGAAACCGTGAAGGGGATGACTGTCATTCTCCCTGCACTTTACGCAACCAGTCCTTTCCAAAGATAATAGCAAGTTATGGTTCCCACTTAGTATTTCCTTCCAGCTGGTAGAGCCCATGTGAGGCTTTTCAGATCCTGGAGGAAGACACGGGAGCTGGAAGCCTTGGGGAAGCAGCCCATGTGCCGAGTCTATAATCAGCTGTGACGCACGGTGAGTTTTGAAGCGCCATATGGACTAGACCAGCAGACACCGTAAAGATGGGACTCTTCGTTTGTTGTTACCTGGGAGGCCTGTGACATCTAGAAACAATTTTTCCCTTTCAGTTTGTGTCAGAGCATTGATCAATAATTCATCTGATAACTGAAATGCAGAATGGGGTGACAGTTTTCTGCAGTTTATGAATAATACTATGCTTTTTAAAACACATGTTGCTTTGGAACACAGCAGAAGACATACTGCAGGAAATGTATGACATGTCGATACGCTGTGCTACACCCAACCCTGTGTAATCCCTACATAACCTGAAAATTAAACTGCCAGTTGCATGGTTTGTTCATGCAAAAGGCCACTATTAAAATGCTGCAGTTGAATTAAACATTCAAAGAGAAAAATCTAGACACCAAAAAAAACCTCCATCAGTGTCCTGGTTTCAGCTGCAATATAGTTAATTTTCTTCCTAGTAGCTGGTACAGTGCTGTGTTTGGGATTTAACATGAGAATAATGTGATAACATGCTGATGTTTTAGTTGTTGCTAAGCAGTGTTTATACTAAGTCAAGGACTTTTCAGCTTCCCATGCTCTGCCAGCGAGGAGGTGCACAAGAAGCTGGGAGGGGGCACAGCCAGGACAGCTGACCCAAACTGGCCAAAGGGACATTCCATGCCATGTGACATCATGCTTAGTATATAAACGGGGGGAAAGCTGGCCGGGGGGCAGCAATTGCTGCTCAGGAACTGACTGCGTTGGCTGATGGGTGGTGAGCGGTTGCATCATTTGTCTTCCCCCCCCTACCCCCCCAGGTTTTGTTCCTCCCTCTCTCTCTCTCGTTTTACTTTCCATTACAATTTATTATTGTTGTTGTTGTTATTATTATTATTTTATTTCAAGTATTAAACTGTTCTTATCTCAACCCATGAGTTTTCTTACTTTTGCTCTTCCGATTCTTTCCCCCATCCCACCAGGGGGGGAGGGGGGGGGAGGGTGAGCGAGCGGCTGTGTGGTGCCTAGCTGCCGACTGGGGTTAAACCACAACAATGAGAAAGAGAGATTTTTCCTCCATGGAAGAAAGAGATTTACCAAGATTGTCTTGAAATAATCATTGAATTCTTGAAATGTAAGCGGTCCCAGTCTGTCCAGAGAACCAAGGCTGCAAATGCAGGTAGGACTCCTTCAGCTGTTGCTTTGGAGCCTCGGATTAGGATATTGCTCTTGACACCAGCCATTTCTACCCAACTGGTCTGCATAAAACTTCTGCTTAAAAAGTGACTGAAAAACTGACTGTGCCTGTCCTCAGCTCCAATCAATAAAAACATACATCCAGGATAAATGAGCTCACTCTTCAATGGCAATATTCACTTTGGTGGAAGCTGTCACAACTGTTAGTTCATCTACCCTGAGGGATATCAGATGCGAGAAATTACATGGTTTAGCTCACAGTCGTCTTTGTTCAGTGTGTAAGAGAGGAGCAGGAAGACTTTAGCCATAGTCAAGCATGAATCAGGAAAAATCTAAACAAGTGCAATTAAAATTCAAAACTAAATCAATTATCAGAGCATTAGATGCTCTTCTCAGCTAAGACTGTCACATAAGTGCTCAAAAAATAGGTTGGAAGTGTCTGTTCTGGTCTGAGTGATGTGTCTACCCTTCCCTGACTGAAGAGAAACAGATCAGACCCAAAATGACTCTGATTTTGCTGAGTTTAGTATATATGATACCTTTTCATAAGATTGAAAGGGTTTGTGTGTCCCCAGCATGTAATTGAGTGGATTAGGCTTGGGAGGGTGCACAAAATGAGAGGGGACTGACCAAACCAACCCACGGCATTTGCTACGTGCTGACAACCGCTGCAAGCCTGAAATGAGCCCGCCGAAATTCAGCTCAGGTTCCTGCCTGCCTTGGGCTTGCCATTAATCAGGATTCAGGTAATTCATTTTAAAAGTCCAATAACCTACAGTTAATGTTACCTTTACTATGTATCTGTTGTAATTTTTACTACTTATTTTGAGCACATTTTTTGCTGTAGTACTACCACGAAGAGACAAATGCAGAAAGATGACACTGTTTGCCTAGGAGAGTGCAACAGCTACCAGCAGCTATTGATCCCAGCTGGCTCCAAATGCAGCACAGGAGTGCCTAAGAAAGGTCAGACGAATGACCTCCAGCCTTCATTTCTTCTCAAGAGCCAGAGACAAATGCTTAAAACTGAGAATCAGGAATTTCCAAAAGAATTACTCGGGAGTAGAAATAAAATTAAATTCCCAATAAGGTTTGCAAATACAGCTATGAATGTCTTACGGTAGTTTCTACCCAGATCTTCTCTGCAGCCATGCGCAAACACCACACAGTTCTCCTGTCTAAATTCGAGTCTCCAGAAAACCACGGAAGTCTGACTGTATAATGCTAAATAGTGTTTAAAATGCACAATTAATCCTTAATCTCAGTTAATATATTTCCCTTTATAAGAGGAGTAAGGGAACTCTTGATTTTTATCAACTGGGATCTGAAATCAAAAGTAGTAATTATGCTTTTTATTTGTGACAAAAGATACTAATTTGACAGTTAGGAGCAACCATAAATAAACAATATTTAAATGTAAAACCAGCTATTGCTTCTTGTTAAATTCACCTCAAATGATCAGACATCTACCAGTATTCTGGATGTACAAACTAATGGAGAAGAAAATATTTATTCTTCAGCCTCTGACAGAGTGCTCACAGCTTTTTTATATTTTGAAACCTAAATACGTGGAGTTTTCTGACTCTGATATAAGAACCCATGTTGGAGTCCCAGGGTACCCAAGAGAACCTAACGACAGGGCTGGAAATACCACAAATTAGGTTTTGTCCTCTTTTTCTCTCACAATTCTTTTTCTTTTGCCTATTCTTTTTCTCTTCCTTTTTTAATTACTGTATAAAACCAATACATTAAAATATCTTAGTTATCGAGATTGTTCACCCAGGGTCTGTTAAGGTCACAAGATGGAGTTGTCCATTTCCCTAATTCTCTGAGGTGGACATTAAGTGTAACTGAATTACTGTGCCCAAATAATTAGTGATACAATTCCTGCAACTGGTTTTATTTCCATATCTCAAGACAAGGTCTTGAAACACAGAAAGATGAGTAAGACTGGGTGGCCTCACCTCACCTAGGAGTGCCTTCACTCGATTGATCTAGGATTTGAGTTCATGCGGAGTGGTACTTGTTGCACATGTGACCAAAACTGGTATATTTTTCTTTTTGTAAAATATAATTTATTTTCCTTATTGTCCTTCTATTGAAGTGTTCCTGAAAATAACTAACCTGGTGTCATGGTATGCCAGAGTGTTATGAGTCAAATGCAACTTTGAGATAAGACAATGCAAAAGCATCCTGAATTCCTCCAATGGACTAATTTATCTTCTTCTATTAAAAAAATAAATACATTAAAAACAAAACAAAAAACACTTCCTTGGCATTTCCCTAGAGTTGCACGGTATTAAGTCCTTTAGTTTTTTCACAGGACATAGCAGAAGCCTGGTGCATTGATTTGTTGGCAAGAAAAACAGTCCAAATGCAGAATTAGCATGTGTCTCTGGCAAAAAACACAGAATTTGACAAGAATAAGTTACGACTGATACCTCAAACCTTGCAGACTAAATAAATGCTGAGGTCATTTTAATAAACACTTTCTTTCTCTTAGACGAATCCTTCAGTATTCCTTTTAGCCCAGCTATTAACTCTTCTGTGGCAACAGCATCTGGAGAGCTCCCATCTGACCTGGGATCAGGCTAAACCAGTGACAGCGGTGACTATTACATTACTGGGGTAAACAGCGGTGGCCTTGCAAAGTCACACACTGGCTCTGGAGGCAGCCGCTCTGAAAGTCCCTCTGGCAAAGGTCAGGAAACCTGCCAGGGCTCCGAGGTTTGACTGAAACCCCCAGGGACGGGGTTGCGGTGATGGCAATATTACTCTAATCACTAAAATAAAAGCTTCTTTTAATCAACAGCTAATCATAGGACTTCATTTGTCTCTAACTTCCTTCAGTTGCTTTGACAGATGAGAGCACAATAATATAAATAAGAAATGACAGTTTACCAAAGAAGGTTAACGTAAGGTCGCGACCTTTTTTTATTTGACTTCTGGAGCTTATTCATGTGTGAAAATGCACTTTTGTAGCTGTAGCCTCAGCATCCCTTACAGATCTGGACTTGTGCCAATAATTGAGTTTTGAAATGGTATTTATGTTTGGAAAATATCATTTTGCTTTCTGTGATGTCTGAGTAGAATTGTTTTGCATTAGTATAAAATATAAAATGATAATATCTGTACGTCTCACAGAGTATCACATAAGAAGTCAGTGGTACCTCTGCTTAACAAGTAAGGAGGTATTGCACAAAGGTAAAGCTGATTTGTGCATACGCACAAACACACACACATTTCCTCTCCCTTACTCAGACCAAGATACAGCTTTCTGAGCAAATCCACCCACGGACACTAACCAGACCGCCCCAAAACCACTCAACGCTGGTACAGATGAATAGGGCACAGAATCAGGCCGACAGTCATATACTAATAAGTGTCAAATATTAATTTGTTGTATTATTTGTGCAGTGATTTAAATCAAAATCCCTTCTCATCATTAATTTCCATCAGACACATGAAGAGCAAGAGGTAAGCATGAGTTTTATGTCAAAATCTGTAATGCCTACGCAACTATCTGCCAGAAAATATTTCTCTGTCAGATAAGAAAACTGAAGTTCTGTCCACGAACACTGGAAAGAATCTGCAGTACAACATGCAGATAATTAGTTTTGAAAGGCTAATCAGTTCACTGCTCTAGCTGGCATTTCTATATAGATGTATCTGCCTTCACCTTACTGCAACTTGCCTCTTGATGCGAGTATCCCTTAATGAAGTGAAGTAAGACTTTACATACCACATAACTCTGAATGATATATCCTGCCATAAGAGCCCCCAGTTAGTTAGGAAAGACTCTTACAGGCCTTGGAAGGACTATGGAGCCCACAGCGTGGGAAGTCCCAGGCTGTGCCACTCCATCCCCTTCCCTACGTGGCTTGAGTCAGCCGCAGAACCACCCAAGAAAGGGAAGTTGTAGTCAGTGCTGATAGCAATAGCTTATTTTAAGATTATCTCACCTATTTTATGCTGTTGCTTGTTCATATTCATGGAGCCTTGTGTCTTGCAGACACCTTTGACACCCTAGAAGACAGAGATGCTGAGCATCCTCAGCTCACTCTAGCTGTGAAATTAGGCCTTTGGGTCTCCTAAAATTACTCACATAACCCCAGCTATTATTGATCAAATCAGCAGTACACTTCATTATCTTGTTGGATTAGTGAATTTTCAAACACTTTCCCTTCCTTAGCATAAACAGCTACAAATGGCTAAAACTTTTTTTTTTTTTTAAATGCAGTTATTTCCTGACATGTTTCCTTTTTGTCAGAAGGATGCTCTATTTTGTTTCTGAAAAACAAGATCAATCTTTGCACTAATGACTTACTGAATAAAATCGGTATTACTTCCATGGTACTTTCCTAACAATACACCTTATTTGTACCTTCGCTTATAAAAAAACGTGTACACCAATTGATCATTTCAGTCACCAGTGAAATAAAACCAACCATGAGACGGATAATGGCAGCAGAATAATAGTACACATCTATTTAACGCTCAAGTTTAGACTAAGGGGTAACATAAAGCACAATGATGCTATAAAGAAAGAAAGAATGTAACTACCTGGAGCAACTATAAGCCTTATTCCTCCAAAAACGCTGGCTAACCTGAATGAGAAGCTGTTTTACTCTCATCTGCAAAATGACCCCTCTGAGCAACGCAGAGGCATCAATAAAACACCAATTCAGTGTCACGACCCGAAAGGCCAGCACCTTCCAGCAGCGCACACAGTTTTGTTTGGAAGCTCTCTTTTCCCATATATAGTAATCATCCACTAAGTTACTTATATTGTAACATCTGATGGCTAGAATTTGGCTGAAGAAGCCGTCTCGCAAGTCAGTATAGCTAAATGCTCATTGTCATTATCATCTCCACAAAAGTACAGGTGTAATGTAAACTCTATGACTTTAGTGTTTCCAGTTTATTGTACATTTCCATTTTTGTCCGAAGATTTCAATAAGCATCTTCAAAATGGCTAGTAATATTGTCTCCTGTAATTCCTGGTTAGATAGTATGCAGTACAAGAATCAAATATCTTAAGCTTTGTTTGAGTTTTTAAAGAATGTCAAGATACTAGAATTTAAAGTATATTTTAAGAATAGCAGAATTGTGCAGAAGGAACACTAATTTAACTAACTTATTAACACAAAACTATTTGAATGGAAACAGGACTCTTGCGTGCTAAGCAATTTAGGATTACAATCAGTAGGACCCCTGCTTTCAAAAACTTGAGTTTTTAAAAAAATTTTACGCAGATCTGAAAACAGCGAGTAGTCATCAACATAGAGACTTATATGCTGGCTCACGGGCATATTGCCAACTAGTCCCCACAAGAGGAAAGAGAAGACTGAGGTGAAGTAGCAGGAATCTGTGAATCATGCATAGTATTTCTGCCTTGAGCTCTCAAAAGGCCAAAATGAAAGTATGGAGGACCATAATGAAAAACTTCAATCAAAACAAAATAACCATCTACGGCTTATTTACACTGTCAAGTTGGATATCAAATGATAGCTTTCTGTGGTAAATAATTCTACAGTCTTCTAGTGAAAAAAGGAGTGCAGCCAAACAAATTAAAGTTAGGATAAAGAATATGACCACAGCTAAGAAATGCATTGCTTTGTACAAACTTTAAGAAAGGAGTTGAAGGACAATGGTAAAATGAAATCCCAGAAGAAAGGAATTTGTGAGATACTATGCAACAGGAAAAGCCAGAGAAGATGGTTTCTTGTGAAAAGATGATAATACAGTTCCTGAAAACCTACCTAGCACCTTTCATCTTGAGACAATCAAAAAACGTCAATGATATACTTACTGCAGCAATGAAATGCAATCGAGGGTGCAATCCAGGCACACAGCCAGTGCACACAAGATCATATGGCAGCGAACATTCATTACTTGTGTCAGAGTTCAAGAAAAAGGAACTGCTCTGGCCTGAAATACAGTACACCTTGGCTACTTTACACCTGATCTCCTCTACCTTTTGCATCTGATGATGCAAAAAACGTAGTGGCTGTAGGTCAACAGATCAGATGGGCTTGTTTACACCCACTCTCTGTTTACCAGTGCATCTTTAAGAAGTCTAACCATAATTCATTATGTGTTCTAACATAAGCTTATGCAATGTTTAGCTTCTACATAAAGTCAAGCTTTTGCATAAGAACAAATTTTACCCCCCATAATGCACTAACTAGACTTACATTTCTCTTAGGAAGAAGACAAATGGGTTTACGTAACATGTGGTTTTAAATCCTTTTTTATTCAGTTAATCTCTAGCTGTGGAATTGTGATTGAAATGCAAAAATGTATGTGTATTTTCTGATAAAAACCATTTTGTTTTAGAGACAGATGAAATGTTATCAAATACAAACACTTTCTTCAGGTTTTTAAATTGATGATGGAAATTCCATAAGCAGAACATGGCGCAGCCAATCCAAGTTAAGTGATAACATTTTTTTCAGAAAAAGAAAACAAAAACCCAACCCTTTGAAGTGTTCTTACATCTTCATAATCCAGACATGAGAAAATCTGCACTCTTGACAACTCTGAGTATACGCTCCTCAGCTGGCTCCAGATAAAAGCTAACATTTCCTTTTCCTTTCCAATGTCTTCTCTGATTTCTTAATAGCAGTGAGACACAGTACAAAACATTACCTCCACATGACTTTCCATCTTCCTCCAGTTTCTGGCCAGCTGGACATTTGCAGTGGTAGCTGCCAATGGTATTACAGCACTGGTCATGACATCCACCATTCTCAGTGGTGCACTCATTTACGTCTGTCGGAAGAAAATATACAGCAGTCAGTAAAGAGCAGGCATTGACCACATTACCTGGTTATTTCAGGACAATCATGTACGATTTTGATGTGACAAAGTGAGAAAGTTACTGAGACGTAAAGCAAGAACCCTGAAGGCAACCACAGGCGCAATGACTCCCAGCTATGTTGCTGTGCCCCCCAACTCAACCAAGAGGTGCAACGGTGGGATTATTCCTCCCCCACTTCTGCACAAGGTAAGCTGCAGAGTCCATCCAGCTCAAGCTATAGCTATAGTGGGCTATAGCCCACTCACCAGCTTCCCACTTCTGTGCAACAAGATCAGGAACAGTCTTTATACTGTCATTTCCACCAGCTCATTTGTGCATTAGGTTGCTTCTAGAAGTCATGGCAGAGATGAAAAACCTCTGGAAGATGTAAATCCATTAAGGTCCTTCTTTCCTTCGGATATGTGTGCACTAATACCTACACACCTTACATATTCACCTGATCAAGTTTGTGCTTGCCTGCGTGATTTTGAATAGGAAAAATTAGATCTTTACACATAAATGAAGAACATTAAAGAACCACATAAATAAGTAAGTAAATAGACTAGCCAATGGCAGAGAAAAATCAATAGCGAAGACATTTTCTTTTTAACCCGTGTAGTTACATATCCTGCGTAAGGATTTCCGAAGAAATGTGACAGAAATCATCAGGCCAGTAATGCTGTTCTGCTGAACAGGATCAGAGACAACAGATAGCATGGAAGTATTTCCAAACTAGAAAATTTGTCAAATGGGATAGTACATATAACAAAACCAGCAGCTATTTGCTGCACTGATTTCATATACTCTGGAACACATGCTTATGCAATGCTTTCTTGCTTGCTTTGCTCTCTCTGAAGTGTTAATGTCACACACACATAATTCATCGGTGCAGGGGTAAGCAGGGACAGCAACGAACCTGCGTAAGAATAACAGGCTGTGGGTGTATTTTTCTCAATGTTTTTGACAAATGTATTGAACTGGCTTGGTCACAGAGCAGACCTGCTCAGCGTGTTGGTGAGGAGAAAGCCAGGGCTAAGGGGACACACCACGTTCTCAAAGCCTGGCCTGAGGCCACAGGTGATAGATCTCTCATCCCAAGGCCTTTGGCACGGGTAGACATCACACATTACATTCAGGCTAGAGAGCAAGAAAAGCAGGAGGAGGAGGATTAAGCAACAGAAGATAAGCATCATCATGACTGTAAAAATCGCAGGCAGCTACTTCCTATTAGCAGCACTCTGCATCTTTAATGGGGAAATGCGGATTTTTAAAAAACTTCTAATTAGATTCTGGTCAAAAGAAATACAAAGTGCTATAGAGACAAATAAAAAAAAAAGAATTTCACATTCATGCAAGAGAGATGAGAGCCTTTCAACTGCAATCCTTAGCTGTTAAAGTCTAAGATTTACCAAGGTTTGTTAGTTCTTCGATGAGCTTGAGCTTAACTTTATTAGCTCATTTCTGATCCTGCCTAAAAACCAGAGGTTAAAAGAAATTTTTGGGGAGGTTTCAGACTATTAAAAAGCTAAAAGAAAAGTGTATCATGAAACGCCAACATTTACTAAAGTGCAGCTGAAGAGGCACAAACTCTAAAACCACCCCATTTCTCTATGGCTCTAAATTCAGTGTAATGACCGACACAACAAACCTTTCTTTGTCCCCAGTGATACTGAAAAACACTGGCAAGCTATATAAAAAAAAATTCAGTTGTCTCAGAGCTACACAACAAACCAAATCCTAACTCGCGTGAAGTCAAGGCTCTTCTCCTGATTTCATGGGAACACAATTTAGACAGAAACTTTTCCGAAGAAAAACACTCCCCCCTGCTCCAAAATGCAAAAACAAATCGTACCAAAATAAGACATTCGTCTGTTCACGTCTCTTCAGCAAGAGACGGAGAGAACATATGACAAGCGACAGATTTTAGACATATTCCTCAAAGCGCTGGAAGAAGGCACGCTAGCGCTGAGCATTGTGCAGAAGATCGACAAAACAGGCATGTTCCAAATGATTTACTCCCTCTAACTAGCAGACATCTTGATGTGCCTTGTGGTAATAAACAGTAATGAGCCACATAATAACCCTGCTCCACAGCTTCGACTTCTATTTATACTAACAGTATTGAAAACTAATAAAATCTCTTGCTCTTTTTATTTTTTAAACAAAATAATGGGAAGAACTACTTTATTTTTCTACACTGTGTTTGGTACCTACAATGCTACATGACCTCCTAGCATAAAATATTGCCTAAGTGATGTGGTCTACGATATACAGCCCAATTTATTAACACCAGTGTCTGTATTTTGAACCAAAACATTGGAAGAAAACCTTTCTAGCTGAGGAGCTAATAATTATCCTCTTGATTTCACTAGGGTATAATATATTCGGAAGTGTATAGTGCTATTGCATACTAATGTACAGAATGTTTTTCCCTTTGATTGCAGCGTGTTTCTAGTAGCAATCAGAAATCTTTTTCTTTCTTGTTCAGCATAAAATGCTGTGGTCCACCTATGAATTTTGCCTCCCAAAAAGTAGTGGTGCTATATGACTGATAACCTCATCTTCTTCCAACTCTCTGTCATCTGAATGCTCTGTCCAGGATTTCCTTGTCCCTGTCTTAATACTTGTTTTCATCCTTTGATGAAATGTTTTCATCCATTTTTCTTTGCTGCTTGTTACACCAGAAATACACTGCTTTTTCTATTATATGCAGAAAACCTGACTTTTCATCCACGTCTCTTTAAAACAAATAACCTCATTTAAAGCTAATCAGCATAACTCAGAATTAAATTATAGTTTATTTTAAGACACCAAAATAAGCTTTGTGATACCGCTTTATCCCTATTACACAGCGCTCACATTTGAAGGCATACCCTCCCTAGGTATAAACTATTTAACCTTAGCGTTATAAAAATTTGCTCTCTAAGCATCTGCATCCTTCGCTGTACTGTCTCCTGTACAAGACCTTCTCCATTGCCTGTACCCTGCCAAGTTGTTTTGTACAACCCAGTAAGAAAGGTCAGAAGTTGCCTCAGTCCAAGAAGCACAAAAATAAATGATCTGAATGTGAAGTAATAAAGAATGCGTTTTACATTTGTAAAAAGACGGTTCATGTAGCTCTTATAAGCTGCAATCAGCTGTTCTATATTCCTAAAACACAGAGTAGTCGGAATTTTAAAATCCAATTACAGATTTGCCACTATAAAAAAGAGGGGGAAAAAAAACCCAGAACAAAAACAATTCTGTCAAATGATAAATTTCTGTCTGCTTTCTATATTCAATGTCGTTCAAGGTTGCAAATATATTTGCCTTTTGAATAGAAAGAAAAATGACAGAAAATTTCTGACATGTAACAAGTCTGCCAGGTTAGGTCTGACAAAAGTTCAATGTTATCAAGACTATCAATCCATCTGTAATGACATGCTGTAGGCGCTTCAAAAAAATAAATGGGATGTTTGCTACTGCAATGCTTCACATTTATTTATAGAGCCAATGTTGCAACACAAAAACATTATCCGTGGGACATACTCTATGTGAGCTTTCAATCCTGCTATGTGAAGTCTTAAGGAAAAAAAAAATTTGAAGAAACCCTCACCTAGATTAACTTGATATTAACTTTATATATGATCTGTCTACCATACGTGCGGAAAAAAAATCCACAGCGTATTTTAAATCCACTAGTATTCAAAAACGTGGACTGTAGACACGTGCCCTATGTCCCGCACTCCCTGCACATGTGGTATTATAGAACTGCACTACATAAAAAGGTATTCTTTTATCTAAAAATCTCGTCAAATATTTGATATGTAGGGAAGCATGACTTTTCTTCATGAAACGGACCACCTTCGCCTGACTAAATATGCCTAGGAGCTATAAGTTAAATGAAAGAGGACTGATTCCAATCCCTTCACTTCTGTAGTCTTGTTTAATGCTACTCACTCCCCGTCTGAAAATATCACACTGCAGAGGAAGTCCGAGACATCTCTGGCTCCAGGGAAAACAACGCTTCACCAAGTTTTTATGCAAGTCTAGGTGATTTCAGGTTTCCTACAAATAAATGAAAACTTCATATAAAAGCAGACACTGGACAAAGTGTTTTCCATTGATAATTCCAATTTTAAATCTAACAGAAGTGACTTGCATTACTACTAGCTCTCAAATGTAGCAAGCAGATGAAGAAAATAATTAAAAAAAAAATCAGTCTTCTGCTGAAGAGCAGAAATACATTAGGGCAGAAGTCTCCTCTACACACCTCTACGCTGAGCTATTGGTGAGGGCTGCAGCTCTGCAGGTCCTCGGCATGGAGCTGAATTCAGCATCTTTAAAAAGCAGCAAGGGATTAAGCCTGCCCTGACTGCACGACTGCACAGACTGGCTGAAGGAGAAAGAATCTGCACTGAGCAGGAATGACCCTGCAAGGAGAGGCCGTTGTTCTGCAGCAGGAAAACAATGGACTGAATCACCACTTAATTTTGGCAACAATTTGTATGTTTAGATCTATGGGACACACCAGCTAACCCACTGCCTACAGGTTAAAGTATTTTTGAGTATATTTTATCTGTATAACAAGTTTATGCAATAGGTGTTAATATAAAAATTCATTTTTAAAATACCAAAGAGAATCTCATAACTGCAGCCCACTATTTAAAACCTGTTTTCCAAGGTTTCTATATTTATCAGCTGTATGTGAGCAACAACTTTATTTATTTAATGCAACCACATGCAAACTTGCCATTTCAGTGACCAGCCTTTGGGGCTAACCTGTGCTCTGACCCGTAAGCCGCTGACTTCAGTGCATGTCAGAGCTTGCCGGACTTGTAATAAATCACTGAAGTGGAATAAAATCTGTAAAATCATTCACATTGTTATTGCAATACCACATGAACAAAGCCCACCATCATGGAGAGAGGAGGTTATTTTGATTAGTTTAAAAGTGTTCAGCTAACACGCCGTGCTTCAATTAGGGGTCAAAGTAATGAGAACATATTTATTTAGGAGGAAAGCAGCATTTCACTAAAACCACTTCTTCCCAGTTGGGATTTTCTCCTGAATACCCTGATGAAGATGGTCTGATTTCAGGAATCTAAATGTTAAATATCTTTATCTGAGAAAGAGGTTTGATTACTCTCTCTAACAGGCACTGGCAGCTCATATTGACTTTAATAGCAATTTAGAGATGTAAATTCCTAACTCAGAAAACATAACTCTAATACTTTCAGGTACAAAACCCTCATAATGGTTAGAATCAAAGCCTAAATATAGTTTATGATGTGCAACTTACATGCACCTATATGTGTACCTTAATATATCTGAGTGCCTGGTACATGAACAAAGGAGTATATATGCAACTGTATTACAACTTACTTTTATAAGGAAGTGTTATAGGCAAGTGCCTGCAAATCATAATGCATACTTGACCACTTCTCATTTATAGTTCTAAATAATTTGATTCAATTTTTAAAAAGTGCTAAAGTTCCAGTAAATAGGTAGCTCCTTAACTTACGGGTTTAGACACTGTTTGTTAAAATTATGGCCCAGATGGTCTGCAACCAAAACCATATGTCTGAAAAAATCCTGAAACCTGAGAAAATTGATTTGAACTTTAAAGGCCACTCACTGCTATGACGCAACGTAGTTCACACTAATGCATATGCACATACATCATCGCAACGTTATACGTAAATATAATGTAATGAACAAATTTACTGGACAGGCTGGCACGCACAATGCTCACACCCCCGAGACTGCATTTGTCTTTTTCTTCGTTTTGTGCAAGAGCTTTGTAACAGTTGTCTTTGAACAGTAATTGTCCCTAAAACATAAATTACACCCATCACTTCCAGTGCTAACCATAAATTATCTGCCTGAATAGAAAACAAAGCTGCTCATTCTGATAGTCAAGCGCAGTCCTACACGTGTATTGATTAAGCACTCTTAATGCTTTATTAGGTTTTCTTCCTCTACAAAGTCAATAACAGGATGAATATTTCTTCTTCTGCTGTTATGAAGTATCGTAAATCTGAGCTGTTACTAACAAGCGTCTGATTAGTGGAGCAAACTTAGCTGAGAGTTTGGCACAGACTCTTCATGCGTGAACTCCCAGAAACAGCCATCATTGCCGCTGTCTCCACTGGCAGCCGTAGTACTTGTGCTTTCACAAGTTATCACCTCCTCTTTTTAATTTTTTTTTTTTTTTTCTTAAAAGGAAATTACTGCTGCACTCATTCCTCTTTATCCCCATGTCACATTCATATACGCAGAGAACATCAGTCACGTAACAAATGCGTGCATGGCCCGGGCATGTGGGTCTCTGCCATGGTTTGCTTGCTTTTGTCACTGGGGCACTAAAAATTTCCATTTCATGAAACTTAGATGCAAAGCCAAAATCAAACAAAGCCCCTTGTTGAACATGCTTTGCTAGTATTAATTTTTCCTTATTAAAATCATCATCTGAAGAAAAAAACAAACAGATTCATCAATCATTAGCACTTGCTCACATTAAGAATAACTCCTTGGAAGTCAGAATAAAAATCTGTGGAGGGAAAAAACAGGCTCAAAGTTTAAATAAGTGAAACAACAAGCTCTTAAAAACGCAGATGCTGGCAAGCACTGCTGTGTTAGACTAGACCTGTAGTTAATCTTGTGCAATAGCAAAGAGCGTTCAGTGCCCCGCTGCAGGCACAGAGGTGGCCTGTTCCACCCCAAGCTCTCCTCCTCCTGCTCTCTGTTAACTAAAGACTAGACTCAGTTCTCAAAATTCACATTTAAAAGTCCTTTTAAAATCTCTATCGCTGGTTATGGCAGTCCTCCATAACCTTATACACGGCTGCTCTCTCTTTTTTGTTGGTGTCGTCCCCCCCCCCCCCCTTTTTGGTCCTAATGTTTTTGCAAAAATTACTTCCAAAACCAAACTGTTATGTAAAAACATATCAGCTTTGATTTTTTTTTTATCCCTCTTTAAAATTCTCTATCAAGCAGGAACAACTATTTCCTAAAAGTGAAACGCAGGACCTAATCATGCACGAAGTTTTCCTTTCTACACCAACTAGAATAACTAAAACGAGGTGGGGTAGGGGGGATCTATCACAGTACAATGAAATCCGCTAATAGTACTCATTTTTAAAATACATTTTCCCAGACAAGGTATGAATAATGCAACTGAACATCCTAGAACATCTGAATTAAGCAACAACAGACTAACAGATGCTAATTGGCAATGATTGGAGATGATTGTGGAGTACGGCTGGAACTATGATTACAAACAGAGCTTATGCATCCAGCCCAAACCTCAAGTACCGTTGCTGCAATTAAAGATATTTTATCAAATTAGACAAGTGTTTGCCTTTGCCTGCTATGATGGTTATGAGCAAAACATAAAAGAAAGCACCGTTTGCTGTACTGCAACTTTCCTTACATCAGAGCTCTGCCAAGATGGCTTTCCTTCTGCTTTGACTTTTTATGCCACAAAATGGAGCCTTTTTAGGAAGAATTCAGGACTCTGCAGTGACATCCTTGAAAGCCCTTGCTTTTGTCTAAAAGTGCTTTTGCCCTAAAAATGCATTTGCTTTGGGGAATATCTAACTTCCAGTACCAACAAGTGCTGGTTATGCACACACAAGCAGCAGAAAAGACTTTGAACTTCGAAAGTTTGATTTCACAATATAAGCCCTTACATATTTTGCAGGCAGGTAAACATTCTTTAAAAATCATTTCCAAAGCAGTGATTATTAGCAAGACTTCAGGACTCTTAGCAACTGGATTTCTTTTATGCTTTGAGTGCTAAATCCCAAGCATGAATTGAAAGTGCAAGCCAGGTGGTTGACTCCAGCCAAGCCAAGTCCTGGTGCCTAAAGGGGAGTTCACAAAGTGAACCTGAGACAGGTTTGCATCTTGCTGCCTTCTGCTCTCCTGGGTAAGAAAATCAGTAGAAGGTATCAGTCACTTGGTCACAAACTAAGGCTGCTCTTTCCCAGGATTTTCTATTATTCCCAACAAGATGTCCAACTTTCCTCTCTTGCTCCTGTATCTCAAGAAAATTTACATGCAGAAGTTCTGCCTTTCCTCCAGCTTCCTATGATCTCCTAACAAATCAGGTCATCAGAAGTGAATTGAAAAAGGATATAGAAAAAACAGGTCATTTCTAAAAGCTTAGCATTTACAGTCATTAAGATTTAAGTTTTATAATCTCTATGAGAACTAGTTCCTTCCATATATTTAAAACATCAAGGCTATGCAAAATTACGGAGCTTGAGGCCAAGACAGCTGGAGAGTGACAGCCAGTATATATGTAAGTGTAAATAACCTGAAGGTACTTATGGGTTAGCTACTGCCAACATCTTCAGGACCAAACACAAGCTCAGCACTGGCATCAAAAAAGCACAGCAAGGAAACAAAGGCTCGTGCATTCTGCTCAACCTGTATTTTTAAGAGATTTAAGATGTCACCTCCTATGAAAAGCACTGCAATAGTCCAACATGTAAGTAACAAAAGCAGAGATAAAGATAGAGCTGTATGTTGTTGATGCCTTTCAGACTCACCAGGATAAAAGGTGAATGGAAAATTTCAAACAGAAATAAATATGCTTGCTCCAGGTAAAACCTGTAATGATGGGTCAGATTCTACCAATTCAGTAGTGGCATACTTTTGTACTATGTGCAACGTGGGATGTTTAAAATCTCTGCCATACTATTACTTGAAAAATCTATGTATAGCAGCAATTTGAGTTTGTGACAGCAAGAGTCTGAGCAGGGCGAGCTCCAGCCAGCAGGATGCAGGAACAGGGAATTGGGCGCTACAAGAACGGCTTATTTGGAAATTGGCTTCCAAACATTCATGTAAAGGAAACTCAAATCACAGTTTTAGCTTCTAGTTGCAGAAAAGATGACAAAGAAAAGTATTATTGTAAGTGTAGAATAAAGTAAGTGTTTGTTCTAGCTTTGTCTCTTTCTCTGTCTTTATTCTGTACTCAGAAAAAGAACTGATCAATCTAAGCAAGCGTATGGCTCCTTTTCTCCAAGCCTGTAAAACAAATGTCTCGAACCCAGGAGTGTCCTCGCTTCCACTGCAACGCTATGGAAAAGGGACTTGAAGCATTACACAGCAGATTTGGTACTTCAACTCACGTTGGGGCAGGCTCGCACCTGGTACAAAACATGATTTGATGTCACGCCAGCAGTGTGGCCAGAACTGTAGGTGCAAAGCAATCGGTGCTGCTGCAGGAGGAAGCCCCCAGCAGAGAGCATGTCAAACCACACTGCCTGCCTACAGCCCCCATTACGGGACCAAAGCCAGGAGTCCAGAAGTTGCTGCTTAACATATAAACAGGCTGATTATTACAACAGTACAGTCGGAGCAAGCTAACAAATTAAGGAGCTTAAATTTCAGGGCACTTCTATTGTAATAAGCCAGTTCCTTATGAAGTATTCTTTTTCATAATATAATTAACCCCAGCACTAAGCATGTGAGCAAATTAGTTCATTTTTCACATGAATAATGAAAACTTTTTTCTTTTTTTTTTTTTTCCCCAAAACCATTACAAACTGAAATGAATGTAAAAGGTTTCTCAGCAGAGAAAGGATGACGCGTGCCCAGCTTCTGGTTTAGAAGTGGAATTAATTATTGAGATTTAAGTGGAAGCTCCTATTTTCTTTTCTTACATTTCTTAATAGTTGTCCTTGCCAGTCAATGTCAATCACCAGTAGAACAGACTCTACTCATCATCAGATATAGCCTGAGATTAGATCAAACAGCAATGAACGGCACACATCCGCTACTAACTTAAATGGGTTAAATATGTATTTCTTCCTATGTACTCCTGAATATTCTCTCCCATCTTTTGTTTTGCATTTCTAGAAGATCTTCCTAACAGCTATGTGGGCAGAATTACTCACTGCCCTGACAAAAATCCTGCGCTAACTATAGTTGTATAGTCATCTCACTTTCTACTACAGAAAATAACTTTTCCATAATCATTCTCTGCATGGCTGAAACACAACTATACAACCAGGTCACTCGTTTACAAGAGACATAAATGAGAACTCGTTATTTGGTTTACACAGACATATGCCATTACCACTTAGCTGCAGTCAGTCACTGTGTCTTCTAGTAACTGATCTTGTGCGTCAAGGGCAAAGGAACCCATGGAAAAAAAAAAAGATTAAATCTTCATCAGTTTAATTTGTAAAGAAACCCAAGGGAAGTCATTATTCCCAGAGACTTCATTGCCTAATTTGTCTTCTGAACTCTTCTAACTTATCTGACACCAATGGGTGCTTGTTAACTATTGCTTATTGTGACTGCAGGGCAGGTTTGCTAAGGAGCACAGCATGCAATAGCCTACACACACAAAGAGCAGCATTGTTCGGTGCCCAGCACCTCGATGAAAGGAAGCCGCTGGGTGCTTCAGAAAGGCAGCTATTTCATTTAGTGCTAAACGGGAGCTAAATATTTCAGAGGTCTGGATCCTTCTCACCAGAAACCGCAGTGAGGTGAACATCCTTTAACTGGAAGGGAATTCCCACTAAGGAATTCAAGCAGGACACTTAAACTTGGATATGGAGTTATATCAAAGCTTGAAAAAAAGAAGTGTACAAACCATTAACTTGAATACAGTTTTTACCAGCGACAAGCTCGAAGCAAAGGATGGAAGAAATAAGATTTTCTTTTTGCAGTTAAATTAACAATGAGTAGCAGAGAACAGCTGTGATTTCTCGGGGCCTTTCCTAGCAGAACAGCACAGAGGTCTCCTTTAAAACAAATAAATCAGGCTCAGCGTGATGGTGTAAGTCAGACACTCTGCAGAAAGAACAATTTGGCAGAAAGTTACCTCAGCCTGACACCGGCATTTGAACCTGGGACCTTCACCGCTTTTGCAAGCACATGTGTTCACCACGTGTGGCGGCTGTCATTAGCAGAGGTAGCACACTTAGTTTTACAGCCTGGGAGTTCTAGTTATAAAAATATGTGATCTCAAGGTTTTTAAACTGTCAAATGTCAAAGGTGATCACAGGCAGAAATTAGAGGGCTGAAATTGTTAATCTTGCATTGCTAAACCCGATTCATACCAGAGCCAGAAAGAGCCAGTTTTATGTAACCCAAACTTTACACTCTGGTTCCCAATACAAACTGAATTTGCCTTTTAAATCTATCTGGATGTCAGGCATCTGGTTTTGATGGAGTCATACCAAATTTTTTCAGGGGGTATAACCAAAAAGAAATTTGCATTTGTGCTTTCAGCAAGGCATCAGTGAGATGGTGTAAATAATTTAAAACTTCAAAGTTACTACATCAGTTGGTCTTTTCAAACACGATCATTTTACACTTTAAAACATGCATTCCTCTACCTCTCTCCCCACAAACAGCAGATACTTTTTATGTTCCTCACCCTTAACAAAGGGTATACCATTGTAAAAGCTTAAACAACACCACACTCCTATAAAATTGTTGGGTTTAGGATAACCAACTAGATTTTTCTGAGCAGCGGTAAGGTCAAAGTATTACATTTAATACTCTTAAACAGAACATGTATTAGAAATAAATTTAAAGTTCTTAAGATCTATTGTAGATATTCAATAAATTAAAAACAGACATCAAAGGGCAAACACTATTGGGAGCAGAAAAATCCAAACATGGCCATACAGGCTGTGTGGAAATAAAGACGCATCCACCCAGCACTTGTGTGCAGCACACATAACTTTAGGCAAAGACAAGTATGTTCCACAGACACGTGCACTGTTTGGAGTCCAAGTCCCGTTTTCAAAAGAGTGAGGAAATAAATCAATAAATATGTTTACCTTGATCTTTAGCTCACTCTTACAGACCACTCAGAGCGTCTAATTTAACCAAACCTCTTCAAACCAAATGCTGCCAGCTCTTCAGCATGTGGAAAAACAGTTGTACAACGTACGTCAGAAGAATCCAAGGCTGAACAGCCTGGCCTGAACTTACTCCAGACTGGATTGAGCACTATTTAAAACCAAGACCTTTCTTGCTATATGCATACCTCCCTCCTAAGCACGAGCATCTATGCAGGAGAGCAGCGGTGCCGGGGCTGTAGGTCGACGCCAGTTCACAGCTCGAGTTTCCACATTTGGAATTTCACCTTTCGATTCCAATCAAAAAATAAATTCCTCGCATTCAACCCAGCCTAATTACTTTTTTGCATGGAAGAGACAGCCAAATTCATTCTGACGCACAAAAGAAAAGTGTGATATATGAGCATAGTATATGTAGTATAATGTTATGGATGGTTCTGAAAAATCTAGCCAGAAACATACGTCACTCCTAACATCATAGCTGTTGCCAACAGTTACCACCTAATGTTGTCTGAGACACTGCAGTGATTTCATGTTCAAAGGAAAAGGCAAAGACTCTGGTATCTCAGATACCACACTGCCCTTACTGATGGCAACGGTGAATTTTTAACAACTGGAGAACATTCCTAGAGAAGGCAGCAATCATCTTCATCACATGGGATGCATTCACCGCATACGTGTCCCTGTGTTAAAAAACAACATACCACCCCAAAATCCTGAAAGTTGGCCGTGAAGCTTTCTGGTGAAGGAACTGATACCGCAAGGCCATCAAATGAATTTTCAATTACAGGATACTTAAAGTTGTGAATTTTACTTTTTCTCCATACACTGTACCAATTCCTTGGCCCACCTAGAAGCTTAAAAGGCTTAATCCTACTAAATACTTATAATACCTGTTCTCCAGGGTATCCCACATTATGAGCATTAACAAACAGTGAAAAGAACTGCTAATATGTAGATACTTCTGCACATTTTCTTTTTAAATGTGGGAAAGGTGTGAACAGTGACCAACACATGTAACACTAAAACCTGGTTACTACGCCACTAGAGCAAAAGGCCACAGCTTCAAAGATCGGAGAGGAGGAAAGCAATAGTTGAACTTAATAGGCAACCTTCTATATAACATAAAGCTAAGAAAAATTATTTGGGAGTTTTAGACAACCCAAAATTAGTAATGGAAATTGTTTTAGCAACTGGCCTTTTTACCTAGTAGCCAACCATGGTGCTAGTATAGCCCACGGTTCACCTTCCCACTGAATATTACAGGGGTTTTAGTGAAATATTCTGTGGTGACAACTCCCAAAGTCTGGTGAGGCACAGCCCGGCCCCAGTGTGCACCTCTGCTGGACCCATGCTGGCTCCACGCAGGGTCAGGTCTGACATCCCTGTTGTGTTGCAGTCACCAGGTGACACTCTCAGTCTTTGCGCTAAACACTGCGGGGTAGCCTCCCTGCAGCTGGATCAGTGGTATTCCAGAAACCTGAATAAGTCTGTCTACGTACTACTCGAGAAGAGCTTTGCAACACTTCTGGATGAAAAGCCATCCTTAAAACAAAGATACCTGTGCCTCATCTAATATGAAAACATTAACACCCAGAGGCAGCCCTGCCTCTTCTGACGTGCATGGTTGAAAAAGACCCAGTAGGAAAACTCACAAAAATAAATGTTAACAAACATGCTTATCAGAAGATACCTTTAATGAACGCTTTGGTATTGTTGAAAATAATTTCACACTTCAAACGATGACAAAAATGAAAAGAAAAAGAAAAGCTCAAATCTGTATGTAAGAACTGCACTGAGAACAGGAGCTTAAAACAGCAAACCAGGGGTAGATGTGGTACGCAGGAGACAACGCGGTGGGACGCGGCTCTTTTTCCCCTACCTTCTCCCCCCCCCTCTTTTAAGGGATCATTTTCTGAAATCCCTCTTGTGCACCATCGTCAGAGCAGGGACCAAGAGACAGCATTTCTAGGAAGAAATCAGTTGGTTTGGGAGATCAACAATTCTTGTAAGGCCAAGATTTAGGCTGTGTTTTTAACTGGTGTCCTAAGCCTGCGACCCGGAGATGTAACATTCCTCACACTTAACATACAATAATCTTCAGCATCCTCAGGTAAAAGCTCTTCGCAAAGTGCAAAATCCTTTTATGTAATTCTGTCCTTCTTCCTTCCTTTTCCCCCATCTCAGCATCCGTGCACTTCTGATTAAATTACGAACTGGCTGACTATAGTTTTGTGGGATTTTCCCCTCAAATGCTAAGTATAATTATAAGATGGGGGGAATAAAATTACAAATTCAACCAAGGTCATTAACGTACAAAATGCAAATTGTCTCCCATTTGTCAAAGACCCTGGGGAAGTCTAGAGATAATTGAAATGATAGATGAACAGAGGAGACTAACTGCTAATGGTCTGTATATCAATGAATCAATGTCATATTTATGAAGGGCTTTGGGAAATTATCTTAAATACTTCATCTATAGCTGAAGTTTAGCCTACTTTTTCTTTTTAATGCTGAAAAATTAATGATAAAGTTCAGCTTATAGTTACACAAGTGTAAACCTGTGGTAATTTAAGCTCAATAGGAAGATATTGAAAAACTACTTATGTTTGTGCTAGAAATGGCCAAATTTCTCAATTACCAGGGATTATGGTATAACTAAGAGCAATATATATTTCAGAGATAATCAAATATAGGACCAACCCTCACCCTCAAAGCATTTAAACTCATCTATTTTCCTGTGCATCTCATTTCCTCCAGAATTCGAATAAATTGGAAAAACAGGGAGCATACATACCACTGATTCTCGCGTTTACCTATTTTCCCTGTATTTTCAATTACAAACTGAACTGCTTAGAGCAGGGGCTATTTTCAGATGTATTTATGGCACACCGACCAAACAGGAACAGGGAGAGGAGAAAGGAAAAACAGAAATATTTCCTTTTCAAACAAAAAGTGAAACAAATCTTGGAGGTAACTTTGGTACAGTTCCACAGAAAATCGTATTTCCACTTCAAAAGAGGAAACATAACAAACCAGTAAGTCACTCTGCAGAGTCTTCTCCCACTTGCGTAGGGGCTGTGGTACATTAGTAAGTGACAGTGAGGACAAGGTATAAATAAAAAGGAAGTTTCAAACATTAAGATGCCATTTTGTTTGAATCTGTAAATAGTTTGGGGAGGGGGGTCAGTTTAGAGGGTTTCTTGGGTTTTTGGTTTTATTTATTTATCTATTTTTATCCCCCCCTCCCCCAGTATTTTTCTGCTTTTCTTGCTGCACAACAGGAAGTGTTTGGATGAAGGGAAACCAGTAGGACACCTGTAGGCTTTTTTATAAAAAAAAAAAAAAAAAAAAAAAAAAAAAAAAAAAAAAAGCTTTTTCTAGCAAAAAGAAACAAACCATCACATCCCATTTAAGTGGCAGATAGCAGTATGCTGAAACAGGTAGCATCACTACAAAACCACCTGAATTAAATGCCTTTTCATTCTCACTCTCACTGAATGAAATCACATGGGGGGACAGGGAGAAGAGGCAAGTATTTCTGAATGGTCTTGTAGGAATGAGAGAGATTTGCTTCACATCTGAAAATAGTATCACAATCGCTTGGCTTGTGGAAACACGAACTAATCTGGAAATTACATCTGGATTTCCCCAGAATTTGAATAAGATGGTTATATCTAAAACATACAACTGATTCTCCTATTATAGGATTTGGCACGTGAAGCAAGCAAGTGAATAAGGGTCTCAGGGAAACATCGCTGTCTGAGAAAAGATAACACATATGCATTGCAGGTAAAAAGTTCACACTAAATTTTCTAGTCATTACAACTTACAACCACAATAATTCATAAAGAGAGTCAAGAAGTCCCATTGAGCTGCTGAGAAAACAAGGAGGGATTCCCATGTGTTGGAACCAGTCTTCTCAATTACAAAACATCACTGGGGATGGTAGAGATCTGGACGAACTTCCCTTAGAGTAACAACAAACCTCAAAGAATGCAAGATTCATGCAAAAAAGGACCCCACAAATCCATCTGCTGAGAACCAGCACTGGCCATCTTCTAATAAAGACTTGTGAATAAATACTCCAAAAATTCTCCCTAGAAAGAGGTTAGTATTATTGGGTAAAACAAAATTCTCAGTGCCTATTTTCTGGAAGAAAGACAGAAAGAAAAGCTAGCAGCACAAACGAAAGAAGGTGTCTTACAAACTACAAGACATTCTTGGGGAGAAAGTCTGAGTTGGATGTTTCAGTTGGTTGGGAAGGCCTGAAAACACACAAAAATACTGTCTGCTTGACGCTGGTTTGCTTATATACCTGTCCTTTCTCTCCCCACAATCCTTTTTAAATCTTCATTTCTCTGTCAGTCTACCTTATTGTGAGCTCAAATTAATCACTCTAAAAACAATAATGTAACATTTTGCCTTAGTGAAATGGACACATTTTTCTCCTTTTATCTGTCATTACACATTTACCAATCAGCGAATAGGAAGTGGAGCCGGAGTGAGCGGAGGGCAACAGGAGCACTCCCTCTCCGAGGCCCCGGAGCTGCCCTTCCCTCCTGCAGCCTCCCTCATCCTCCTCAAATCCTTCCCCCAAGAAAGAGGAACAGAAAAGAGAGAGAAAAAGGTCTCCACCAAAGAGTAAAAGCTCCAACAAAGAAATAAAGTTGAGCTTTAGAGAAATCTTTAACTTCCCAGTGAAGGTGGGTATCAAGTTGTTACTCTGAGCATCTCAGTTCTGCTGCTTCCCATCTGTGCTGAATTTCCACCTGAGGCTTCATGGAGACACTAAAGGAGCAAAAAACCTGGTCTTTACGGATTTTCAGGGGAACATTAACTCTCTGTCACCGTGGACTCTAGTGCTATGTAATCGGAAAAGGGGTATCAGTCAGTCATTTCACCTCGCAGGTATACCACGAGGCTCAATTAACGACTCTTTGTGAAGTGCTGCCTCTCTCCACTGTTGTTGTTATAAGCTTACTAAATAGCCAATTAATAAAACGTTCAATTCCTCCTTTTGCTGAAGCACATTTGTTCTGCTAGATTTTAATTTTTTGAATGAGTGAAATACAAGTAAGATAATTTCCATGAGTTAATGATACAGTACAAGTTAACTGATCAGTTATTCTGCATGAGGAGATACCTATTTGCAGGGAACAATTTATACACAGCCTTTCAGGGACATAATTACTTGCAATACCAGTGTTTCAGTACAGTCTTCCCTTTTTATTTTTTGCTATTTTACAGATGTGCCTCTCTCAAACTCCTAAGTGAAAGCAGATTACCTGCCACTGATTACCCGACACATCCACAGAAGGAAGGTAGGGAAAGCATCTCTCGAGTGACAAGTTTTGATTTGTGGATGAAATTCCCCTTTTAATTGCGCCATGCTTCTTCCACTAACAAAGTCTTGCCGAAACCCTGGGATAAATTTGCTTCTTTGTAGAGTAAGTTTTTCTTCACGTCATATCCCCCGCTTTCTTTCTTCTTATTTCATTAAGATTTTGAGTTATATATACAAACTGTTCATTTCAAATACTCATTATGGAAATACCGCAAACCCAGAAGATGTCACAGTCATTTCTTTTACAGCTTTTCTTTTTGTAGGCGACATTCATATTGCAGAATAATTTAGACAGTAATTTAATCACAGGGTTTAGAGGTCCAGCAAATGTTACATTTACATTATGTCAGTCTTTCAGCAGATAATTTGATCCTTTGCATGTGTTAAAAGACGACATGGCTTGTTAAGATCACGCTAGTACATTTAACCCAACAGATAAATGGCTGGTTTGTAAATCTGCCATGTATTTCTAATTTTCCTAAGGATTATTAGAAAATTCTATTTAGAATAAATTCATAGGCACTTTCATGCCATCAGAGTGACAAATCAAAAAGATTATTAAATCTCAGGGTCTAGAAATCTCCATAAAATGGTCATAAGTCCTTGCTACACACTAAATATCAACACTTCCCTTATATATTACATTAGTTACTATTTTGCTTATGCCTGCTTTGAGTACATGTGACTGAAGATATTAAAATCTGCCTCATAACTTAAGTTTTATAATATTCTCATAAGGAAGTATGAGTATTCCGTAGTTTGGAAACGTAATATTCTTCTTTCTCCTGTCAAATGCTGCTAAAGAGAATGAAATAGGATATAAGAAATATGATCTAGTTTCAGTACGGTAATGCTCCTACCCTGGACCCTCAAAAGATAAAACAAAAGGTGGTAAATCATTATTACTCAAAGAGAAATAGCGTGTCTGTACCACTGATTTTCAAAAAGTACTACTGTGTATTTAAATTTAGAAGAATACTAACCTAGTCGAACAGCATCTCAGGAGCCTTGACACTGAATACCTACAGGTAATACTGTGTTTCTGCCTTTTTATTCTGCTACTTAGATTAAATGAAATCTCCCTTCTATTTTAAACTTGTACAAGACCAGGATTTACAGCAGAAAAAACTGTTGCATCATCTGGCCAGCCCATGCCACTGTAGGATATTCCCCTATTTTCCATTGCCTTACTTGTCTGGTTTTAAACGTACTGTAGCTAACCACAGACAAAATCAATAAGCCAAAAATTACACCTGGAGCTGACAGCACATTTTGATCATTTACTTGTATCTTGGAGCAATTTCACCACCCTTTAAAATAGAAATGTGTTTACCTAGAGGACAAATTCATACAGTCTTCTATTAATGAAATATATAATAGACATCCAGAGTGAGGGTCTGAAGGAAGCTGGAGAGCAGGGTAGCAGAACAATACGAGAAGAGAGACACTCATTATTCTCCTTAATCCACTCAATTGACAATTGTTACCAGTCCTACTTCTACAGTGCAGAGAAACACTCACTTTCTCTCCTGGCGTAAGATTTTGAAAGGATCATATTTCATTTCTGAAACAATTTTGTTTCTTCTTGTCATACACTTAATAATAAATAGAAGTACTGCCACTTTCCCCATATTTGCGTGGTATCCTCTCTTTGCAGGATATTGGAGATATGGCCGTAGTCCTTGCTGCAGGCTGATAAGAGACCTAATTTGAGTTGTGATGCAAGGGACGGTGTAAGGGAGAGGAAGGTACAGCCGTTTTGTAATACAAATTTTGAGAACATCTCTTAAAAATTTCAAGTCAGTAGTTTGCAATCTGTATCCCTTATGAATTATTTTGACTTATTAAAGCAACAGAATGGGTTTTTACATTCACTATTTGTTTTAAAAATTAAATCCAAACAGCATTTCTGTTACAGCAAGTTTGGGCTGAGGACTCCAGGAAAATAAAGAAACCCTACCCCTTCAAGATGTAAGATAATTGTGCATCATCTTAGTAATGAAAAAATGGAATTGGTTTATTTGTGTTAATACTTAGATGATAAAGTTTTAAAACCATCAGAATTAAATCACATTGAGATTTAATTACCACTAAGGTTAAAAAAGGATTATTTGGTATTGACACTTAAACACAACGAGTTCCAAATTCATAGTTAAGACATAGCATCTACAGGCAACTCAGAATGCACTGATAAGTTTGTCATCCAAGTTACAAAATTCTAAGCTCAAGACACTTCCTTTGTATATTCTTTAACACAGTTTGTATTATGGCACTAAGACTGGATGACCCATCACCAAATGTATTTCCCTACTCAGTTGCTAAGTCCTTAGACAGTTTAAGGAAATAGCCTACCAACGAGAGGCTAGATTTCCTTGAGTCAGAAGGTCCCACCAGTTGACTCGTTTGTCAAATAGACTGGCACAGATATTATGACTTGTGGGTCGTTGGAGAAAATATGCCTGATATCGAACTAGTCCAAAAGTCAATGCGTATATTGATGTAAAATAAGATCTTTAATGGCAAAATCCTTACAGTTCTTTACATCAACCAAATAATTAAATTAAAAAGAACGTAATGTTTTCTTAAACAGCATGAAGTGCCAAATACTGATCTATTTTCATCTCCAACATGTTTTTGTCTTTCATCTCCAGCATGTTTTTGTCATTCTCCTCCTTGCAGCCCCTGATGTTACCTACAGAAAAAAATCTCATCCACTTGGAGTTATTAAAAAAAAAAAGCTGGCGTACAAATCCAAACAAAAGCTCCAACTCTTACACAAAAAAGCAGTGAAAAGTTATAGAAGTTACTGCAAAATGTTCTCATTAGCACTTCTTTAGGTATGAATGAGAATCAAAAATCCAGCTCTGTGAGGAATGAATGTCAGAGCTATTGTTGGGGCTATTATAATTGTATCAGTGGCTTCTTGAATTTCGTAGCCATAGCTATACATCCTTCACTGACAACTATCAGTGAGCTTAACTCAAAATAAAAGCCTAAACCAGGATTAAAGCATACATACAATATACTTACAAACTGAAGAAGAAAATAAAATCTCAAAAGGTCAGATTTATACTTTATGGTGAATATATACTCAATAAGGACACACATAACACTCCGATTCATATCTTAACCCTAGTGAAGCCATAAAAGGGTAAGATGTGAAGCTCAAATATTATATATGTATTCCCTATAGTATATTGACACTGGACAATATAGCACGATAGAGAATATTTCACCACTCTTACTTTGCAAACGAACCTCATTCAGTGCCAGGAATGAGGAACTACTTTGGTTTCTGGTACCAAACTCTTACACAGTCTTACTGGGAGCCAACTCCAGCTTCCACCAGTGTCAAACCTGGGATAGGCCACGATCCACCGGTACCAGGCACAGGGTGTGCAACCTGCCTGCTCTCCCCAAGAACCCACAATTATGAATAACTAGCAGCTGGCACGGAAGTAAACCTTGCATAATCCTCGCTAACACAGCTAATCTTCCTCTTACTGTAAGAATGAGTCATGCAGTGCAAAGTGAAGCAGTGCCTTTATGATATATAGGTTTTTCATACACCCAGGTTACACATTTAATTTTCTATTTACTGAAGCCTCCAAACTTGGCAGGAGAGGGAGACTGCACAATCGCCAAAATAATTGGAAAGAATTAAGACTAGACAGTATAGTAATGACAAAAGCCTCAGGAGAGATCACACAGATGTTTCCTGATGCTAAGCATAAACTATCTGCAACCCCAACTAGTAAACAATAAACTAATTGATACAAGTCCCCACCCAGTGCAAGAGGGGAATACTTTAGTGACTCGATGTGTAAAGCATCTCACCTGCTTGCACTGTCCTGCACGAGGCATGTAAGCCTCTGGGCTGGTGTCATGGCAAAGTCCGGAAGATGTCAGTCTCAAATAGGCAAGAAGACAAACAAGATCTGTGATTTAATTAGGCCACAACTTTATTAACCTATTTCTTCAGGGAACTACCGGTGATAGCTCACACAGTGTAGACCATGATTCAGTTTTTAATAATTTCTGTCTGGTAAAGAGCTGTGTCAATGTTTCCCTCCCTCCTCCTCTACCTAGCCGAATTCCTCTGAGTATTACCAAATGGATCTGGGGGGTATGGGGGGGTGCCTTTACTATTATCAACCCCATGCTGTACCCCACTTCTTTTTAAGGACAACCTCGATCGCCCAGGGAAGAAGTACTTGCACAAGCAACATGTAGGTATCACATACTTGTTCAGCTCCTTCTCCTCAATCTCAACTGAGTATGGAGATAATTAACAGTTCCCTCTACAGAATTTCCCACTGGGAAGGTAGACATTAATACCTTAAAAATCATATAAACCACAATATATTCAGAGGCCAATTATGCATTCTCTTCATTCCTGCTGCCTTCTGGCCTTGTCACCACCTGAAGGGTGGGTCTGATAAATCCTGGTAAGTCCTCCATATACAGTCCACTTGTCAAATCCCAAATGAATCTTGCTTATGTGCAGAGCAAACACTTCACAGGGCTCTTCCTGGGGGGAATCAGCCCATCTGGTCTTGTGTTGGCCGACCAAGAATTGTTTTACCTTTGAGGTACAGCTGCAAATTTCCAGGGGAATTGTCTGTCCATTTGAAGACCCGGCACACAGTAGATCCAAATATTAGCTCTCATCATCATAATTTTTTATAGAAAGGCTATAGCCCAAGACACGTTCGGATGAAGACACGACCATCAACTTTTATGGCACTTGCAACTTTTGGGCCAAATACTCTGCAGGCAGAGCTCCAAAGACTTCAGAGTTACACCAAGAGAGAATATGTTAATTGTCTGGCCAAGAGCATAAAAAAAAATGTTCTTGTTATTGTTGTTGGAAACCAAATGACAAGCAATTCATTATTGTACTGTAATTCAGTGCAATTTATTGGTTGATTTGCTGTGAGGGATTTTAGCTACATTCTAATACACATACTATAAAAAGAATGCAAATTCAGTAATGCAAGTCTAAATGAATGAGAAGTAACATTTTCTCACAGTTTGCAAGAAATTAACCTTTAACATCTTTCCTATGCTTTGGGAACAGCACTTGGCCAAAAGCTCTTACAGTAATAAAGCAGTGACCCATAGCAAAGAATAAATGTCAGAGTGAAATGATAACAGCAAGCCTATTTGCCAGAAAGTGGTAATTTATAAGATTTTAATTTGAGATCATCATGGGGGATCAGCCTTATCAAATAATTCAAAATGTAGGTCACAATTATAGCCCTTCAAGTGTGGTTCTGCTCTGAAATGCAACTGTAAAAATGGCATGTTTATTATTTCTAAATGATTTCTTTATCAGATATATTGAGTTTACAAGTAAAATGGTAATGGGACAGACTTGCTTTTTGCTTTCTTCAACTTTTACATTTGCGTAGCTCACTGATTTCAGCAGTTATTTCTGATTTACATTACCCTAAAAGGAAAATCAGACGCCCCTGTTTGTTGTTCCCTGTGTCACCAAAAGCTTTCAACAAATTTACATGTTTCTAAGCTAACTGGGATGTAAAAAACTCAATTGTCTCAATAATAAGGAAACCAAAATACAATCCATCTCTCACTTCAGGCAAATTCCTTGGGTGGTGCCAGTCAGTACGGCTCCATCAAAATCACTGGAGTTCATTAATGTACACCCTTCTCTACAGTGGTGTCTCTTGGCTTTGTTGGCTCTTCAAGTCTAACAGCAGAAGGAGAAAAGGCATGTAACAGGTTTTTAAATCACCGTGCCCAAATCACTAACTGTGAAATGCTAATACCTGTCTGGGGCAGATCACTAGGAATGGCTGGAATCCAGCATTTGTTTCAAAGCGAACCATACAAAGAAAATGGTCCAGGAAGAACGAAAGAACCATCAAACACATTTCTTACAACATTTTCCACACCTGTGAACTCCCATGTGGATTCCTGATATACACAATGTAATTGCTCATTACTCCCAGCTCCTCAGCCTAGTTTCAGAGATATGTTTGGGCCAGTTCTCAGCCAGTTTCCAGAGAAACAAAATTAGTTCTAACGGAATAACAGAATGAAACAAGAGAACAGTGAGCAAGGCCCACCAGCTCAAGATCAGTGTGTTTGCTCCACCATTGCCTGTGCAGAGGTATGGAGACAGGGATGTTGTTTATGCGCAGGTGGTACTTAGCCTGTCAGTAGTACACAGTGAGTCAATTCAATACTGCTGCTGCTAAGAAGCAAGTCCTATCCATCCTGTTGTGTCGTAAGAACTTGTATCTTTGCTTCTTTTTTCTTTAACCTACAATAAAAGTTGCAGAGGCTGAAAAAGCCCTTATTCTTCTCTTTGTCAAAACAAGCTGTAAACAGAGAACGATCCATCAAGAACAATGGGCTGATTCTCCTTTCCATTACACAGCTTAGAATCAATCAGAGTTTGAATAAATCAGACTTAAACACAATGCAAGTGAGAAGATGACATGAAACATCTCCATAGTCTCCATTCAAAATGGGGTCATATTCTAATTTTGTCACATCTCCAATTTTATGTAATTATTTTATTCCATAATTACATTTCATCAGTAATTCTGTCTTTTGACATTCTTCTTCTTTCATAACTTTCTGTAAGCCAGCATATGCATTCATAGAACTCAATACTGACATGCAAATAGATGATCAAAGCAGACTGAAGTCTGTATTTGTCTGTCCTAGAAATTGTCATGGACTAAAAAAAATATCCCACAACCATTAGAACACAGATTGCATGGGATTGCTGAACTCCACAATTTCAACAAGTAAAACTCTGCCATTACTTCAGAATACTTTTAAATTCATCTCATCTTCTCCAAAGTGTATTCCCAAGACAGGGAATAACTGGGCAGTTATATAGACTGAAGAGTGGGTGGCATTGTCTGGGGGTGACAACTGAACCCAAGAGAGCATAACATTAAATATAATACCTTTCATTATAAAACAAGGTGGGAGAAATGCAACAAATTATTCCTTACAGACAATTTGTTGCTTAATGGCCTGAAGCAATACGAAGGGCTGTTAGAGCTGGTAAGACAGTCCTTAACCGTAGTAACAATCTATACACTGGGATTAATGCTATCATAAAGTTCAAGCAATGGTTTATAACTCCTAATATTGGCAGAAGCAACCAATTTTCTGTCTCTTGGAAGGCAGAATATCTTACATTAAGTGAATCATAATTCAAAAGGAAGGAGGGGGGGAAAGAAAAACTCCTGCCCTCCAAATGAATAGGTTTCACTTATTATAGTATGTGTGTTTGAAAATACATAATTATACGTCAGGAAACAGAACACGAAGTAATGCACTGAAAACACCTTTCTGCTCTTTTCTCCCAGGTTGAGTCAGTGTTCAGACAGCATTTTAAGGCTGATGCACATGGCTTAGCAGACACAGAAGAATAAGCCTGCTTTTTAGGAGGCAAATGCCTGGCAGTATGTGCTTGGTCACAAATGCACATGAAATTACTGGAGATCTTCCAGAGGAAGCTGATATTTTGTTTAACAATCTACCAACAAAGACAGTCTGAAAAACATGTCCTCTTTAATGGTACCTATCTCTTCAAAGCTTCAATGGACAGCAGTCCAAATCTTTTGAAAGACAGAGCATGAAAACCCGAAAGTTGACAGTTAGAGTCAAAATAAGCCCAAACTCAGACCTAATAAATACTGCATACTATTCAAAGATTTTAAGAAACTCCGATGGGGTACCAAATCCCACAATAGCAAGCTGTCTCATTAAATTTCTAACATTCAACTTCTGATCCAGACTGGAAAAAAACTCAGTAATCATTTATCTCTTCAAGTCATCTACCACATTTGAGTTTCCAGATGGGTCTAAAGTAGATGCAAGTTCAGGAGCAGCAAGGGCTGGATTCCTATTAGAACAGCTTGCTTTTTCTTACGAAGTATCAAAACCAGGTTAATTAAGATTAGAACAATCTTTTAAGTTCTCCCATGCAATAAAAACTTTGAAATAAAAGCACAGTATGTTTCAATTAGTACATCTGAATATTTTGTATCTTTGCTTGCACTGGAAATCAACGGAGAGGGAATTGGCAGCTCTTGCACCATTTGATTTTATCCCTACTGCCTCCTTGGACAGTGCCTGCACTGGTGTCTGTCCATGATCGGGGCTTCTACATACTGCTGGGATACAAAGAAAAAAAAAAACAAAACAACCCAGCACTTTTTTTTTCCCCTTTGCTACTGTAAGTTTAAAAAAAACAAAACAAAACAAAACCCAAAAAACCCACCACATTTTAAGTAGGAAGTTTTCAGAAAATACACTGGCCTTTTGGCACTTCAACACCTTGTGTATCATCTTGCTGGTTTCTTCTTATTAAGTGGCTACACTACTCTTGCAAACTAGCAATGGGTGTGGAAGTATTCATTATCGTATATATTTTCCATACAGATCATCAAAGGATGGTGAAAATTATCTGTGTGCAGAGAGGGTGAAAGAGAAATGTAATTATTCCTGCTTGATCTGTTTATTTCAGAAGTTGGACACAAGTCATTGCCATGACATTTTCATTTTCCTGGATACACAACCAGATTCTAATCTCATTTGTGCTGGTGTAACTGCAGGAGGATGAGCGAGCTTTGCCCCCCATTTACATTTTGGTAAGTAACAGGAGGAATCAGGCCCGTAACCCTTGATCGTTAATTCTGGTTCACCTCTTGCTTGTAACAGTAGCTGTCAAAAAGATTTTGGAAAACTCTCCATCTCTGGTAAGAGATAAAATCTTGATTAATAAAAATAATTTAAAGCTGAGTTTGTTCTATTGGAAAGAGAGGTCATTGGCACTATGGTGTCAAGAAGCCAATATTTTTCAAACACATGGTATTCTTAGGGGAAATCAAAGCAAAGTCTGTACAGAGACTCCTGCCAAGAGAGCTAACAACTCCATTTAACAAAACAAAATCATCCTGATGCTTAGAACTCTTTCCTTAACAAATAAAAATCAAAGCAAAATGCAGACCAAAGTAAAATTACTTCCATGATCAAATCAGAAGCTAAGGACCACACTGTGTGTTGAGGGAGGGAGCGTATGTGGGGGAGTTCTGCTTTTAACAAGCGAAAAGACTGATGGAAATGATCAACAGTGAAAATTCAGTTATCTGAGCTTCTGTTCAGCTGTTCCCTGATTTACCGAGAGGCTGCTTAACAGATTTGAGTCTACAGCTCTGCTCAAACTGAGAAAGTCAAGAGAAAGGCTCCGTAGGAGTTGAGATGATCTTACTCAGCCTGACTGTCCCTTTATTTGCATCCATTTTATATGCGTGCACTTTCTCCGATACCAGCCGTTTGGGTAACACTATTACAGCTATCTCATCTGAGAGCGGCCAATGATTTGATGCAAGGGTTGCAATAATCAGGTTACTCCACCTGCATGTGCAGATCTGCAAAACATCACTGGCCTTGGCAACTTTCATTTATGACACCTTTCAAAAAAACCCGACCCATAGAGGGCATTCCCGTACAGGGCTAAGCATGCTTTTGTGGATGCTAAATATACTTTCCACCTCTGATTAGTCATGCTTTTATACCAGTACAATGCACAGATAACAAGGTGGTGACGCATCCCACCAGTTAGCAGATACATGTATGTACAACACTCCTTGTTAGTTTTTAACTTGTGATAAATTTCATGGAGATACAGAGACTCTTGCTCCAAATTTTAATTTGGAGGAACTACTCCAGGGCTCCAATGGATGCAATGCAGTGTCAGTGAGGGTCACCTCCAGCAAAGCTCAGAGAGCGGCTCTGGTACTCTGAATTCTCAGATCGAATCCTAGAATGCCTTTGCATCATGTTTTCCTTATTCAAGTTACTAGAGGCTATATCTAAGAAGACAAAAAAAAAAGTCAAGATTCATTCTGTGATTCTATGAAGATGTGCTTCTACAGATATGACTATGTGTATATGTTGCAGATAACTAACTAGCTACGTGACAATATGCATTGGAGATGAAACCAAAGCAAATGCCAGCATGATATATCGTGTCAGTAACATCAAAGAAGAAGGGGAGGGGAAGCGAGTGTGAAAATCAAACAGAGTGCTTGGGAAAGAAAGCTAATTTTGAGTTTGATGTGCACAAGTGACACTCATTAAAAATTGACGAGTGCATGTGAGAGGATGCCACCTGGGATTATGCAACTGCTAATTAACATTTAACACCATTTTCTAACCTTATAAAATATTCTTAGCCTGCTGAAGGCTTCTTCGTAACAAGCACAATGAAAAAAAACAACCACCCAGCACCTAGCAACAGCAAATCGAACGGGAAAACTTTATGAACTTTTTAAAGCAACATAGAAGACATGAAGGGCTTGCTTAAAGGGACACTGCCAAGGCAAGCATAGTCTATCAACAGGTGAACATCTGTGTCTGTGTCTCTGCTCTCTCTAAGTTGCAGGCACAAACCCAGCAAAGGGACAAAGGAGCAAAGGGACACGGTGTGGTTACAGGTACCGTTGGGTGAACATGCCTCCTGGTGCAAACAGACCCCGGTTCTGCCAGGCTCCCACTGTCCTGCTGCTTTCACAGCGACACTGATGCTCCTGCCTGCAGGATTCACTGGATTTTCCAGCACCGCACCCAGTTTCACCCTGAACGACAGCCCCCTTCTTACTGTAAGCTACAACTGAGAGCACTGATGTGAGGTCTCTCACCCTTGAGCCTTGTGATAGCTGCCAGTTTTCCCCCCAAAACCGGGTTCCTGGATTCATGCCGCTACCCAACAGCCAAATCCTGTTTTCTAGTCCTTTTTGTTACAGTGGTCAGAGGAAATACGGACTCCAAGGCACCTAGCATCTGTCCTTGCTGTATGTTCACATGGCATAGGGGTCCCAAAAATAGTAATTTTGAGAAGTTGGGTTGGAAGTACTGGAGAAAAAAGGAGAATAACTGAAAAGAGCAGGAGAAAGTGAGGGAGAAAGTGGACAAGAAAGCAGATAAGATGACAACAAAACCTGAGCCTTGTGGAACGGATCATCATAGCAAGATGAAAGGGACACATTTGCTGAATCAGCGCAAAGTTTAAGGAGCCTGGGAACTTGCACTTCAGAACATTTAAAAAACCTAAGCCCAAAGCAACAAAGTTTATAGATTACATTTGGTTTTGGCTATTTATGCTGGGTGTTTACACTGTGCATTCATAGTTTCAACAAAGAAAGGAGACTAGACGGCCAACCCAAACAGAGCTTGCTTTTACAGGGCCCAACGCACAGGCGTCTCAGCAGATCTTGCTGCGGTAAGGACAATATGGTTCTTTGCAGTTATGAGACATTTGTATAAACCCAGGAGCCTCCCAGACTTTTACGTGTCCCACAAAGAAAGTGTTTTTGTAAAAGATAAACATCTAATGCTGTATGTGTACACTGTAAGTTTATGAAAAAAGATGGCCCCATGATATCTCAGATATGGCCCTAACTGCAGAATACTGACATATTTAGATAGATTTTAATTAATACATTGGTATTCATACAGCATGCCCAGGAGGATTCCTGTGTCTTTCTTCACATGCTTCCAGATGAACTTGCTAATTGAATGGTTAAATGCTTTCCACAGAGAAAAGATAGAGATTCTCCCTCTTTTCACTGGGAAAAGAGAATGGGATTAACTCTTACAAATAATTCTTCACCACAATCAAAATCTTTTAAAATGGAGTAACACCTCCAGCACTTCCAGATATGTTGCAGTTTAACCATGTTCCTTAAGTTTCATAGATACCAACAGCTATTGATGTAATGTAATTTCTCTATACCCGAAAGATGTGATGTGTTGCCTTGCAGTTCTCTGTTATAATCAACAGCTACTATGGTACTTCTATCCTGGGTAATGGATAACAAGAACAACACGCATTCAGGGAAGACTCAGCATACAGAAGACAATAATGGATGTTTCTCTAAAGGAGAAGTGTAAAAGAAGGAAGAAAAGGGGCTCAGTAAATAAGCAGCAGCAATGTTCCAGCTACAACAGAAGACAACATGAAACAAGACCAAGAGAAGATAGTCAGCGGGCAAGCAGCATTAGATATTGGCTTGGTAGACATGGTACTGAAGCAAAGCAGGGAACTGGAAGAAAATTAATTTTTAAATAAAAGGAGAGTTGTTTTTTCTTGCAGACTTTGAAGCAGTGCACTTTCAGATGTTCTGCTTGGGACTGTCCAAGCCTCTATCCACAGCTCCTGCCCTTTTGCTTTTAGGGGGCAGTGTCAGGAGCAGGGACAGCTCTGGAGTTACTAGAGCTGTACACAGAGTAGGACATTACCGCACATCCAAAATGAAAGGCTATAACCTGTATAAACTGTACAGCAGATACATTCACTAAATAGAAGATGAAAGGGTTGTCAACGTATGAAAGAACAAAGGATGCCTAGGATATGTATTCTCTCAGTAAATAATAACATTTTCCTTTTTATGGGCCCAATTCAAAAAATCACCCACTGTAAATAGTTTCCTGGACTAAATGAGAGCACTGTCAGACACAGGGCAGGACTGTGCTTCATGGCTGGCATCCATATGCATTGCTGAGCATGCCTGCACTCAAGTTTGGATTTACAAATCCCAGATGCTATGCTGGCTTCCTCCTTATGAATTGCAAAACCTACACTGAGAAAATGTAGAGAATGAAGTTTAGATTTTTATTTTTTTTAGGATTATTTTTTACCACTACAAATCCTTGTTTTAAAAATTTAAAAAGGATGGCCTTTCCTGAAAAGGTCCCTGTTTAAAATGTAAAAATATACTTTCACATAAAGAGATACTTATTTTACAGAAAACCCAGAGAGATAAAGCTTAATGATTGCCATGAACTGTCATCTTCATAGGAAAAAGAAAAAAAAAGATCAAACACAGACTTTAAAATCTGCCCAAAGCTTCTAACCCTTAAGCTAAGAAAAACAGTAAATCAGTTTTAAAAATATACTACCCAAAACTTTCTATTCCTAGAAAAGCATGTATCTGAAAATTATTACACTGCAAATATGAAGTAAGAAAAAAATAAAGACACTATCTTATACGCCAGAAGGAAACAGGGCAATTAAAAAAAAGAAACAGGCTTGAAAAGCCTATTCAAAGAATGGGGGAGTAGGTTATTTTGATTGCCAGTATGCAAATGAGGAAGGATATAGATAAATGGCATGCACGGATGTGATTTTTTTTTTTTTTAAAAAAACTCTTGCCAGAGCCTTCCAACACATGAACTTTCTGTTTATATTGTAAAGTATCATTTTAGGGTTTTTCTTTATTTATTTTCTAAGCATTCGAATTTAGGAAGCCACTGATAGTGAATTTTGGGGCATACTTAGAGCAGGTGGCTTGTTCTGGTTAAAGATTATTGTCAACAATTGATCGTATAACAGATGCTTATATTTGTCCATACTTCCTTTATTTTTATGTTTCTGTCTGTACCCAGAAGCAAACCAAAATCCAAAGACATGGAGTGGATTTTCTGTAGCAAAGTGCTGATTTACTTGGTCCACCACGTTGGCCAGCTGCTTCAAGGGGCACCAAATCCAAGTTAAATTGGAATAATTAATTCAGAGAGCCACAACTGCACAGGCAAATACGATCCGATATGATCATTACCAGGAGAAATGATAACATGAATTTACCATATTCCACAGGAAACCAGAAAAATCACATTCACTGGGAAAAAAACCCTTTTCAATAACACTGGACAGGCATCAGACTCAGATAGCTTCCTGCCAGTTTTACCTTTGGTTTATTTGCAGTTGATAACACCACAACAGTTTGTTGGAAATTTCCATTCTAATTTAGTAAATGGGAATTTGAGTGAGTCTCTAGCTGTGCTGAATGAAAACTTGTATGATTTGTCCAGCAAACTTAAACAATGAAGTTTTGGTACTGGAAGATAAAAAAAAGGTAGTCATTACTGTAGGACATTTCTTGATGGACTTCCTGTATAAAACCAGCATTCTCAAAAGGAAAACTGATTTGAATTTTCTACTCTTCAAGAAGAAAATTTAGGGAAAAGTAGGTACAGCATAAAAAAATGTGACTCCCTTCCACCTCCTAAAACTACAGTAATACTAAAATCAAAACATGATGAATTTACAAGTAGTAGGTTATGTAAAATTGTGAAGGAAAAAGTTTTTCCCATTTTTACAAAGAAGCTACAGTCAATGAAGCCAAGGTGCTTTCTACAAAAATACATACCATCTATGAAGCAGCAGGGATAAATTTCATTTTGTTTGCAATCACTGTGCCTTAAAATCTCCCTCAAATTTATGACTAGTATGATAAAAAGGAGGGTGAGAGTTTAAACACTCCCTGCTTTCCCTCTTCACCAACAAAAAGTAAGCTTGATACTTGCTAATGTAAAAGGGCTCTTACTACGATTCATTCAACTTTTCATTGTCATAAACTTCGTTGCAAGCAGGAGAAAAGCAAAATTGTTCTCTACTTGCCACACATATAGTATTTTGTGTAAGAAAACAAAGCACATACCCACACACACGCATCGATATCCAGTGATGACGATAGCCACACAGCTCCTGAAACCAAGTATGGGTCGCCTTAAAGTTTGCTTACGAGGTCTTACCCACCCTTGATTTCTGGAGCCATGGGGGCAGCTTTGGGCGAGCTGCTGCATCTCTGTGGAACCCAGCGTGGGGCGAAGATGATGAGTGTGACATCTGTCTGCACCGAGTCTTTACAGATTGATTATAAAACAAAGGGGTTTTGGCCAACACACACATATGCCTGATCTAATGACTTATATTTCCTGCACAACATTCCTTTTACATCATTTGTACTGTCTCTGCTGCACTTTACTGGGACTAATAAACATTCCACACTTACTCTGCAATGTATTTTCCCTCTGCAAGACAGCCTACTTGCTATTAGCATGTAAACTGCACACTTGCCAGTCAGGCTAACCTCATCAATCTTGTCCAAGGCAGAGGAGCTTGTACCCTCTTACAATATTTCTGGGATTGCACTTTTAAGTTATTCATCCATTTATTTGGGGAAAAAAAAAAAATCTTAAAGATTTCATCTCTAGACTTCAAAAATAGGACATATTAATGGAAAGAAAAAGGATCACTTGAGTTATTTTTAAACTCACACTTGAATTTTTTAACCCAGAAGAATGCATTCTTGTGTTTCCCAGAAGAATATACTACAATTTCATCCCTGCTTTGAATTAAGAAAGCAGAATGAAGGAATTAAGATTTTTAAAGTAACTATCAAAACCATGCCTTGGATTTCTGTGTTTATGCTCTCTCTCAATAATGACTAGCAACTCACCCCCTGAGGAGCAGAATAAATTAAGCGTGTACCATATTAACACAGCTTCTTATTCTGGGGCTGACTTCAATATTCCTGCAAGCCCCTGCGCTGCATGGAGAAGATGATCTCCTCGATGCCTTGAAGAACACGGATCTAACCACATGCTGCTAGCATGCCCTATGAGAAAGGCAGTCTCTGCCGGGAAGAGCTTACAGTTGAAACAAGATGAGGAAAGAGGGTACCCGAAGTGTCCCTGATGATCACAGTCTGACCTGGTTCAGCATCCTGACTGGCTGACGGCTGGGAAATCAGCACATCAGGAGGGAAAGGAAGAAGTCCTCTCTTCTCTTCATATTCTGTTGGGATTTCCCGAGACAAAAATTGCATCTGGGCCACAGGATACAACCGTTGCTGATGGACACAGAATTTGTCTAGTCCTTCTGAATTCCTTTGTACTTTTTTTGGGCTCCACATACTGTAAAACTGAGTTGCTTGAAAAAGTAATTTTTCACTTTCTCTAAAAAGGAAGCATGGGTAGCTTTGTTTTGCAGTAAGAAGAGAAAGGCAGAGAGAAAGATTATAAGCCTCACTCAAGACTGCGCAGGAAACCCACTGAAATAATAAAAAGACCTTTTTAAATTTCGCCTCCGATATTTTAGAACCAATTCCTGCATTCCTCTGGAGGATCTGTGAATGAAGAATTTCAGTATGTTGCCTATGCCTGAATTAACATGAGACTTCATTAGACAAAAGTAAACCCAAAACCTGAAAGATTAGACCTCAAAGTGCAAAAACATTTGCCATTTCAGAAGCTCTTTAGCAGTGCTGCTTCCTAGCAAAGCTCTTCCAGATGATACTTCACAAACTGAACATTGCCCATAATGTGAACAAAAGCTTTCCCCCACTAGGAGGGGGGAAAAAGCATCCACATTATTTCATTCTGAAGAGTGGCTGTTGTACAGCAATTACTTTGCATAAAATCTTTCATAATGAATTAAGAACACCGAGTTAGTGCAGCAGCCAGTCTGACATAGCAGGCAATCCATCACAGAAATGATTCATAAATTAAATCATCCCCAACTAAGGCCTTCACATATCACTGCATAATAGCTCCTAAGGAGTCATTATGGGTATTCTGTCAATAATGCATAAACTTCATGACCCTTTTAACTCCTACCGCCCCTCAGATCCAAACCGTAATAGCCCATCACTCCTTCCCGTCGTCCATGATTGCTGCGTGCTGTTTTCTCACCCCCACGGAAGTCAATGAGAGTGCTGTCATGGATCTCCAGCAACAGAAACCCTCCTTCCCCTCGCCTTAATTTTTACAAAGAAAGAAATTCAAACTCTGCGGTGCTGAGAACATGGAGAAACAAAGGAAATTAAGGATTAAATACCCACTTCACTTACATTGCCAAAGCTCTGCCCAAACCATCATTTGTCTGATACACAACATGCATACAGAGGTGGGCTTGTTCAGTCAGTTTAAGTGCTACCGATTTTGTTAATCCTTCTCAATTTTCTGCTTTCACGTCATGGTTTCATGTGCAATTTCACTGATAAGAATTGATAAAGCCAGAAGAGAAAGTTCCATTCGACATGGCCTATGTGACTTGGTATTCTGAAATATTCCACCATAGCGCCATAATTACCAGACTGAAATGACAAACTATCTGCTAAATGCCAGCGCTGCCAAGGTGAAAGCAGCTGGAAGGCACCTCCCGTAGCATAAGGAACCTAGGAAGCATTTCAGCAGTTACTGCCAAGGAAAGGTGCTTTTCAAGTGAAGTATTTTATATCAAGAAGTAAGCAAAACTGTAACTTCAAATCTGAAATATATTGGTTACAGAATAGAATAATTGAATGTGAAATTCTGAGTCTGACATTTTACAGCCCTTGTTTAAAGCGAGCTATTTTGCAGAGGTTTCTTTTGGTAGAAGAAATATTACGGCCAAATTCAGAAATGAGTGTATTACTACTAAACAAGAGCATAACAGGTTGTACCTTTATTGGTTTAAGGACTACTTCATAGAAGGAAACTGTGTTCTTTCTTTTAAGAACTTGAATAAGTTAAGAAACCTATGTTGCTATGTACAAGAAACCATCCTGCAACTTGGTAAGAAACAACACAAAAGCAACAGTCCAAATATCGCAGAGTTTTTGCTTAGAAGGAAGATTTATGAAAAGAAAAAAATCCCTTTTTAGCTCAATGTATGTACAAGAGAATTTGTACTTCCAATAAAATCTCTGCCCAAAAACACTAAACAGTTTGGAGGTCTATCTGAAATAAACAAAAACTAAAATTCTGAGTTTACATTAGGATGCCCTTTACTATGTAGCATAGTGTAAGTCAGTGTAATCTGCAGCTGCATACATCTAGTAAAAGAGACTCAAATACAGCCTGCCTCATTACCGTAGCTTTTGCAATTTCATTGCTATTCATCTTACACCTTGCAGAGTTCACTCGCGGATCAGTCACATCAATTACTGCTTTATGCTATGAGGCTCTGATATTGCCTTAAGGAAAGCTCTGTATATCCAAATTCAAAGGCTGCCAAGGTGCAGTCGTGACTTAAACATTATCATTTAGTTTTCACACATAAGGAAACCTATCATTGTGAAAATGGGTAATCAGCCAAATAATCTTGCATTCACTTCAATTACAGGTCTGCAGTTTACAGTTCTAACAACTCAGTGGAAGTGTTGGGGGGGGGGGGGTCAGCAGTAAATATTATTTGTAGTTTACTGGAATTTTCAAGGAAAAAAAAAAAAGAACGAGAATGAAATGAAGAATACAAACTGCAAGGAACCACACATACTGGGTTTCTTTCCAGTATTAGTCTTCGGGATGATTACTCTTTGGGATGGTTCAGATACTTCTCTTTCGGGGATTTTATGCGTGATAAGCAGTAACAGTAACCAGAAATATTTTCATTGCACCAGCCTTCTGGATCCACTAGGATAAATCACCTCTTATAATAGTAGCACCAAATACTTCATGTCATTTTAAACCTCTGGATGCCTAAACCCATCCTTTACTTCACTAGTAATTACTTTTTTAGAAAAAAGAAATATTACCTGCTTGACAATTTAAGCCAGCACTGACACATTAATCTTTCTCTTCGGGCAGTGTCTCAGACTGAGCGTCCCTCCTAACAGCGAAGCCCTGGCTTGGGGAGACACAGGCGGGTGAGGCATCCTGACACTATTTTTAGCCTGGCACTGAGGAAGGTCAAAGAAATGACTACTCGCATTGTTTCATATTTGGTACAACTTTCTAACATATTTGGTACAACTTCACTCCCCTCCCCCCCAACTTTGCAAGACATAAGGATTCACATAGACGTTTATTTTTATTTTTTCTGTGCTGTTTCCATACCCAAACACCACAAGCCTTGAACTCTCCCACAGCTACTAACTGCATTTGTGCTGAGGCTGTCCCTGATGTTGTCTCTCTTTTGCATATACAAACATATACAAACACGTTTTTCACAGGATACTTAACATCCTGAAAACCATAATTTCCACTAGCAGTGTTTCTGAGAATTGTGAATTTTTCAACTCCTTTAATTCCCATTAAAAACAAAGCCAGATTTCTGTTGTTGTGACAGATGTGGGGCAGAAGCTGCCTTTGAACCACAGGATACATGAATGGGACAGTCGTACTGACACAGCATCAGCAGTGGGTGCAACGGGGACACACCCTCAAGTGGTCTAAACAATAAGTGAACGTCAACAAATGCAGCCAGAAGGATTTACACGAGCTGAGTATTTTCCCAATGTTATGCAGCAACGTGACAAACAAGGACATGGCGTTGGCTTCAGCTCTCCCACAGGACATTTATACCAGCACCACAGTTCAAGTGAGTTTGTGTGCTCCCTAGGACTCTAATTTTACATCTGACACAGCTGCACAGGCACTGAAGTCTCCTAATTGTTGCTCTTAGACTACCAAGCTGGTACCAGAGTACATGATCAATAACTTTTTTAGGATTATAAGTGGGGGGAGAACCAGCCAGGAAGACAGCCATACTTCAGGGGGAGCAGGTTTGGGGGGGAGGTTTTTGTTGTTGTTCTCTGTGTTTTTTAATATACAGATATATGGACATGGAATCTGACTCGTATTTTATAGCCTCACAGCTCTACAATCCTGACTGCTCTTAGGCTAACATTCCTTCAATCACCTCTCTGTCACCTGCCATTCAGCAGTAACTGTTCGGGTTTGTAAACTCTGGAAATTGTAATCACTAGAACTGGCATCATGTGCCCCGATGCAGCGAGACTGAACATGAAGCTACGGCTCCAGCTTTTCTTCTGGCAAAACTTTGGTTTTGTTTTTTTTTTTTTCTTTCTGTACCTCATTCTGTGCACCTGCACACTGATTTGACTGTATGAAGCTTATTTTCCTCAGACAATATAATTTCAAGCATATTTGGTGAAAAATTACATGCACAATTCAACTGTGTGTTGAATTTAGTTTCCTGCAAACTTAGATCAAAGAGGTATTTATATATCTGAAACATAAGATAACCAATTGCATTGGAACGTAACCACTTGACACACACATGCTACTTCGGCTACTTAGAAGAAAGAAGTAAGAACTCGCCCAGAATAAGAATTTTCCTTTCACTGAATTTACTGTGTACCCAGATGCACGGCAAACCTTATTTGATCTGTGTCGCACATGCACTGTTTCTTATTCAGATTAGAACGCAAATGCAATCCACTGGCTTCACGTCTTTTCTTCTTACATATTGACTTTTTTATACCCTTACCTGGCCTAGTTCCATTTATTAGGAGCATATAAAAAATGATTGCCTTCTATAACTCTTCTTCTAACAATGCCTCCAGCCTGAAGGCTTCATGAAGTTACAAGCCAAGATTTATATGTAATAAATTATTGAAAATGAAAAAGGTCTTAAATAAGTTCTGTCTTCAACAAAAGAAGTAGTATATTTCAGATAACAATGACTTTTCTAGTGAAAGGGAAGATAAAAGTGTATTTAACAGGTATTCTGATACCATAAACTAGAATACAATATTTGCATGCTCAAATATATTACAGAAAAAGATGCTAATTCAAATCCTACATTAAGAAATGACTTGCAGTTGTAAATTGGAATTCCAAATAAAACAATAAACTGCATTACAGACTTATAGCTACACAGTCCAGTTGGCAAAGAGAATCCACTTAAAGATTTAATAAAAAAACACACACAACCAACCCACAAGCATATTATTGTTAAAAGAACAAGAGGAAATACTAGAATGAGATTTCCTGCCTTTGTAGCACATACCTTCTCTCAAATATCCACTTCATAATTTTCCCACAGGAGTCCTACATCCACACCCAGTTCATAAAATGAACACAGCTTTCATACAGAGAAGCTACTAAATGGATTAAAGCTTATTTTTCATGCGTGGCTTCCTGCCTTACTGTGTTTTGGCCAAGGCTCTTCCTTGACCAAAACTGGCCTAATTCATACATTATTTTAGGATAATTTTATGTATACAAACACATAAATAGATCACGAAGCTATACTACTTAGATTCATTATACTAGAAAATAATTGTTGAGATTCAAACTCCAAATATGGTTCTAAAAACTACTATTGTGTACTTTTTATGTTTTTTTTCAAATGACAATAAATCTGTTTTCACTGTGCTGGCAGTTGACTTTGACTATACAGTTTAGGATCAAATTAAGATGTGTTAGATAGTTTAAACTACTTCTGTATCTTAAGTTGCAGTACCTACAATGTCCATAAAACTGTCCAAATGGAATTTATACCCACATTACACAAATAGTACATCAAGCATGGAAGCCAAAATGAGAACGGCACTTTCCCAACAACAGGAATGAAATAATATTCAAATAGTATAATACAAAACCTCATGGGCAGTTTCTTCTAAATTACAAAGTCTTAAAAACTTGTGCTATGGTTTTATTATAAAAAGCTTAAATCTATTATACTGACAGAAGACACTTTCTAAAAATTTGTTTTCACTTTTAATACACGGAAGGAAGATGATGGTATAAGACAAAGGTTATAAGATGGCTACAGTAGGATAATTCCAGTATTTACTTCTCTTAACAGTAAGTTAACAATCTTATTACTGCTAAAGAGCAAGTTACCACTTCTGTACCTGTGACAAGTAGTTTCCCTAACATAAGGTGAGAATGAACCATAAGGGTTGAATCTCAACCAGCGTGGGGGTGTGAAACTTGCTGTGAAAGCCGATACTTTGCACACCTCTCTCTCTGCAAAGTCCTCAGAGAACCACAAAGAAACATTTTAAAAATTCAGTGTAAATAACTAGTCACCAGTTTATAAACACCAAGAGGCACCTACCAGCAACTTAGGTTACATACAAACCAGAGGCCAAGGGAAGCACGCTGCTTAGGAGGTTAACAACAGCCATGAGTGATGTCCATGCACCTGGGGCTGATTTCAGCCGCCTGGGCTACATTACTTTATTAATTTAAACAGGGAGATGGAAGTTTTGCATTGACTAGGACATCAGCTTCATGTGCCCGTTTCAATCAGTTGTACTGGAAATGAGAAGCACTCTCATACTTGGGAGGCTTCTCAGTAAGCTCCTGAAAACTAGAGAAAGGAACTGTGTGGTGGCCAGGCAAAAGGAGTTGAAGCGTTGTCCTACTTCTCTGGTCACTTGTTTACAAAACAGTAAAGGGAAGAGAATGAAACTGAAAATACAACAGTAGTCTGAAAACAAAAGTATGTAAGGACTTATATGACATGGCTGGCCTCTGGCAGCAGAAAATTGGACCTGGTTACCCAGGCTGATCCAGCTACCCTAAATTCCCACAAAAGATGCACTTCTGGTTAGCCACCATGGCCCCAAAAGGTCCTATTCTGTTCTACCTCAATACACTTGCACAGTTCCTAGGAACACATCAAAAGGACCAGTATTTAGTTCAAGGCTTAGTTTTCCTTTCTAGCCTTGCATACTGCTGACTAGGCTCCACACAATATTCCCTGCAAATCAGATTTGCATTTTGCATTTGGGGAAAAAAAAAAAAAAAACACAAAAAAATTTTCCCTACAACTGCACATTTTTGCAGCAAAGAAGTACGCTTCCCTGCCAGTAGCAATCTTTTGAATGTTGAAATGCTGTTTCTCTTTATAAATACAGTGCTCTAAGAGATCCCCAGGAGATCGCTCCATTCCCAGGTGATCTTTAGATTTATCTTGGTCAGTTTACTGGCTTCCTCCCATTGATTTCCATCAGCCTAGCAATTTCATTTTGAATCTAAAAACCCTGATGATTTTTTTTTTCTTGCTGAATGTATTACTGACCATGAAGGTCCTGCTATCAGAGCTTTCCTAATGAGTATGGGTGAATTTGCTTAGCCCTGAGAAAAGCCCAACTCCCATTTCCAGGAGCATGCTGACTGCAGAGGTCCAGCAAACAGAATCTATTTTAGCTTCTTCCATCAGCAGGTTGAACTGTAAATACATGCAGGAAGTAGATCTGCAAGTAAGAAGGTGTCATCATTACATACTTATTTTCAGGATAGTGCCAGGCTTTAATATCTTCATAATCACGATTTACCATTGTGCTGGTTTTGGCTGGGGTAGAGTTAATTTTCTTCGTAGTAGCTAGTATGGGGCTGTGCTTTGGATTTGTGCTGAAAACAGCATTGATAATACAGGGAAGTTTTAGTTACTGCTGAGCAGTGCTTACACAGAGTCAAGGCCTTTTCTGCTTCTCACCCCACCCCACCAGCGAGTAGGCTGGGGGTGCACAAGAAGCTGGGAGGGGACACAGCCGGGACAGCTGACCCCAACTGACCAAAGGGATATCCCACACCATGTGACATCATGCTCAGCATATAAAGCTGGGGGAAGAAGAAGGAAGGGGGGGACGTTCAGAGTGATGGCGTTTGTGTTCCCAAGTAACCGTTACACGTGATGGAGCTCTGCTTTCCTGGAGATGGCTGAACACCTGCCTGCCCATGGGAAGCAGTGGATGAATTCCTTGTTTCGCTTTGCTTGTGTGCATGGATTTTGCTTTGCTTGTGTGCATGGATTTTGCTTTACCTATTAAACTGTCTTTATCTCAACCCACAAATTTTCTCACTTTTACTCTTCCGATTCTCTCCCCCTTCCCATCGGGGGGCAAGTGAGTGAGCGGCTGTGTGGTGCTGAGTTGCCGGCTGGGGTTAAACTGTGACAACCATTTAAAAGCTGCCCCAAGCTATTGCCAATTTATAGCAGACACCCATGCTGAGCAATAATGGCTTGTACTGTGATAAAATACATTTATTCTTAATATAAATATACTTAATGAAACAGCTTTTCTTAAATCTTTGAGACACATCAGATAGAAAGATTTCCTTTTATTTATTGGGCTATGTATCAGACTTCTCACTTCATTTCCCAGAAAGATTACAGAACATCATTGACACAAGGATCACACCAAAAGCTACATAGTCTAAACAATAATTTCAGAGAAAATAAAACACTATGAAGAAAAGTATCTCTACAGAAATCCACGCAAATATCAGTCTATATATCCATGTTTGGCTCTAAAGTGCACAAACGTAGCTCAGACTTCAAAAGGAACAGAGTCAAGTTCATGGACCTTCTGGAGATATTTATCTCACAGAAGACTTTCAAATTACCCCCCTCCCCCTTAAGATATTATCTTTATAATGTACTAAAAAAACCTGGCCTTTGATATTCACCTAGCAGTACACTGGGTTGTATTGAAATTAATAAATAATAGAGCCACTAGCAACACACTATTGATTTTCTGCCGGATTTGTCTATCTCCTCAGAATTTTAAGAACTGTTTAAACAGATATATCCATTATGTGTTGGAAAGAATTTTAAAACTCCCCAGTAGGGCTGTAGTTGATGACATATTGACAGTATCTCAGATTGAAATAATTTTGGACACTCTGCTTATGTAGTCTGCAGATGCAGAGCCAAAAACACCCAGTTGAAGTGCAAACTGAAGGTCAAATGCCTAAAGCACTCACAAAAAGCAGATATACTACAACACTATTGCTTCAACCTTTGGTCATCAGTTAGTGAAGACAGAAGCAATTCCTGTTATCAACTGTACAAATAAAATTATTAAAGTATCAGACAGTTTTTCCATTGAAAAGAGTGCCCTAAGGACTGAAATTTTAACTCTGCTGCTAAAGAACTGAGCAGTTCTTATCTTCATTTGCTAATATAAACAGAATACCTTCACTAATTCCCCAAAGCAGCTCCCAGCTCCTTTGCAAAGTGTTCCTGAAGTTCTTTCCCTGTGCTCTGCTTCTATTGTGGCACAATTCAAGAGAACATTTAATGCATTACATCTTGAAGGCTTCAGATTTTCCATTTGAAATGTAGGGCACCAGAACACTGTCACCTTGCTAATAAAATGGAATGATGTGGTTTCACATCCATTTACCAATCCCTTGGAAACTAAGGTAGTTTTTTTACATTTTTAATGCACTAATTTAATAGAAAAGCATATAAAAGTTTTCGTTCAACTTTGACAGGAGACTAAAACAAGAACATGTTAATCAGCTGCGTAAATGCTCCTCCTTGTACTGTTCCTATTTTCTGCTCCTTTGCTTGAGTAGAAATGTTTTCCTCATTATGGTCTTGATTAAGAAGCTTGATGTGCTGACCTTGAATATCAAATTAAGCTCCATGCTGCAAGCAAAGCATCCTATCTTCTCTAGTGGCTTATAAACTCATTAGACACTTCAGACAGTTTTAAAATTTGCTGACATTAAATTCATTTAATATGGAACAGAACCGTTAAGATTTATGAGGCAAATTTGCAGTTAAGTGAAATACGCAATCTCCAGGTGATTTCTACCAGGAATCCCTTCCATCTAGGTTTTGCCTTGTTTTTAAAACAATTCCCTATTAAATATCAGACTGTTAATTATCTTTTCATTTTCCAGTCAAATGATCAATACACAGACAAAAAAAAAAAAAAAAAGAGACAGCAGTCTGACAGCTGTTGGTATGAATCCAAGCCAGAAAGACTACAGCACTGAGACAGTGTTTTCTTGGTGCCGTATGGCTCGAGACAGTTGTGTTACACACCATGCAGAAGTTCAAAAGGAATAATTTTAGTGTAAAAGTTCACTTGCTGCTATATAGTGAAAATAATTTATTTCAGATGCCATGTTTTTGAAGCTGCTGGATCAGAATTTTAAATCTTTTTGCCATATACATTCCCCGAGGGCACGCAGAGTGAATCAAGGCTCTTTTTTGCTTTCATGAGTTCTAGACTTTGACAAGAGTTCACAGAGAAAAAAAAACAACTTCTGGACATCAGTCAAGCCCTGTGTGCCTGGTCTTTGCTTAACATGCTTTGTTTTCATTTTGGCAGGATATGTTTTGTTTGCATTTAAAATGGGGCATTTGATATCAAATACAAGTCATTAGTTAAAAATTGGCTCCACCAACAATGCCAATCTCATCAAACGTGCAGGATAAGAGTCAAAAGAAAATTAATTCAGTCATTTGTAAAGACACTTAAAGGGAATGTCAGGATGTAAAGCCTAGTCACAACAGGAAGGAGGGATGAGAAGAGGGAGACATAGGGTAAAATTTGTTATTGGAGTAATATTCTCACCAGACTAATTTATCCGATATAAGGAAAAGTATGCGTCGCATACCCTCATGCTGACAAGATTTAACTAAGCAGATACACTGCAGAGAAAGGGTCAATATGAAGACACAGAGGCACCTAAAATACCCAGCAGCCTTCCCTAAATACTCAGCTGAAATTATTCTCTCTCATCTTCCACATGGTGTGCGACACAACAGTCTCAAGCCGTATGGCACCAAGGATGCTGATGCGCACTTCTGCTGCCATCCTGGCCAAGAACCCAGAACAGCAGCAGCTGCCACAGGGATGTCTCTTCTTTCACATTGATCATTTTGCTAAATACTGAGGATCAGTACAGCTGTACACATCACAGCTCCAGGGTGGAGGCTGCGTGGCTCATACCAAGACTTTCTTGGAAGTCTGGTATCAGTCTGCAGGTTACTCGCAAGAAGAGGATCCAAAATCAGAGTGGTAGACAGGATGCTTAACCAACAGATGCAGCCTTGAGCAGAAAATACTTTTTTTTGGTGGAGTTTCACTTAGAGCCAATTCTGCCTCAAGTAAATATTTCAAAATGGAATACAAATATAAGTAAAAGTTTGATACGCGGATAGAAACCATGTACAAGTGCTTGGGATGGAAATGTTTATCTAGAGAGTGATTCAAACTGGCCTGAAGAAAGAGAGTGGCATCAACAGAACTTGATATTACTGTTCAGTTGATTTCTCTGTTCTTACAGCTGTTCAAGGGGAAGCAGATATATCTAATGTCGGCATTAACTGCTGGAGTTGCAATTCAAACCAGGATGGCAAGGTGGAAATAGGGGTCACACATTGACCTTGTAAGTAAAGAAGATAGAGAGTGTAATTTCAGTCCACAAAAGACCAACATGCAAATACAGAAGGACAACAAAAGGACTTTATCCGGCATTCAAGTTGACATTTCTAAGATTTATTACAGAAATGAAGGTATTTTAAAAGTGTCACACAGCTAATGACATCAGAGAGGAGTGTGAACTTCACTAACCCAAGCAAAAGTAAACCTAAATAAAATAGCCAATTAAAAGATGAGGTTAGAAATGGGAAGAGACCACCAGCCATTTCTACTTCATCTTGAACCAGAAAGTAAAAAGGAGGGAAAGAACTGCACTCAACCCTGAATGGGGGAAAAATGTTAGCTAACATCTTCTATTGTAGCTAATCTTTCCCTGGGCAAATACAATTAGCAACAAAGAAGTGTCTTTTGCATTTTGGCCACTGCATGTTTGATAAAGTACCAAGGAGTGTTTAATTAATGCCACAAATCTGCTTTCTGAAAACCAGAAATAGTGTATTGTGGTTTAGTTACATGGGGGGGGTTGGAGAGAGCAAAATAGCAAAACGCAACATGAAGAGTTGTACCTTGTATCCATGCAAGTTGTACAAAGCAATCAAGACTTTTGCCTGTATTTTTTTTTAATATTTTGCACTTAATCTACAGCAGCATGTCTACAAGTTTTAAATGAGATGTCATAGTAACCAAAAATACCATCTTCAAACAATTTTATGTTTGTGCTCTATCCCTTTTTCTTCTCTCCTGTTTAATGTTATAGTGCTTACATTTGATATTCCTGTTAATGATCATCTGCTTTTGTTCTAAAATAAGGTCACAGTATTCACCTCTCCCATTGCTCCCCTTCCCAGATTCACTGCAACTTTATTCCCCAGTCACCGCCCTAGTGCCACACACAAACTGATCAGTGACCTGTATGTATTCTGCCACAACTTCAATTAGTATGAAGTTGCATTTAAAATTTTTAATTGAAATGGAGATACTAAGCATACCACACTGCACAAATTAATTTAAGAGACACTCATCTTTTTGTCCTGTTCTACAAGGGAACAGCAATTGCACAACGCTTTCTGCTCTGATATCAGAGGGCTGCTTTGCCCTCTTTCCGAGAACTTTCCTTCATGGCCATCTCTACACAAGAAAAATGTTCCTATTGGCATGAAGTCAGACTAACTGGGCAGGGAAAGGAATAGGATTTCTTCCCCTCTTTCTTTTCTTTTTTTTTTTTTCAGTTCCTGAAAAAAGCACAGACTTTACATGAAAAGTCTGAGATCTGTAATATTTTGTGCTCTGAAATGTTTGTTTTAACTAAACACAATGAAAAAGCAAAATTTCCCTCACAACAGTGAAGGTTCAGTCTATGTTTTAAATGAGAGCTGCCTGCATATGGATCATAAAATAAGAGAATTAATAGTGGTTTAGCCCCTCAACTCTTCATTTGTTTAGATTTATGTCTGGTACTAAACCAGGAAACCAAAACCCAACAGGAAGAGATGAGGAAAACCTTGGAAAAACTAGAGATCTGTGTCCACTGCCAGATGGTTTAACAGCAACAGCACTGAAAAAATATTTAATGACAGTAAGATCTGAAACAAAGATACAAATAGTAGAACATAAGGTTTTTAAAGCAATTGCTTAACAAGTTTATAGAGGGATTAATAAGACACATCTGCTCATGCTAGCTGGAAATCCTGTCAGTGGCCCAAAAGCCTTCTTCCAGTCCTAGGTCTGTATTATGTGATGGGAATCTCTTAGTCTTTCCATTTTACAAAGGAAAGGGGGAGATTGAGGGCCCTGTCTGGGCTCACGGACAAAGGAGAGGTCTGCTGCCCCGCTGAGTACACAGACCACGCCACAATGTCACATGGTTTAATTTCAATGTTTCACATATTGCTGAATGTTTCCTTGTTGAAACACTTCACTTTTTTATTCTTTTACCTACAGTGACGTCCCAAATTCCACACCTTCACTCACTGCTGCCAGACATCTACGTACTGCGTGCGTTCAGAATTATCCATCATCTTCCTAAGTGTTCGAAACTCTAATAAAAGAGTTGTGTTTTCAAGTTCTCCCAGGCCTTATGGCCTCATTTCTATTACTATTTCACATTCATTTGCTTTAGCAAATATCAGTGCTTGTTTTTCCCTTCCCTGAGTTAGCACATTTTCAACCCTCTTCCAGCCTCCGAGAGGGATGCTGTGTTCTTCTATAACAGTGTGATCACACGAACCCTGATCTCATCCTACCACCCATTTTCCCTATGTGGTTTAATCTTCTCTGCAATGAAATAATTAGCTATTCTCCTACCTTTTCCAAGATCAATGAATCTCAGTGAGCCCTCATTAGCGTAACTCTCTTATCATAGCACACAATATGACAATCAAAATTATTTCCTGAATCCTTCATACTTTTATTAAGAAGTCAGCAGAAGCTTCTGGATGAAAGGGTTTTAAATACTGCTATGTAATGTACAGTTTAGTTTTGCCAAATCAAATTCTTTCTCTATCCATCCAAGAACATAGATGTATATAAAATATATGGTATAAATTGTTTTTAAGTCTGTAAAGGATGGGCTGCTCTGTTTCTGGTATGTGTGGGGTACTGATCAACAACCAGGTATTGCCAAAAAAGCAAACAACAGAAAAAATAAAAACAGCAAGGACGATCTTGAAATACCCAGCTTTCAAAAGAGGTCATCTTTCTAGATTAATATCTAGATCTTGGGTTAATCTGCAGCCAAGTTGTAATTATTTGCCGTTTAAAGACACAAACGCCACCAGTTAGGTTAAGGATATACCACAGCATTATTGAATGGTATCCTTCATCTTAAAATACTAAATGTCAACATACTGAAGGGGTTTGATTTTCATTCCATGCTGTTCCAATACTGCTGTCCTCTCTCAGGTTTCTCTCTGTTCTCATGCCTTTGCCTTCTCCAAAGGTATGCTCATAGGGGGACCAATAAGTGGAATGAGAATAATGCTAGATGTGGCAGATACTCAATTTCCAAACTCAAACCTCAGATCTTCAGTGCTTTGCAAATCCCCAAAAGCCTAGGCCAACCTATAGGAACTTACATACAGCAGGTTCTGGTGCTCAAAACCACTTGCTTCTGTCCCACCCCAAAGGAAGCCAATTTCATTACAGGAAGTAGCAGAGTGGCTTAAACTAAACTTTAATTAGAAGCTCTTTATAAGGCAATCAAATCAGGCATTAAAAACCGCAGAAAAATTAACTTCAAAATTATCTAGTCCTCCAGCTGCTAAGGATTCATAACCGCCTTCTTCTGTCTTGCAGCCTGATTCAAGAGGTGAGCTTCCAATCAGAGAAATTCCTCTTCTGCCACTAAGGAATGTTAAAGCAAATCAGCGGTGACTCCTCGTGCCCGAGGGCAGCCCACACACCCTGGGAAAGGCCTCCTGCAGCACTCACCTTCGACTCCCCTGGAGCAATGCTCTTACGACAGTGCATAAAGAGATGGAGATTTTTAAGAGCTGACCAATTTCCACTGCTAGGTAGACCTGAATTTGCTAGAAAGGTTAAATCCCCCGTTTAAGAGGTTAGAAGAAGCGCACAGGCTTTTTAAAAGAGTCCTCCAAGGAAGTGCTATATTTCCATCATCTCCTTACTGCCCATGTCCAAGATCCCTTTCAGGTTAATAAGAACCATGACTTTGACACTCCTGCATAGGACAGCCACAGCTTTCTTTAGCAGACTTGTCCAGCACAGCCAGAGGAAACCCCCCAAAATCACAGAAATTTCAGCTAGCAAGTTCTGTTTTGATCAGAAATAAACCTGTGTTTATCCCTAAAATTCATTTTAATCCACAGACTAGATTTCAAGATGCCTAGGCACACTTTAAATGCAACAAATAAGATGTTGGTTTTCTTCCTCCTGAAGGAAAAAGTCTGATAAGGGAAAAAAAAAGAAAAAAATCAATTTTTTATCACGAGACAACTTTAAGTTAATTTAACAATATTTCAGGATGATTGCACATGGATTCTCAGAGTGTCAACTATACAAGTTACATTCCCTTTACAATCTTATGCTGCACCTTGGGATCCACTCATTGTTTCAGTCTCCTAAAATTGGCTTGGAAGCCTTGCTTGCACATGATTGTTTTTTCTCTGTTTGTCCCAATTTTACTTGAAAAATTATCCCATAAATGCTTCTAAGTACGATCAGTACTTCTGATAAAATCAGAAGGTGCTTTGTTGTGTGGTGGTTATTGTTTTAATTTTCTTTTAAGACCTAAACTTCCCTCTCCTAGTAATTAATTAATTCAGCAACAGGATTTTTTAGTTCTCCTGGAGGAAGGAGGATTCCTGGTAGCTCTCTGTCCTGCAGAAGACAGAGATGCCTATGTGCATGCTTTATGCTGCTTCACTGCATCTACAGCTACTCTCATCTACAGCTCAGGAGCGTGTTTTATTTAGAACTATGAGTAATATGAGCCTCAGTCATCACATCTGCCTTTCTATTTTTTGGAATCGTGTATGATGCCTTTAGGAGCTGACGTACAACAAAGAAAATGAACTAGAAAGAAGATGGTCCCATCTATGCAATAAAAGAGTTTATGTTTGAGGATATCCATTTCCTCTTATGTTAGTGACAAAGGGATAGAAAGAAAAAAATCTGCCAGAAATCAGCAACAGAGAGCTGGAGGGAAGAGTCTAATTTGAATCCTCAAGGGAAATTTAGCTAGACAAATTAAACATCCCAATTTAGATTTCAGCTAGTTAACACAGCATAAAAGGGCAAGAAGAGTAAAGTTTTGCGTTTAAAGATGCCCAAAGCCTATCAACTACTACTATGCTATGCCTTTTACTTCCACTTTTACTTTACTTGGCTTTTGTTCAATACAGAAGCTGACACAATCTCTGCTCACCACACTACCTTTAAAAGCAATTTCTGCCTCATCCTGTGCTTTCCCATCTAACTGCTAACCAGATCTGACATAATTAAGCTTTAAAAATTAAGGGCCACTGTTGGGTTATTTGTCTGCACCAAGTCTTCCAAGCTAATATGGTAAACTTCCTTTTGTTTTGTTTAATTTTTCTAGCCTTGGAATATTTTGTAACATGGTAAGTTTTAAAAATATATATATAAATTTGAGCTGTGGGACAAAAGGAAGAAATATTCAAGTTACATATTGTGCATTGCTTTTGAGAGAAGAGATTTATTACTGTTTTTCTGTTAGGGGAACACCAGAGAGTCAGTATCTTTCAAATGCACTTAACGGGACGATGGACATATCTCAGAGCACAGTGGCCAGTGAAGAAATAATGAGAAGCAGCAGCCCACAGGCAAAACACTGCTAAAGGCAGGGCAAGTGTGCGCTTGACCAGAGGTCAGTAAGTGCTGCAAATCTGGTGACAGCGCAGTGGATTTCAGCAGAGGGGAAAAAAAATTATTTAGATAGTGAAGTAACATGCAGGAAAACCTGGCAACAATCACGCAACAGGACAAGGGGAAAGCCACTAACATGCACTAGAAGCACCAAAAGAAATTCTGGTTAGCAGGGATTTTTTCCAGTCATCTTTACCTCCTCCACAGTCCTGAGGACTTCTAAGCACTGGCAGGGTCTCTCAGAGGAGAAATTGCAAAAGCACAACTGGAATTGTACTCTATCAGGATAACACTCTCAGACCTGCCAACAGCCCCCTCGCATACTACTTAAAGATTAAGTTTTCTTTGGAATTTGCTCACAGATTGGTGGAAGAGCTGGCATTTGCTTGGGAGGTTTGCGGCCCTCCCCCAGGCATTGTTACTGAAATGACTTCATAAAGTGCAAATGGGTATGAAAACAAGGAGAAAGCGCACACAAAAATGACAGTATTCAATTTTGGGTCAGCAAAAAATTAAGCTAAGTTTTACTCCTGAAAGAATTAAGATTTTAAAGTCTTTTCTGTCTTGATGAGAGAAAAAGGTTTCCATCTAAGTAACTCTGTAGCAAGGTGTGAGTTGTTTTACATATTGATGCAGTGTTAAGCCTATTTAACATAAAATCCTCAGTTTTCAGGGGGCAGTTGTAAGTGCCAGTGTTCCCACAACTTTTATGGGTTTTTATGTCCTCTAGCACTGGCTCAGTTCACTGGTATAACATCATCAGGTGCATGAGAAAATTGTCAGGAGTTATTTGCAGAGCTGTACCTTGAAACCAGAAGCTGGGCATAACGGTTAGCCACAGACAATTGAGCTAATTGAGCATGTTTCACTTATCCTGTTACTTAAGAGCCAGAGATAGTGAGTCTGCTGGTGAATAAAAGAACATCTGCCAGATAACATCCATTTCATGTGCGAGTTACAAGTTTTAGAGAGCAATTACACAGCATTTTTGTTTCAAATCCAAATCAGATGTTTAAACCATTCTGTGATTGCACAATTATCTTGTTTTACGAAGCAACCCAAACATCATTTAACAAGATTTGAGCACCACTGTGTATTTTCAATTTATTAACAAAGATACAGAAGCCAAGCCCCCAAACATGACAGGGAGAGGCAATGGAAAAGGTATTTAACAAAGTAGTGGTGAGAACAACCTTGTTGGGCCAATACTGCTCCCCACCTTAAATGGGAGTAGATATGCTCCCAGCTCTCCTGCTTCATTACTTCAGGATTATTAAACACGCAGTAGCTGCTGATGAAGCAGAGGCACAAAGGGAAGCCAAGGCAGCTCATTCCTACCAGCTTCCCCACAACTCTCATCTGGTGAGGCAACAGCAAGGGGCAGAAGAGCCCATTCCCCAGAGCATGACACAAATCCAAGTACCAGGAGAAGCTGCTGCAGTGAAAGCTCTCCTTGATCTTTGGTCCATACTGAGCCTGCAAATCTGGTCAAACTATGCAGTGAATTCTCACAGAATGCCTGAAAATTAGAGACACATAAGTGTCAGACCTCTATTTGGGTACTCAGAGACTTTCCAGCACCTGTTACACCAATGAGCTGAGAGCTAGAAAGGGATCTAAGCAGGACTGGGTCCCCGAGTTACTTGGTGAACTGCAGTACAGCCCAGAGTTTCCTTATTCGGACTTTATCCAAATGTAAAATTGGGAAGGAGAATAAGCCAGATGCTGCCTTGGAGAGAATAGAGGCTCAGTAGACATAAACATAATTCTGTTACTCAGGAATTAATTCTCACCAAAACATATTTCTGCCACACTGAAATCGTAATATTCAGCTTCCAAGTCCACAAAACTCATTCCAAGTGTATTCAGTACAAATTACACCCTTAAAAAAAGCTTTGATTTATCACATCTCATTTATATAACCTCCTTCTACAGTCTAAAGCTAATTTAGTGTTTTCTAACAGAAGATTTTCAATATTACTGTACTGAATTAAGCAATAAACCTGAAATGTCAAGGCCAACTCTCAACTCCTAAAGCAGCGTTGTTGAGCAGGGCACAACAAACAAGAGTCTAAATGCTCACTTGCACCTCCCAGTTTTTACTCTAGGAGCACAATCCCATGCAGGAGGGACTAGTCATAACCTTCACTTGCAGAATGATGGGGGCTCCAGACTGTCACCTTTTAAGGTGAACCTCATCATGTCCTAGTCTTTAGCAAGGTATTTTAAGGCTTTTTCTTAAGAGGTCATGAAATACGTCATCTCTGCTATATAACTTGCACTCTTAGCAACCAACTACTCACTGCAGGTTTTAGTCTTCCATCCCCACTGGGACTATCTTTTCTTCTCATGACTCCCAAGGGCTGGCAAACCAGAACTCTGAAAAACTCCACCAAACCAGTCGCACTTGCAATGAAAGAGCAGGAGAAGCCAAGAGCAGTGGCTAGCAGGCCAGATTGAACAGCGCACTGCAAAAATCTTGGCAAAGTAGAAGGATCAGCACTAAATCTGGCAACAGTCTGCCTAATTACTTGACAGCACGTGGTGGGAGACAAGCAGGGCTGCTGCCTGAAAAATGTGGCAGAAATTGAGGACTGCAGACATAAGGCATTTGGAGACCAATGACAACCCCAAATCTCAAATATAATTATCACTGAAAATAGTTGCTTACTAATTTGTCTGCCACTAATACTCTTAGTGAAGAACCATTACTGCGTTCAGTTTTGTGGAGCAAAAAAAAAATCTTTAATGGAAGCAAAACAACTTAGTCATTCCTCCACTTTTAGGAGATTTGAGGTCCAAGGAACACAGAAGACTGAATAACAGTGAAATACATACTGCATTTCCTTTTGTTTCACCACCGAGTACATTTTCATGGGCAGAGGACTCAGACCTAATCTCCTTTCTACAAGGACTTAAAACATGTATACCATAGGAAATAATCCTGCATTAGTACAGGGACAGATGAGATGACTGAAAGGTCATCCAGAGCTGTAACTTTTAACACACTGATTTTTTGGACTTTCGGTAGAGGCTGTATGAGTATATGTAATTTGCAAACTCATTTCCTCCTGAGCCATCTTTTTTTTTTTACCTTTTTTCTCTCCTCACTGACTTACAGAACTAGCTTTGTGACTAAACAATTTTGGTAAGCCTTGCAATCAACAGGATTAAACAGTGTGTGTTGGGTAACTACAAACAGAATTCATTTGTCATATCCCCAGTGCCCTGACTTTAATCAGGGGTAATAAAGCCAGCAGGATTGCTAATCCAATCAGCAAGTCCAATGAAAAAAAAAATTTGTAAATGCAGTTCAAAAACTGCCCTTTCACTGTGCAAAGCAGAAGTGCAATGAAAATCTCTCCCTTTCCCCCCCTCACTCCAAAGGTCCCTAATGAACAAAAAAGGGAGGAGGCAGAGGAGTTGCATATCAAAGCCCAGTTGTCCCTTGAAATCCAACTTTAATTATTAATGTATGTGATGTGCTGAGCAAAGACAACATGTTTTAGCTCTTGCAAGCTTACATTGCAAAAGCTACATCACTTAATCTATTAGGAGAAATTGCTTGAAAAGGCAGTCTGCTTGGTTTTATCTGAATATGGTTTTTTTTCTACTCTTTTCTGAAAAATTATTTCAGAACTTAAGAAATTTCTTTTCCCAGGAAATTGTTCTTAGTGAACAGCTGCTTCTGTATTCCACTTGCAGAGGGGCAAGGTACAGCTCAGAGCACTGGAAACCACAGAAGAGTTGCAAGGACTGAACAGGCCACGATGATTAATAGACACTTGCTGACTCTGCTGGCGTGGACTGCTGCCAAGAGCTTCTCCAACTCACCTTACCTTCAAGTGAATACGTATGGCAGCACTTCTTTGAAGCAAAGAAGTAAAAACTAAGGAGTGTGCACATTACAACACTAGCTCCCCTATACTGTTCCAGGAGTTGGCACTATTTTAGTAAGAGCTATGATAAATATTTCCGTTACTAATGATATGTTTGCTCCTATCATTTATTACATGCAAATCAGCTCATTGAGGACTAAAGCAATTACGTCCCAGTGGGTACAGACTCCCAAATTTTATTAGATTCTGGGCTTTCAACATGCAGCACACACTGAGAATTATTTGTCTTCTTCGTAATGGCAAGGCATTTGCTTAACAGGCATATTTTAGTCTTTGCCCTCGTTAAGATAAAAACCATTTGATGTTTCAGAACTTTATTGCCAGACTTCTGCAGAAAGAACCACAGCAGTGAATGAGCACTATGGACCTCACCTACCTTAGCCTACGTGAGGTAAGAGTTGCTACCCCTGACTATTACCTTTTGAAATCTAAACTGTAAAACAACATTCATGTGGCTTTTGCATGGTCAGAAAGAAAACCCAGTAAATGCCTCTCTCTTTCAAAGGAGGTATTTCATTGGAAGCTGCTCCTGTTTTTATGGCCACAGCATCCCTAAATTTCTTTCACTAGCTGATATTATTTCAGTGTAAAACAACCCCTCATAAGATGTAAAGAAGTCTGGCCAAATTTGAGACACTGGAATATACTTGTAGGGACATTTGTCACTATTATTTGGCTTGGTTTTCTTCATCAGACACCATATCTCTTCAAGCATTTCAAAAAATTAAATGGATGCCTTTCTTTCAGCCTCACGTTCCACTTGTTGTTTGTGAGGGTTTCACTCAGCACGGTTCTATAGATATGTGAATTCCCTTTGTCTCTCCATCAATTTTTGGAGTTATAGACTCCAAGAGTGTGGCCAAGAATGGACAATTCTTTAAAAATTCGTTATTTAGGTGTTAATAAAATCTCCCCACAAAGCACAGGTATGAGCAGGAATTTTAAAAATACACGTCAAAAGTAACATGGGTTAGGAGCAAACCCACATCTCACTACAACATTAGATACTCTGAGACCACCACAAGTACCATATTTAGATCAGATTTTGAAGAGATGCAATAATTGTTCAAAATCACTAATGAGTGCAATGAAATGGTAAGATAAGTTTGCATTAATGACAAAATGGTAACTAATGCCTTCTTGAGTTTTTTGGTTTTTACTGTTAGAAGCTACATTCTCACCTATATCATTGTCATTTTAGCTGAATAGGTTGTTCTAGACAACCAAGCAGCTGCTATAGAATAACCACTGCTAATACTTTAATTATAGCAATATCTTCATAAACTCGTGCTCTCTCAATCTGTTGCCTCCACCTGTTATTGTTACGTTTATATTTATCTTATGATAATATCTGGGAAATAAGCTATCTTGCTGTTATGTAGTTGTACGTTGCTCAGCAAAACGGGGGCCCAAGTATGACCAGGACCTTTATACACTACCAAAAGAGGAGAATAAAATTTTTTAAAGATATCTCTCAGTTTTCTATATTGCTACTGTCATGCGATGTAATGACCGAGGAGCTTCCGCCTGGAGGTTAATACATTTTCATAATGAGAGAAGCAAAGAAGTTTATAAACACTTCATAAAGCCCACAGACACTGATGAAAAGTAGCATATACATCAAATATAAAACGTTATTCAGGATGCCAACCACTTAGCAGGGAGGGACTGCCTACTTGAACAGATGTTTTTTGTACTGATGTTGGTTTAATGAAGCAACTTTTGCTAGTTGTTAAAAGAAAAATCACTGTCTCTTTGTTCTCTTATTATCATAGCCTGTTGATCACTGAAGTGGATGCTCTTTTGGCCCTTTGAGTCACAGCAGGAAGCCAACACACAAGCCATGGGTTGATTGAAAGTCTGAGATACGGGCTCTGGATCAGCTCGTGAACAAAGGTATATAGTTTTAAGAACGGTGACAGACTGTCTAAAGCTGAAAAAGAGGTATGTCACACATGGCAACCCCAACATAAGTCCAGGACACCTTACCTGGGAGCCTAATCATGAAATCAGGGAACATTGAGAAAAGTTTCTGAAATTCTCTCTAGACAACAAAATTACTTCAAATTTTTCCCAGACAACAAAATTACTTCAATTAATCTTTACACTGATAGGCTGTTCCAGGGCATATTTGTAAATGGCCTAGGGAACAATAATTAAGCACTCAACTTGATGAACAGCAGCACTTTTTTGAAACCAGCCATTAAAAGTAAGGACAGAGTTACCTGCCTCATTGTTTAATAAGATCTATTAGAATAAAAACATTAAATAGTAACCCTGGAGGAGAAATCATTCTTCATAAAATATTAGATGGTTACATTTGGTTTCCCCACAGAGTTTCTTCCTGGCTCCGAATTTCTTCGGGAAGAAGAAGGCATCTCATTACTGCACTTGCTCTTTTAAAAGAACAATGGTTGTGATTTAGCTAAAGAGAAGACATTTTGAGGAGGTGGGTGACCTCTATATCCTTCTTGGATATAAAGGTTCAGAAAAGAAATACATGGGTCTCAGGTTCTTGGAATCCCCAATTAAAACAATATTACGTAAAGTATTAACATGTCACATAGACACAACAGAAGTGTGTTATTCATAAAACACTTTTTTCTTAAGAGTGTTTTTCTAATGCTAATTTATAATTACTGAAAATTTTATTCATTTATAAAAACTACACATTCATTAACACACACAAGTTCTCCAAGGCCTTTCAAGTTTCAAGACCTTTCATGCTGTTAAGCCTCAACAAAAACACACTAGGATGCTTCAGTTTTGAAAAAAGTTGGCTGGAATAGACAAAGAAATATTTTAGTCTGTTTATAGCCAATTGCTTTATCAGTCTTCTATAGAACAGATTAAAGAAAAGTATCTGAAGATATAGCTCATCCTTACTAAGCTGCAAGAAAAATTCTATTTATTTTTTGTATGACCTTGGTTACGTTAATGGGAAGATGCTACTGACTTCCACTTGTGATTGTACCAGGATGTTCATATAGGGCACATCAAAAGGAAGTGGCAAGAGAAGTATTATCAGTATTATTACTATTTTAAAATCTCAGTTGCCTTTGTATAAGAGAGTCACTTAAGTGACATCCAAAGTCTCTTTCCAAACACAAAAGGAAATTAATTCAGCGAAAGAAAAATAATCAGTCAAGAGGTCAACTTTCTCACTAAAGGGACAATCAGAGCCTGGTCTATTCCCAAAGCAGACAATGGAAAGACTTAAGAGTATTTGGATCAAGCTGAAGACAGGAGGAGTAAAGAAGGCTTGACCTGGATACAAGTTTCAGATTTGTTTCAATTTACGGTGTCATGAATCTGGAGGGGGAGGGCCAAGGGGGGAGGAACTGTATTTTAGTTTCAGACAGGTTTAGTCTTTAAGATCTCATTTATGCCACACTGCATTTTACTCAATCCAAAGCACTTTGACTAAACACTTGAGTATTTACCAGTGCCATAGCACCAGTAAAAGCAAAACTATTTTTCTGGAACTGACAGAACTTTGGAAGACTGTGGACAACATTTTACAATCCAGAAGTCTTATTTTCAAAGTTGTCAAGCTCACATACTCCAAATGACTTCCCAAATGATTTGGTTAGCAAGCATTCCTGAAAAATCAAGCTACAGTAGCTACCTGTTCTTCAGGAAGGTGAGCAAATTACCATCAAAATAGATACACTTTGATGGCAAGGGTTAAACTTTGCATAAATTGGCACATAGGAGCTACGAAAACAGCTTAAGATTGGGAAATTTAGCTTAATTATTGCCATTTTCACTGTCATTGTATGTCCACAAACATTGAACAATGTGTGCCTCAGTTTCTCTCATTTACCACAAAGTTTATATAATCAAACTGCCACGTGCTCAGAGATTAGGTGGTAGGGTGATGCCATTTAAAAAAAACATTACCATATTGATGCCTACAACTCATCCCCAAGAAAGAAGAGGCAGACAAAAGCAATTTGGCAGTCGGCCCTGCAATTTCAGTGGCTCTGCAGCAGTTTGTGTTAACTGAGGAGCTGCAACAGACGAAACTGCATTCTGTACTTTCCTCATACCGGAGCTTTTAGGGGGAAAAGCAAAACATCCTCGAAGCTCTAACCTTGTGTAGGCATGAAAGGTTAACAGGCAAAAATCAGGCCACATAATGACAGACTGAATGAAGGGAAAAGAAGCCTTCCTGGCCAAAGTAGTTATCTGCTCCAGAAGCAGCAAACAGTCAAAGATAACATAATTTGCCCCCAGAAGGTTGAGTTTCTGGTGTGTGTTCAATGCAAAAGCTTGTGCTTGTTCAGCATAGTACTTTTTCTTGTATTTGCTTCCCTTCGACCTTGGTGATCTTTCCTGTATTCAATTGCTTGGCGCTATTTCTCATCATGCTGTGTGTTACAAAAGCAACTATTCAGGACTTGGAGGTGCTGAAACTCCTTATCTTGAATTTTAAGGACAGATTACACTAAACTCACTCACAGTGAACAGTATTTTATACAAAGCTTATGCACCACCAAAGTCCCTAAGAACACCAATGCTACAGAGTATGGCACAACAGGAGCAGAGATATCACAAATGATCAAAATGTTTTCTTGGCACTTCATGCTGGCTGATAAATACACCGACACAATACAAAATTCTATTGATACTGGAAGTCTCTACCATTTATTACCTAATAAAATATACCTAAGAAAATCCATACCTGCATCAGAACAATAGGGCAAGCTACATTTGTAGAAATTTGTTTGTATTAACTATTCTTACAATATTTCTCTCTGCCTGGATTGAAAGCTCTTATAATATTCTGACCAAATCCAAAGGGGAGGCTAGATCTTTCTTGCGTTGGAATAGATTCAGATGCCAAACCACAGGGGTTGTTTTGACTCTAGAGAACCAAGTCTTCTAAATTTCCCTTTACTGGCAAGAATTACAAAAAGTAATTCAACCTTTATAGAAGAAAAAGGAAATACAATGCCATTTCCAAGAAAACAAAATTGCAGGACCTCATCTGTCATATATCAGAAAACTGAAGATGAGCAGAGTAAGCACCCATGAGCACACAGAGACACACAAACCTTTGTCTCACAGATGGGGCTGACTTGGAGACTGCCAGCCCCAACAAGGTCAAGCTGGCAGCAGTCCCTGTGATGACTGGACTACAATTCAGCCAAGCGTACTCCGAACAAGCTGCCAGACAAAACCCACACTCTGACCACTGATTGTGCCCGTCAGTTGCTTGCAGGTGAAAAACTTCATCACAAAATTTCAGTGATTCTGTTAACTTGTTCATTTTTTATTCAAATCTGTCTACAAATTGTTTCTTCTTCACTCTTCGTTGAAGTTAACTGTCCCTTAAATCCCATGAAGTCCCTCACAGATGCTCCTCTGAATGCCAACAGCAACTAAGGCACTTACCAACCCCATACAGCAAGCAAAGCAAAGGCTTCAGCTAGCCAGAGCAAGCTAAAACTGATCCGGGATTCCTAGCAATACACAACAATGGCACAAAAGCTCTGTAGAGTACCTTTTAAGTAAATAAAAAACATCTACCAAGATATAAACTTTGTCATAATATTTCTCACACACACACTGTTTTTTTGTTTCAGACTTCAAAAAACATCTTAAGTAAAATTAATGCATGTAAGTGACCCAAGAGCTCTTTTTTTTCACATTACTGAATCTCATGGAGACAGCAGTACATGTGCATATCAGCTTCAGAGACAAACTTTTTTATTAAATCCTTAATCAAGGAGGTTGACATCAGTACTGCTTAAATTCATTTGAAAAAAGTTATTTTATTCAAATATATATCATCAGATTAAAAGTTCATCGTAACGTTGTAACTGTTCAAGCATTGCCCAAATTTTGTAGTGCTACATTTCTAAGAAAAGGTATTATCCCTCAAAACAGCACATATTGCTGTTTAAAACAGAATTACCCTCCAGTTGCCTATTGAGGGACCCTTAGCTCCAACATGATTACAGGTCTGCACTCCATCATCTAGTACATACACATGGACCACATGAGACTTTACAAAAGTGGCTGCTCTTCAGCCCTCTAATCTAGCTTGCAGTTATTTATAGTATTCTTAAAAAACAAAAGCCTTAAAAATTGTAAACAGTCTTTCATTAGTACAAAATGGTTTATGAACAAGTCAAGCTATCACACTTGGTGTCAAGTTCTCTTAGCTGTAGTAGAGGAGATAAGGCTAAATCCAGAGAACCCACAGTCTTGCTTTTTGCAGGCACAGTGGTGAGGGAAAAGCCCTGGTCATCTGCTATTTTGTAAATCTGCTTTGGAATTAATTTGCAGTACTTGGAACGTCAGTCTATTTTTTTTAAATAAAAAAAAAAATATATATGTGTGTGTATGACCATAGTCATTCACATAAAAAAGTATTCAGCTAGTTTTAAACAATCTTATACAGTCCTACTCTGTTGCTTATCTCTTGGTAAAATATATCCCCCAAAAATGTGATTTCTGGAGCAAAGGAGGAAAGGGAAGACTTTCTGCCTGCTTTCAACACTCATACATGAAAAGATTATTCACATACCCTAACACAAAGTCTAAATCTAACTGACATTTTCAAGGACCATACTGTTTACGTCACATTAAGTGAGTAACCCTGTCTGATCAGCTGAAAGCTGCTTACCTTGATAGCACATGGATATATGAAATACCACTGGGGAACCATAGGAAGAAAAACACTCAAAGAAGGAAAAAAAACCCAAACCTATATAGACCCAGGTATGGGAGAAGTCTCTATTCTCTTTCAATCCACATTCAGTTCTAACCCAATTTCAATTCAACTCCCATCTGAATGACTATATGGGAAATTAGAAACATTGCCTACAATACATGGAGTTAACTTTATCATTTACGCTTTTCTGTATACTCTAAGTAGGAGTGTATGTAACTTCAAAAAAAAAAAAAATCACAAATTTTCTACTTCTCCAGAAGTATCATCCATAAGTTTAATAACTTATCTCATGGCTTTACAGAAAAGAACACATGCCATTAATTTCAGCTACCACATTTTATTTCTTTGTATGAAATAAGTAATGCTGAGAAGTAAGTAACATTAGAGACCAAAGGAAAGTACAAAAAGACACAACCTGACTTCATCTTAATCAGCCTGTCTAAAAACAGCACAAATATTATGGTATCATCTAGAGGTCTCAGCTGTAACAACCTGTACAAAAGCAAGTAAGGCATCTACACAGCACAGCAAATTGCCATTTCCAGCACCTCCTACAAGCTCTGAGTAAGTTAGCTCAGCTACCAGATGCAGCATGGCTAAATTAGCTAGAAAAATAGCAACAGGTAGTCTGAGGGGGAAATCCAAGCTGACACAGGTGAGAGCACGTAACAGGGTTAAACTGTCCCCATTCTGAATTACTTTAATCGAACTAGAAAGAAATGGTAGGAGGTGGAAAGCAACAATACAGCAAAGCAAAAAGAACCCGCCAAAACAGACTACACAAAACAATCCTACAGCAACGCCAAAACAGAGCCACATTTCTGCACTTCGCAGAAGGGGCTTTATGCAAGTGCCTTCTGTTGGACAGCAAGAGATCATAACACTCTTCACAGCCACAGATTACCATTAAAGTCATTCCACAGATGTTGCTATCAGATGAAAAAGTACTTTCTAAAATGCCCGCTCTTTCCCTTTCCAAAACACAAGAAGTTTTGGCTTGCAGGATTAGCAATCCCTCTTGCAACTGCTTGGATCCATCAGCCAGTAAACCCCTCCTGGACCTGCCCCTACCTACCTCCTTGTTGGTAGTGCTTGGGAGCTTTCCAGTGGAAACAACCCTTTCTGTAGGGTCTGCCCACAAGACAGAAGGCTATTCTGTTTCCACTGCAAATATAACTCATTACTTGTCACCAAAGACCAATAATATTTGGTACTGTGTAACATACTTTCCTGAACAAAGAATGTAGACTCACTGGCTCTTTATGGATAGAAAAGATAAATAAGTTGCCTTTAGATGCTACCCTAAAGTAACCAAGCACTAATATAGTGAAATAAGGACAAAACAATACCAAGCAATGCCCTATACAGTTTTTACCTACCATAAATATGAAATGAAGGCCTTTGATATGTAAAATATACAAGAAACACTCTTGAAGACTTGAATTCATTTAAAATGGACTTTGTTTAGAGTCACTTTCAACTCCTACTGCTTTCTTACAAGCCTCAGGTCTTCATTTTTGGACAATGAACCCTTTGTATTCTGTCATACATTCGCAGTAGTAAAAGCCAGATGTGAACTGCAGACTCTCATTAAAAGCATCGTTGCAAAGAGGTGATGGAAGCTTAGAGGACTTATGACCAAGCAGGGAGGTCTGAGATTTCAGTAATTCTTTTGATGCAAGAATATCTTTTCAGAGAATAAAGCTGCCTAATGTGAAACAGCCATTCAGCTTTCAAGTAAGTATAGTGCTGAGAGCACCGCTGTTTGTAATACAGCGGTGTAAGTAAGAATTACTTAAAGATAACCAGCACTTGTTAGGTTTACTTTATTCTACACGCACTGAAAATACAGTTTCTAGTCAAATAAGTCCTGTACTCCCTATACTAGTTCCACACATAAATGTCTTCAACCCAGATTACAGCAATACCTCACCATGCTGAAACAACCTCAATTTACACAAATTGCCTTATTAGAAGCCTGAAGTGGGAACAAAGACAAACAACTCTCTGCTTGGAAGGGTTTCCACCAGGGACACCATGATTGAGGCACGTGGTGGTCCAGTAACTTGGAAGGCAACTTCCCTACTCCTGTTCTGGGACAAATGGAAGGCTCCAGAACTGATTTTCACAGTTTCATTTCTCTTTTCACAAGAATCATGCTTACAAGGAATATAAAATATAATGTGGACTAAGGGGAATCAGGGCTTTAAATGCATTTAGGATTTGTACTGTGACCATTCTGCATATTGCTTATAGATCACTTTCATTAGCAATTAAACAGATGCACTCTTAAAGATGGTAGTAAGATACTTGTGAGCACTTTCCTGGCTCAAATGCTTAACACTCAAGCCAATACTTAGCGAGAACAAAAATGTACACAGTCAAAATTAACCTTGTACATTCAGCATCAGACTAGATAAATCTCTAAACTTTGCACCTTGTAACAGTCATTTCAGTAAAATAGTATGCTCCTCTCCTAGGGGACATATGAAAACTAGTTGCACCTCTGTTTTGCTAAATATTCATTTTATTTTAAATAAATCCACTCCTCCCACTTTCCCTCTATCTGAGGCATAAAGGAGACATTGCACCACACAGAAGTTGGGCAGATTTAGCAATTCAAACTTGTCTCCTCTTTTAAGAATGATAAGTTAATTTAATCCAGAAAAACTGTATCATTAGTATGTGCTTACAGGCATTCCCTTAAGCTTTCGAGTTTGGAGAACAGTATGAGTAATCACATCAAAACCATAAGTGCCAGACAGAAAATGGGAGTCGCAAGGTCTATGATTAAACATTAAGATAAGGCGAGAAAAAAGTTTCATTTTCACATATGTAAGTTCATTTTTCTTTAAAAAAAAAAGTGTTAAATTTACCAGCCTTCTCAGCACCACTGTTTGACTCTCCTTGTATTAGTTCTACTAACCATGATTAAAAGAGATGAAGTCCAATTCTGTTCTTTGTGACAAACAAACAAAAAAATATAGCGATGAATGAAATATTTCCATCTGGTAAACAAACTGTCACAAAAATATCAGAACCACTGTCAGTGCTAGCGGCAGCAGCAAGGCAGAGATTTCTATTCAACCTTGAGCTTTGCTCTAGCTATCTGAAGCACTTAACATTTTGTTTCACTTTGCAGTAGCCTGTTTGAAAAGGAAAATAATTCAGTGTTCTCTATGCAAAAAGAGAACAAAACTGTTTCTTAATATAGCAAATAATTTTTTTTTCATTAAAATGACTGCCTCCTAAGTTTCATATACAAAAAACTGTCCTGAAAGTACCACTATCAGGACTGACAGAGGAAAAAAATTATAGGGGTTTAACTAGTGATTCAAATCCAAGGAAGATAGGACAAATAAATTTTAAAATTAAAATCCTTGCTTTTTCAGTGAGATGTCACCTAGATCATCTTTTAAAAAAACAAAACCAAAAAAAACCCCAAAGCATTTACTATCAGATGTGGATCAGACACTACATTGTTATTGTTGTTTGTTATTTACAGCTTGCACAGGCAAAGTATATTAATAAACATCCCCTTTGTTTACAGCATGTTACACCTTCCAGTTTGCAAGTGTTTGCATAATATTGCAATACCTGGATTGAAAATACTGCACAGGGAAGAGATCCCCAACCCAAATGACTGGACAAATTCCTCCTCTGAAACTTCCCACACAACACAGAATAATTCTGAAGCACCTGATAAAACAGAGAGACATGTAGGTATGCAGAATAAGGGAACACTGCTGACAAAGACAAGTTTCCTACAGATAGCACATGAAAGGGAAAGGTACTTTTGCGGGTTTGATGATCATAGGGCAGAATAACAAAACACTGAGCTACTAATTTCACTCAAACCAGAATCATACTCAGCTGAGAAAAGGTGCATTTGTTTCTGAATAAAGTGTTAGACATGCAACCAAAGCTTGCAATTAGCTACCAATTATAATATCTAGTAACTAGTCTTGGCATAGTCATTGGACTAAACTACTGAGATTATCATCATTTCAAACAAAAGTTCCTGTAGAAAACACATTTCTGGAAAAAGAGTATAGGCAATTTCCATTGCCAAGCAATAGCAATTAAAAGCTATTATAAACAAAGAATTTGCTTTCCTATATAATCATATTCATTCAAATCTGTATGCTTGTCATATGAGAGGAGGGTCAGGCAAGAGACAAACATGCAGAGAGCTGCACAGGTCAATTCAATTTATTTGAAAGTCTCAGTGGACTTCCAAAATAGAGAAACCTTATGGAGGAGGAATGTTTCAGCTGCACAGGTCTGAAGCTAAATATATTTTAGCTTTAGAAAAGGAAATACAAAAAAATAAATGATGAAGCACAAAAGATTAATAGTTCTGATCACTGTCAGGCATTGGATTAATTTTCTCAGACTGGCAAGGTGGGAAAAATAAAGATCAAAAAAATTGTTAGCAACTAAAAACCAAAATATTAAAAGGAGAAATAAAATGCGAGGACAGACCCTGCTGCAGATAACAAAAGGGAGCAAACATCTGACAGTGAAGAAAAGTCTAGATTAAGACCCATCCAAGTCCGCGGGGTAGCTTTTCCAGTTAAATGAATTGCTTGAGATTTGGTTTACCACTAGCTTCCTCTGTATTTTTCTAATTCTCAAATGGTTTTGCTCAAAATAGGAGCTAGTTTGCTGCTTACTCTTAGATTTAAAATTCTAAATTTCTTTTCCACAGAAACTGGAATTCCAGTTATTCCAGTCCAATTATTTCATTGGACTCTAGGTATGTACTTTTGAATGGACCAGCTAATTAACAAATTGTTTTGATGTTTTAATGAAGTAGTCTCCAGCTCCTCTAAAGATTAATCGCAGTGGGGAGAACAGGGTTGCCATGTTTTCTGTTTGAGTGTTATTTGGAGTGAAAAAAAGTTATTGCTACATCTTCTCTCGTCTACCAGGTACCACACAACCATCCTGTCAGGCAACCTGCTAATTTGCACATCATCTGGGTCTGCCTGCAGATCCCGACTGCCAGATCTGGTCTACCTACCAGCTTCACTAACAGAGTATTCATCTGGATATCTTAACTTCTTTTTGAGGCTCTCATCATTTTTACATGTTGACTACTGTAAAAAGATTTTATCACACTTTTTTTTGAGCCTAAGTGTTGCAATTTCGCTTGCTTATATCTGTACAGACTTGCAAAACCACCAGTCCAGATAAGCGGTATTTGCAGCCAAATCTCAGTGCTGTTTCTTCTTCTGGCTCCTTCTCTGTGACATCAAGCATGTATTTTCTTGCCTTACCTTACTTCAAAGGTCCCCAATAGCTCTGTTCCATCAATCAAGATGTCAGACTTCATTACCCATATGATAAAAAGAAAAGCAAACATCTCTCCTTGCAGATTGTCTTACTTGTCCCTCACCTTGCGGGACCAGGCAGGGACACAACTCTCCCCAAACAAAACTAAATCATTGCTTAACTTCAAAAAATCCCTGTAACAGCTTACTCTGTTACTAAGAAGCTCAACAATTAGGTCATGGATATGACAAAACCACAACCTAAAACAATAAACAGTTTAAATTCTCATCAGTTTTCTACCTCCCTGTCTGTTAGCATCTCTTGTCTTTTACATTTAAAGGTGTAATTCTCAGGCAGGGATAAGCAAAACTACTTTGTATTTTCACCACTCTGAGGATCTCATCCATAACTAAACTCCACAGTAATCATGTTAAAATGAAATACTGTCAAAAAAGTAAAATACTTCTTATCCCTATAAGTTAAACAAGAAACAAATCTACTATGTTGCATCTGTAATTTCAATATAGGTAGATGACCCCTGCATTTTTGTCACTCTTTTTCCTCAAATCACCAAGAACATGCTCTTCTTCCTCCTTCTGTCCTCCACCCAACAACCCTTCTGTGTTGGCACTACTGCATGTTGATATATTAAGTATTGTATTTTCCAGTGAACCATCTCAACCCTCTCCAATATCATGCTCTGAGGGACAGTATACTTGCTTATGTTAACATGGTTTTATTACACTTACCAATATTTTCTAGTCTAATGTTACTAACTATGAAGTACACGGAGTGGGCTGGGCAGGTGTGTTAATCTTACTGCCAGAAAGAGTAAGAATTTCTCATTGAAAGCATCTGGTAAAAGCACTGTAAAGGTCTTGAAATCATGACTGGTGCTCTTATTTGCAAAAATATGAGTAAAAATACACACTAATTTGATTTCCCAGAACCTGTTTGCCCAACAGGAACCATCTGCTTCTATTCATTGACTCCTATACACCCTGATGCAAAGTTCATGAATCCGGCAGCAATCGTCCATCCTTTGTCTGCAATGGTCTCTGCACTAATCCAACACAGAAGACGAAATCAAGAATGTTAAAATGAGCTTTAACAATCTATAAAATTTTTCCATTATGCAGTTTACGGCAAACTATTATCACTACACTTTGGATTCCCACAATGAGTTACTTTCTTAATAGCCTCCTGAGGGCATCATAGAACAGAGTCAATGGCTGAAAATTATACAGCAAGAGACAGCTCCGAGTTGGCATTTTATATTCAACAGCAACAAAGATGCAAGCGGATTGACTTGGGCTCTGCATCCCGAGATGGTTTCAGTAATGAGCCTGAGCAAAAGTAAGAGAAGAATTAACAGAGTTCCTCTCGGCTCCACTCAGCAACACCTGCCTATTTTTGTCCTCTGAAAGTATATATTTGAGCCATTTAAATAACAGCAGATATAGCTGGCGTGGAGCAACAGCTTTTCACAGAGGAGGAATAAAAATCCTGTGTTCTGGACAGCACACTCTTACTAATCACAGACAGTGGTAATGGAAATAAGGACTACGTGAATCACCTAAGCTGCTCTCTAGGAACACACTGGACCATTCTACACAGGTCGTAATAGTAACATTTGTTATTCTACAATGGACATTTAGATTAACTGTCTTACCTGTTTTTGTAATGCTGTGCCTGGTGCGTTTCAACACAGCAGTCCTACAGAAGGTAAATCATTTCACTAGCTCTCTAACAAGAAAGCTATAGTATATCTTTAAGGAAGTACATATTGATCAAGCCTCTGTCATAATTACAGACTCTTCAGAACATTACATTTCACCAAGGAAATTTTGCTGTTATTGGGGAAGACTATCCGTCTGCAATAAAATCCGCTATCTCTAAAGATTAAATTGGAAGAGTAACTTCAACTGAAAGTCAGGATAGTATGAGTACTGGCCAATATTTATTACAGTTTTATGTCATGTTCTTTTGTAAATGATAACCAGTGAACAGATGTAGCGTTATCAAGTCAAAGCACAAACAGGAAGATGCTGCAATGTGCATAGTCTTTGACCATTTAGCTTGATATTTATTTGTCCTAAAATTTTGGGGAACTTACAGATGCAATGCAACAAATGCTAATACGCAAAAAACTATTTTCTAGATATTTTTTCTTTAAAGGATGCCAACCGCAAAGGTACAACCTTTGAAGAACCATAAAAACATAAGTATATTAAGCATAAGGTTATAGTTTCTAAAAATCTTTCCATGACTACCCTTTCTCATTCTATGTAACAGTTGTCAAACATCTCATTACGAGGTAAGCTCAGTTTTATTTCACAAACTGAGGAACAGCCAAATTAAGTCACAGCCCCAAGAACAAACTGGTAGTAAGAAATGGGATCAGAAGTTGCTTTTTATAATCCCATGAAAAACATCTCAAGAAAGCATCATTAATGAATTTTCTCAGAAGCAACCTTTGAAACTTCATTCCAAGAGGTGAGCAATACAAAAACTAAAAATAAAAATAAGTGGGTATAAAACCTGAAATATCTTTAGCTATTTTCAAATCTCCAGATACAAGAGAAGACAAAAATAACATAGGAAAAGAAAACATTACAAGAACAGTTCAACAGACAAACATTTTCATGTTTTAAAGGAAATTTACAGAATGTTAGAAATAATTACTTGTTTAAGCAAGCTACCCACTGGACAACTTTTAGAGCCAACAGTGGGTTTTTTCATACAATGTATCAGCTCAATTCTGCTTGAAAAAGTAATTTATTTTACTCAGGAAATAAATTATAAACATGATGCTCTTTGAAATCCAGTACGAACCCCCATTCTGCTGCAAGAAATGCTTAGGGGGAGAAGCTATGTTTCAAATTTATTAATGATTCCTCAAGTTGTTACAGAAACAATTGCAGCAAGGCAATGTCTAGACACACGAGTCTCATGTACACTTTCATAGGAACTGGTTGCTGAGGTTACCTAACAATGGAGTAAGTTGTACATCCAATTCCCTCTTTACAAAGGCATTACGAAACCAGGGCTTTACAACTGAACAATGCTTGCTAAAGCAACTACTGTGCTTTCTTTACCGTGTATGCATTTAGAAAACACTACTGTCTCGTTTCTTCAAATACCTGCTGGCCATTGTAAGTAGAATCAGTTCTTCAAAGACTACATAAAAAAAGCTTTAGCTGGGGAAGCAGAACATGATAGTTATAAAACAGGCTTCAACTCTACCAACTACTTAAGAACTTATGGCATATGTTAAATTCATTTTTAACTTCAGTAGGACAATTGAGTTCTCAGTGAGACATCTAGGGTGAGATCTTGAAAACTTATGTACACTCCAATACCCTTAGGAATATAGCTTCTTTGGCTTTTAATCACAACTCCAGAGATGAACCGATAACCGCTTTTTCAGACTTGTCTAGCATGTTCTACTTGCTGTCAGCATCAAAAACTATTGGGCTATTTCTTCTCTTCGAAAGGCACAAGAATTAGTGAGGAAAGTTGATCATCCAAAAGAGATAGTTTGTTGTTGTTACAACATGCAAGTAAGAGCATTTGAACATGATGCAAGTCAGCACAGATGAAGAGTCAAGCAAGGAGAGAAGAGAAGGCAAAGGAGAAAAAAAAGGGAAAGGTTTGTTTTCATAATTAAAAACAGATTTCAGAAGGAAAACTCAGTTTTACTACAGTCAATGAGAGTTCTTCCATCAATTTTAAGGGAGCCATGACTTCACCTCCAGACAGTTATGAAGTACAACCAGCTACTATTTTTTTTTTTTTTTTTTTACTTTTTTTTTTTAAACAAGCAGAGGAACAGTAAAATGAAAAATCTTGGAATCTAGCAAATCCCAGAACAGCAGCTGAATATAAATGAGGAGATAAATGATGAAAAGTGTGTTAAAGCAATTTTTCAGTAGGTTGGAATAAAACAAGAGTTTGTAATTTCACTCCACATCCCCAACATTATTTTTGTGAAACTGGAACTAGAAAAATTATGGTTTGGTATCAGTAGGTGTCTTGCTGGATGACTAAACAAGCAACTCCTACAACATGTCTGTGAAGCATACACGTGTGTGTGTGTTACACATAACCACATTTGCTAGAAAGAGACAATATTTAGATAAACAGTGTCAAAACAAAGCACTTTGTTCAGAATTTATCATTTTTCAAGTTTTTTTGCAATAAGGTCTCTACTAGTATTCTTTGACAAAACAACTAGCTGCAACTGTACTGTTTTTTTTTTACTTTAGCCTCTTACCAATTTAAGTTATGATTATATATGTTATGCTTGTGATAGTTTCACAGATGGGATTTCTGCCAGCCTTTAACTAGACCACTACAAAGTGTTTCTGCACCTTCTTGGCCTTCATACTAGGCAAGTATGGACAGTAGGGCTACGCTGCCATAGTCATTTTGCATCCAACATCCTTTCAGACACATTCAGAAACACTTCCTTACTGGTAGAGCTTGCACTGGGTCCCAGCCCAATATACATATAGCTGTACTGGTCCCAGTATAAAAGTACTGGAAGAACACTGCGTTACCTATGCAATTAAAGGAATTGGTCTTATTTACAATTCATTCATCTGAAGTGCTCAACTCTGTATAGAAAGAAAGAGGTGACAATTTTAAAATGAAGAAATAAATATGCTCAATAAACGATGTTCTTAGTATTATTAGTTCTTAGGTTTCAAAAAGAAAATGAGTTTTTTCTCTTTGTAAGCCTTCTCTATATGGACTACCTTTTTGCTTAGCGTTTGTCCAGTTCTTAACACGAGCCTCCTGGTACATGTCACAGTGCCTAAAACTCCAGTTCAACACTAAGGAATGCAATTCTCTATTCAGAGCTCTAAAAGATTATAAGAAAAAGCTGTTTTTCACAGAAGTGGTATAAAGATGACTCAGTAATTCCAAATACATGAGTTGTGTATCATTTCTGTGTATGTGTCACTTATATGATCAGTAATGGCACATATGTCTAGAACTGGCAGGCTTCACTTACTGAAGGAAGATACTGAAAAATTAAAAATTAAATGCCTCAGTTCATTATGCTATTCAGAGGGTGTTCCTGCCTCTTCTACTTGCCAAACACAGCCTGAAATCTAGATTAATCTCATAAATCATTTCATTTTGTAAACACCTGAATCATGGACTAGAAAGGAAATTCATCACAAGCTCTTCCCACCTATTGTGGCATTCTCCAATTCTCTAATGAAAATATCTCAGGCTCCAAGAACAGCCTTTTATTTTCTTTAATGATTATAGTTTAATAAAGCAGATATAATCCAGAAAGGCTTTAAAAGAAGATATCCACTGGATAAGATCCATGTATATTTCAGTTTTGTCCAGTAAGAAAAAATTGTTTTCACGCATGACAAAATTTATGAACCAGTCTTGCAAACTATTCCTCACTAGAGTCTTAGAGTCTTGACAGCATGCCCATAACACATATTACACTCTCACCCACACAGATGACTGATGATCATAAAAGGCTGCAAGTCCAGTGTGTCTTACTGAACTTTATTTAAACTCATCACAGCTATATAATTGCTCTGGAGATCTCACGGAATTTCTCTCATTTTACTTCCAGACGCTTATCAATAGGTTTGAACCAGTAACGAGGCTTTCAATGCCTTTTGCTGCTTTATGCTCCAGACAATCAGGGACTTTGGGAATGCAGGTCTGCCAGAGCACTAGGCAAAATGGTACTGGACCTGTTCAACCAGCAAACTGAATTAGTGGGAAGTATCACAACTACAGGAGATACTGAGGTATTAAATCAACTGGGTTCCTTTCCTTGTTCCACAACATACAGGCTAGGTACTTGACATAGCATCTTCACAGCAGAAGAAAAAGCTCCTTCTCTTAAAACAATTTTTTGCCACAAAACCTTTTGCAGACTGGTTTTCAAACTTTCCAGTTCTCCCTTCAATTACATAAAGTGACTTCAGACTGGGGCCAAGTAAAGTGGCTCCTGATTTACAATGGAAATAGAGGAAAATTTAGCAGCAGAGTTCACAGAAAGTTAGTTGGCTGAACTTACAGGCAGATAGCCTTTCTCCATTAGACTGTTACAGAAAAGATAGAATTAAGAACAAAATGATCTTCGGAACTTTTGAGCACAACTTAGTCTACAAGACAACAGAAGGGGAGACAATAGCAAGTGTTCAGCTCCAGCGCTGACTGAATCAATTCCCACAATGATCATCCCCAAAACTAAATGCAAAACTGACTGCCAGAGGACAGAGATTAACATACATTTTGTATAGATGCTCCCCTGCCCCTGCTGCATTCTCCCTCCATCCTTCCAACATTTTCTCTTCCTTTGCAGCCATCGTTGCCAGGTCCTTAAGGTTTCCATGACTGCTAGTGAGTCTGAGGAAGAGAAGAGAGCCTGCAGGGCAAAGGGGTGGATGACTCAAATATGTAACTACATTATGGGGGAAAGCAAGCCACCAACCCGACAGGCAGGAGCACCAGATGTCACAACAAACTCCTACTCCTTGTATTATGGTGCAGTATGCATAATAAAGTTGGCAGCAGTGGGGCAGAAGGACAATTAAGACAGAGCAGTCTTAAGCATTAACCTTTCTTGCACCTCCTCTTGTAAGCCAGGACAGCCTCAAAACCTGCACCCCCTCTGCTACCACTTCCAGTACTAGTCCCTGGAAAACTGGATAAAATTATATTCTAAAAACTTCACACACACCACATTGAGGATAAGTGTTTGAAATTCCCACTAAAGTGAAACAGATGTTGGAATGCAGCAGTGGAATGAAGAGTTGCATCACAGCACAGAAATTATTTTGGAGAATTATTAAGAAGTGTTTGGAAGACACAATATTTCTAGAATTATGCCAACATATAATAAGATGAACATTTAAACATGAATATAGAACAGAGATGAAGGCTCAACTCTCATTTCTATTGACTGTAACACACATTTCTCCAGAAAATGGGTGATGAGTGAAGATGTGTTTTCTTTCAGTGCCAGACACGCACATGGATCTGACACTGAAGAAAGTGTTTCACAATATTCCCCAGTGGCTGCAGGCATGATCCAGAAACCAATCCTTTAAAAGCATTTAGTCATAACACTGGTACTTTGCAAATAAATCAAAAGCAAATCAAAGTGGCCACTGCATTAGATAAGACACCGGATAATTTTTCTTAGGACCACATTTACCAGTGCCGGGAAGAGCCTGCTCCACTCTTACTACAATTTCTTTGACTTCTGATAGGACTGGAGTTTAGAAGGAGAGGTGGCTTCCCCCCCCCCCTTTTTTTTCTTTTTTAAAAGTGATGCTGTAATTCAAATCCTGGTAACCTTGGAAACAGCCTCTCTCCTCAGATACGTCCATGTCAATTAAAGTAATTGGGACACTCCAGCTAATGGTGCCTAGATTTCAATATCCAGGCTAGTACTTAAGCATTAGTCCTAAAGGACTCTCAGCTGAGGAACAGGTCCTCTGAAAAAAAAAAAATTGTCTTAGAAAGGTTATTCTCTTTTGTAAGCATTTGTCAGAAGGTTAGATGGGAAGAGGCTAGCTTTAAAGAATTTCTTTGTATGTATACAGGATGCAGAGGGACTATTCAGTAACAGTGAACTCCGACTTGGAGTTTATTTGTATGTCTACGTAAACAAAGCTCCCTAAGCAAAGCAGAGAAACACCATTTACTTAGCTTTAAGATCTTTCACTAAAAGGCTCTACAGATTTACAAAAATCAGTCTTCTTTCTTACCCTTTGTGTATGGATGTGTACATACACATGCACACACACCACCTCTGCACTCAAAATTACATATTCACTAAGAGACAAATTTCTATACATGTCAGATCCATGAACAAACAATATTGACCTTACTAAGTACCTCAGGTGATCCTAAAAATTGGAATAGAACTTAGAATTACCACCTTGTAACACAGGTGGCTGGGAAAAAAAAAAAGAAAAAAATCAAGATGCTCTTAGGAATTTCCCACAGCATCTAAAAGCAGCTAGTTCCTTCTTCCTTTATTGAAACCAGAAAGGCTTATTTAAAAAAAAAAAAAAAAGGAAGATTCTCTAACGTATTTTGAAAGCCACATAGCTACCAATCACTCAGTTCAATGACATGCATCACCACCTTTCTGCAGATATATATATGTACACTCTCAGAAAAGGCTTTTGTCAACGTGTATCTTGTGGAGACACACTCCACCCCCCACCCCAAAAGAAGGCATTAAAATTAAAAAAAAAATAAAAAAATAAAAAAATCTTTCTTTCACAGAGGATGTTCACTACAAGAATATTGGCATGGAGCATTGCTAATTAAAAGGTACAGATATTTTAAAGGTATTTGCTCTTTTTTTTTTTTACACATTAAATTATTGTATGACAGAAAGTGATTTTAGTAGATGCTTTTGGTTATTATGCAGATGGTAAAGTGACTGGACCATATCTAACATCTGTCCTTTCCATCTCTATCAATAGCACAGAAAGAAGGAATTAAGTAATATTTGGGAAAAACCTATCTAAATAAAGATGATTTGAAACTATTATTATTATTTCAGTTGTCACACATAATACTAGCAAAGGGAATAAAATAAGGAAGTCCAAGCTTCAAGGAGTCCTTTCTTGTATTAAAGATCTACTTTAAGTGTTTTCTAGAGCCTAGATGATCCAGGCCTTCCAGACTGAAAGACCAAAAGTGACCAGCAAATAGGGTATTCATACCTAGGCTGAGGTGACTAAGTTATCCTTTGATATTGTTAATAATGGAAAAGAAAAAAAAAAGCAGCCAGAAGAGTGCAGTAGCTGAGTCAGGACCGATATACACATTCACTGCCAGCAAAAGGAAAAGAAAAAAAAAAAAATCAGGAAAAAAAAAAATCACAGTCCAGAATTGGCCGCCACAACTGTTGTTTCAGTCCCTTCGAGCTTTAGGGTTTTCTTATATAAGAAATCTGTAATGGAATATGGAATAACTCGATCAACAAGATTTAAAGTAAGAGGCATACAAGTCTACAGTGGAACAGCTGCCAAACTGGACTTGGGACAGCTCAACTCTAGAAGGCCATTCTAGAGTTTAAAGACTACAGATAAGTAACTGCCTATAAAACAGTTTGGAAATATGCTGTAATACTCAGTAAAACCCGTGAAGGTAATGCAAGTTTCAACTTGTTACTCATTACAGTTTGAATGTGGAAAACACATTCTAGTCACTGAAAACCTAGACAGGAAGGTTTTCTGTAACAATTTATTCTTAGAAAGTAAAAACTTGTGTATGTATTCTCACTCTTAAGATGTAAGCTAAGGGTCCAATTTTCCTTCCACTGAAGGAAGCTAAGTTTGACATTCACATCAACAGCAGCAGAATTAGGCTATAAAGCTACAGTTGCATATAAACAACTGCCTGATAATTGCATTGCAGAATAAACAGAAACCCAAAATTAATTCAGAGTAATTATTTATATAGGCTTAAGTGAGATCAGCATTGTGGATTTTTTTTATTTGGTGAAGATAATTTTTATCTTTGTTTTACTAGCTTCTTTTACATGAATGGATGCTGAATACTGTATCTTGCTTAAAAACATTTCATATTTTAGCCTAAATATGTACAGTCAATTTCATTCTGAGGCAAAGTAGTTTAGTCGGTGTTTTATTTTACTAGTTTTACATTTTTAAAAGTAGTTATATTCTCAGCAGAAGAGATTTTAATGCTGTACGAAGTCCATTCTGTTGGCCTGCTATAGCAGATCATGTCACTCAGATCTTCCAGAAACTTCAGCAGACTTAAATATACAATAAAGGCTATTGAGAATTTTCCAAGAAAAACAGGCTTGTTTTATTTTAGTGAATGATCTAAAAACAGTATCTTACAGAAAACATGAGCTGAAATCAAATTCTCATGAAACATGGAGGAGGCATATGCTAGTGAAGAGCATAGCTGCTCAGCAGCTCATGCAGATGGCTGCTAGAGGTCCCTGGTCTGCAACAGCTCCTAAGAGCCCAGGCGGAGGGGATATGGACCCAGAAACCACAGAATTTTCCTTAAGTCACAGACCAGGGACATTCTTGGGAGACAGATGTCCCCTGCATCTAGAAGCCATGCTGGCCAGGGCCCTGAAACAGCCAAGCTGCAAGGCTTGTGCAGAGCCAGGGACACATCACGCTGTGCGACTGAACAGCTCCTCATTTTATTGATGAGTATAATGGAAGTGACAAAGATCATCTCAGGTTTATTTAGCACCTGCCAGAGCAGGTGTCTTCTAAAGTTGTGTATTCTAACCAAAGCAGAATAATGCAGATCTTCAGGTCCATGAACACTTGAATTTTGGTGCTCTGTTCTGAATTACAGCAAGATCAAAACAAAACAACACTCTGATCTTGAAAATAATCACAGAACAGAAATATTGTTGCCTGGCCAGCCCTACACTATGGCACATTTTCTCTCATGCTATTTGCAAAGGCATCTGCAATCTCAGCCCTCTCTGTCTCTAATATTCAGTATTTTGTTCACTTCAAACTAAGTACAGGATGATGAAAACTCATGAAACATGATGGTGCCAAAAGAAAATCTGCACCATTAATTGCTACATGAGTACATCAGATCTGTCATGAACAGTGACATGCCAGGCATAACAAGCATCTCCGAAGTCAAACTCCCGGTTTCACTCTGCCACAGAATAAAGGATGCTGATGACAGATGGGCAGAGTTAAGCAAGCCGTTCGGCCAAAATCCTATATAGATGACTGTAGCTGCATTTCACAAACTAAGGTTCTGGTCTTGGCAGTATCAGAAACCACTAACTTTCTGGCTTCAGTCAGGGGGAAAAAAAAAAAAATCTTTAAAAAATTAATGTTATGAATAATAAGAATAAAAATAAAACAATCATCTGCTTTCCTGACTCCTATTCCTAGTATTCTCCTCTGGCTCCAGGACTACTCCCTCAGCCTACATAGTCCCAGATCCACATGATTGCAGAACTGCCATTCCACATCACTTAACACTGCTATCCACCTAAGTCAAAACTCCTCTTTTCCCTTCCATCCAACTATTTTTTATCCTCTCCACCTGAACTAGCATGTACTTTAATCTGCCATGCTTACTGGGCACCAGCTTGGAGTCAATGGACAGAGTTTCAGTCATGCCTTCTCTCCAAAAGCAAAACAAATGAGAACAGAAGCTGTCTGTGAAGTCTAGCATCACTTCTACTAGAAGGTGATCATTTCTCATTTACTCCATGGTGACAGCACATCACTTGCCAAAATTATATTGAAGCTTTAAAACATGCTTAGGGTGCATGCAGTCAGGAGAGACCCTGCCAGACAGATCCATCATATACAACATGGTATTTCACCACTTTACTCCTGCTCTCCCAAATTGTGCTGGGACAGTCTGTTTCAGGTTCACACATCTTTTCATGAGAAACAATGCAACTTCAGGTTGAGTTCCCAGTGACTTCAGTAGGAGCTGCAAACATCTAAGAATCAAGAAGATCCTCTATTTTATTGAGGTTAACTGTGCATCAACTCCTCAGCTGCCTCACATCCCCCCCTAGAAGTCAGCAGGGCTGAAAAGAGTATAGTCACAGTAATTTCAGCCACAGCCTCCTACAACATTCAATTTTTTACTACCTATGGAATGTGACAGCAAGTTACAAAGTACTGCCATTTATATAAACCTTTGTATTTTAAGCTTAAATGTATTCTCAGTAAGATGAAGACAGTGTTTTACTTAAGTATGAGAAAGAATGACATCATTACAAGTACACTACAGTCAAACAAAACGGCAAGAAAGCTTTGAAATGTTTTTTGCTATTGGCAACTTGTGTAGACTTACTCTGCTAGTCATTACCATCTGGTCAAAGTGAAAACAATCAATAATACATTTCTACTAAAAGAGAAACCTAAACATAGCACAATATCATATTGTTGTGTGCATTAAATCAATAGACCTCCTCAGTTTTAATGTAGTTGTTGCAATACTTTAAAGAGAATTTTGAAAGCAGTTTTTTAAAACCACAGAATCTTACTTTCCTCATTGTGAGCACAATAGGCTTTTAATTAGTGTTTCTCCATACAGATAAAATTCTTTATAAAAGGAAAATACACAAGATTCAGAAAGGCTTTGCAATTATTAAAAAAAATGTTTATACCATTTAGTTCATAGATGGGTAGGATGAGGAAAAATCTGGGGGCTGCTTGCCCACAGACATAAAACAAGCCAAGGACAGAGCCATGAAAAAAACTCAGATGTTTTAGGGAATCATTTTAGCCTCTCTGTGCTCAGAAGCAGAGTTTGTAGGATCAGTCATCTATTTCTCAGTAATACTTGTTCTTGCCTGTAAGGCCAGATGCAGGGACCTTTATGCTACCTCTTCATGAAATGCTGCAAGAGCCCTACAGAATGGCTAACACCACCTCCAGAGAGCAAAGGAGGACAACTAGGCTAAGTAGGATGTGGAGAGGGTGCCCTGATGCACAGATAGGACAGTTGGGAGTCTCTAGCTAGAACAGCCAGTATCCTCAAACAGCGTTTTGAGAGCTTAGCTGGAGCCCTATGCAATTGCTCACTCTGTTCCTTTTCAACCTCCAAGAAAAACCCTGTTAACTCCATACTTGTAAAAGAAATATAAATTTTATTTGCTGCTGTTTCTAGCAGTGGTAAGAGGTAGGGCAGGTGTCTGCACCCCTCTGGAGTATCTGCTGGTCTAGGCATTGCTGTTATCCCCAGGAGGTGGCCAGAAGTGCAACTATACCATTTGAGAAAAGAAAGTAGTCTGAAAAATATGGCATGTTTTGCATGTCAAAACCTTCATATTTATCCAAACCAAGAACAGGCTTCAGCAGAAACGATCATAAGAAACTTTGAGGAAGACCAGTTTATATTTTGACTTTTATAAGCAGTATTATAAAAAGTGAAGGAGAGAGGATTAGTCTGATTTAGATTACTGAAAGAAGAGGGACAAAGACACACATGACTAGAACCACCAAAGTGGTTTATTGTGCTCATCTAGCAACATCAGACAGTAATAAAAAAGGAAAAGGAAGAATACTAATCTACCTTCTCCACATTTATCAGTTCAGAATATTTTTGGTTGATTTTCATCAGAGGGTTCATTGTGGGGGATGTTTAATTTTCATCACTAGTTTCAAATTTGCTTTTTATTTAAAAAAAACAAAAAACAACATTGCCCCAGATTACTCCCAGTGAAGGAATGTAAATACCACACCCTAGTCCCAGCCATTAAAATGCTTAAATAAGAAAGAAACTGAGGCAGGAAAAAAAAAAACAGTAAAAAGCCCTTAAACTTACAGAAGTGCCTCAGACTCACCGCTAGTAACTAATCCAAGAGAGACTGTCTGTTACTGATTCAGTTACTTAAACACAACCATGAGCCTTTCTATAACAATCCACACGTGCAGAGGTAGGAGAAATGGAAAGGAAGAAGTAACTTTTTAGGAAAGTGTTTGTCCTATTAGGCACTACTGTCTCTTTATCTATCTGGACATATGAAGATGTTTTTTTCCACAGATGTAGACTTTCCATAAATTGCTTGTGGGGTCTCTAGATGAATACCAAAGCATTCACTCTACACGTAAGTATTTAATTTTCAGAGGAGCTAGAAGAATGAATCACAATACTATTAAGATGATCCACCATCATCCTGTGGAAAACAACACAGGAGCTAAAGCATAAAAGCACTACCATCCTAGTGATCCTCAGCATAAAGTGTGTTCTCTTGCAGAAAAGTGCTGTCAACTTATCCTTCCCACATTGATTTGGACTGCGTCTTCACTGCCTCCATTTGACATAGGCCTGATGTGCAACTTGAGTCAGATTTTCCTTCATGTCAATACATGCATATGGTAGTTTTGATCACTGAGACCTATTTTTGCAATCTAAAAGCTGGCTGCAGATTGCAACAATCAGAAAAACATACTGGTTTTGATCTAATTTTCTTACACATAATTTGTTGAAAGGTTAAGTGCTCATTTTCTCTAGAAAAATAAAATAAACCTGATGTAGAGTTTAAACATGGCAAAATACCTGCCACACAAAACCTTCAAACAGAGGGTATGAGAGGCCAAATGCAATGCAAATAGCTTCTGCTAAGCTGTGCAAAAGCAGAGATGGGGCAAGTGCTCATAAAAAAACCACTTCTGCAGTTCTGTCGGTGGGTACACTGAAAAGCCATCACTTCCTTAACAAGGGCTGTTGATTCTTTAAGGCCTGGAGACCTATAGTAAGGCCTATATAGTTCTCAGCTCCTCTGAGGAAGCACTTATGTATTAATCCCAAAGAGCTGAGTGACAGAAACACAAGAATAGGACAATCTTTTATAGTGGAAGGAAAGACTCGGGGAGGAACAGGCCAGAGGACACTATGCCATTTAGCATTTGCCTTTGCAGATTTGAGTTGCTGGCGCAGCAACAAGTCCTTCCTGGCTTGGGAAGGAGACTAGGTGCTTCACCCATGCTCTCTAGAATTTCTGTACTGACTTTAATCATACTCCAGCGCAACAAAATGCAATGCAGAAGACATATGTTCTACAGGAGATTGCAACATGCTCTGGCCCATGTCCTAGGGACTATCAAATAAAGCCACCTAACACTGAGCCTCATAGCTTATGCTAACATCTTGCAAGATTAAACACAGAAGGAAAGCGAGGAAAGACACTGCAGTGGGTGAAAGATGATCCTGAATTGCACTGGCAGCAAAAGAACTTCAGAAAGGTGCTGGATTCTTTCTAGACAGTGCTGGAGAAAGGAGGGCCACTTTGTCCCTCAACTGGGATGCCAACACAACAGCATTGGAGCAACCTCCAGTCACTCTGCTCTTACACAATGAGGCTATATTTATTTTCTTTTCCCCAGGAAGGTGTACAATGTAAGACACATGAGCCCCATTGATGTGGTTTCTGGACAAGTATGACCCCCCCATCCTTTGTCTTCATGCCTCAGTGCATCAAAGCTGTGTAAGTCATCAACTAATTCAGCCTATACACATTACACTGTCATTAGGAAGAGACTGGAACATTTGTCAAGATAGTATGCTATGTAGGCAAGAGTTCTTCACCATTACTAGTTAAAAATTTAACAGGTTTCCTGTTAGCACTGAATAAGGTTAATAGTGACCACACGGAAAACCTTTGAAATGGTGACAGGAATATGGGCCTCCCAACAGAGCAAAAAATATGACCTGTTTAAAACTACTAAGTCAGGAAATTTGATATTGGAAGGGAACAAGCCCAATAAAATAAATCAGGTCATAGTTACTAAGTACCTGTGTCAGTATAAAGGGGAAACTAAACTCAAGGCATTATATTCAATGAACTGTACAGACAGAATGAACTGCATTGCAGGTCAGCCAGAAATGTTCCTGCAAAGTAACTGGACTATAACCTTCACTATGATGAACTATACTTCAAGCATATTCAACTTCTGAATCCCAGAGCACAATGCTACCCTGATAGTATATTTTCGTCTCGTTACAAATTTGAATGTGCTGTTCCTATTACAGACTTTCCAGTCGATACTTTGATATGTCTATTAAAAATAAAAGAAAAAAATACTGGCATTGAATTTGTATTTTTGAAAGCTTATGTAAATGGACATTCATAAAGAAGGCATAATAGCAATACATTAATAAGCAAAACTTGCACTGATAGAGTAGCCCTGTTTCAAGAACTTCTGGTTAACAGAGGCCACGTCAGAGCGCATTTGACCTTGCACAGTTCCTCTCCCATGAGTTCTCCCACACTACAAGCTGTGCATCTCGCTTTTCTAAATGTTTAGGTACATCTGAAACTTCACAAACATAGGGGACTGAATATTTTGGGGTAGTTCAAGCTTTTTTCTTTAGACAGTCTTCCTTATTTATTTTAAGGCTAAAGCACATGGAAAGAATCATTCTTGGGATGCAGTAACTGAACTCTGTGAAGTGCTGGAGTTCACTAACTGCCCAGCTAGGCTTTTACAACAAAAGCATGCACGTAGCATACCATAAGTCAGACATAACTTTTTTTAATAAAGACAACATGCTTATGCTACAAATGCTTATTTAAGAATACACAGGAATTTTGAGAAAGTGGGAGAAGAAGAGTCAGGTACTGACCAAACCTCAGTTCGAACTGTTCTGGACAGGTAACTAAAATTTTCTCTGAAATTTTAGTGAGTTAACGTTACCCTTCACACACTTTTCTAAATTGCCGGTTAGCTTTATCCTTCACCTTCAAAAAGCTGTCCATAGTCTATGACGGGATTGATGGCATTTCGGTTGTTGGTGAATTGTTTTAGTTGCCATCCCATTTTCTTACAGAATTAGATGAAACCAAAAGAAAATGTTTTCAGTGAAACTGAATTAGTTGCACAACCCAAAAATCCTAAAGTATTTATTCACATATACAGTAGTTCATCAGCTCTAAAACTCAGCTTTATTATGCGCTTGTCAGAATAAATGATAATGCCAAGTGGCTGGCAGAATAATGAACAACTGCCATGCTATAATGGATCATCGCACAAAGCTATCTGAAATACAAAGATGATGATGAGAGCAACACTTAGAGCTACACCTACAGTTTCTCTTTTTTCCATTTTCCCCTATGTGTTGTGCAATTTTCTTCTACCTCAAATTTACTTGGCTGGAACAGAGGTGGAACATGAAATAAATTGTAGCTAAATTCTCTAGAGAAGTGAAGTACAACTCCGCTGCAATCAATGGATAACTGTACAGTCATGCCACAGATGAATTTGCCCTCCATGCAAAGGATTTAGCAAGCATTGTTAATATATTCACTTATTTCACAGTTATTAAATTTGCCCTCTGATGAACAGCTATCTGTTATCTATTCTGTTAGCACATTCTCCCTCCTGTTGCTTCACACACCGTATAAAACTAAAGGAAGATTATTACAAGTGGATATTGTTGCTTTACTATGCTAAGATCAAAAATAATTCCAAATTCAGTTCCCAAACAAATTCATATAGTACCACCTTCAAGTTGATGAAAGAAAATTTTAAACCAGAACTCCAAGAGCACATCTCCAGTTCATCTTTAACCACAAAGCAAAGAAATGAGGGGAAAGAGGAATTATTCGAACTCTCAACTTCTGGATCTTCACACAGTCAAAGCAGTGATACACTGCAGCCCCCAGCTTGGAAACCATCACTTACATAAACAGTCCCTATTTATACCAGTACCACAATGAGCAGACAAGGCTATTCACTTAAGCAAACATTACACACACTTTCAAGACTATGTTAAAATGAGAAAAATATTCAGGAGGCGTAACATCATATTGAGTTTGACTTTTTTCCCCACCTCAAATAAGTTACATTTACAGTTTCTACATTATTTACAGCATAAATGCAACACTGGGATCTAGGGGGAGGGGGGGGAATGTCACACTTGTACCTGCAGGTACATTTCAGGTTGGGGCAGGGGTGTAGGAAGAAGATATGGATGGACAAGTGAAAGACTAGCCCAAAAAATCTCCACTGGAATGGCCTATTTCCCCCTACCTTAGTTAGCCTTTATGTTATATACTAACAGGATTTCTAGTATTCACATGTGAAGTAAACAATGTAAGACACATCTACCATCTAACAGATCAGTATTGCCTCCCTGAACTCCTGTCAGCTTTTCTGAGCTCCAAAACAGCGTAAGATTACGGTGAGAGAAAAACAGATTCAGGTCAGCAACCCTGAACACAAAAGCTATACTTGCAGTATGGGCAATAGTGAGAAAAGCAATTGCCCATGAGTTCTTGGTGAACCAAAAGCAATTAGATTTTACAAAAAAGGAAACAGTTAAAGAAAGCTTATTTCTAAAAGGATAGCACAGATACCATTTCCCTCAGTTCAGTACCTTACAAGTGATGCACACCATCTGAATCTCTCAAACGTCTTACAAGACTAGCCACTTTTATTCCAGGTGGCCACGAAATAAATTTGGCCTTTTCAACTTTGGTTGTACTTAGAAGAGGTTATTAGAAAGTACCTGAAGAAGCAGAAAACAATTTCGAAGTAACTGGATCTAAAGTTTAAGTCACAACTTCAAGCTTGGAAAGTAGCGAGGACAGGAGAAAAAACGAACAAGGAAAAGAAGAAGGAAGAATGATCAAGACACACAATAGAAATAAAAGAATTTCAAAGAATCACAGGGCTAGAATTTCAAAGAATCACGTCTCCGGAGGTCCAGAGATCCTCTCATCCATAGCTACCTCTTCCTCCACAGGAGAGGTTACAAAGCAGAAATGACAGATACCTGCCTAGACAAATAAAAGCTGCACTTTAAGCAGTGTAATTCAGTGCTTCATTATTATTGGGGAATAAAAGGGAGACACCTAAGAACAGGCCTAAGAAATGCCATGAAAGGCTCAGCTTTGAAACACTCAAGTCTGGAATTTGACTGACTTTCATAGGTTTTTATGTGCCCAACAAAACATACCATAAACAGGGCCTATTTTCAGAGAACAGCAAGTCTCATGGTAGAGAAAACAGAAAAGGATTTCCAGTATTCCAAGTCATTACTCACCTCAAAATTTAAGAGAGCATGGGAAGTAATTTTAGGAAGCGACTGTAACCAATGATGCTGGAAAATGACAGCAGGGAATGTCTGAACTGAGTAGAGTTGAAAACCGGCTCCACAGTTCAAAACCGTAATTGTTGGGGTTTGTACTGTACAGTTACAATCATTTTAGAGCTGCTAGAAAGCCTTTCTGAGCAGGAGAAATTTAAGCAAGAGCAGTTAAACTTGTTTCGCCCAATTAATGTGTTGACATTTGTATAAAATAAAATCCTGACTTTTTTTTCCTACAGTTAACTCCTAGACTGATAATTACCCACAAGTAATACTAACCTTAAGCTTATACCACAACTTTCAGAGATTAATAAAGAATGTTACAGGTTACATGACCATATTACCACTGAAATACTACCAAAACTGCTGGGAGTAAGAAAGCAACGTACCAGTGATACAACAGCATTAGAAAGGAAATTTTTCAAACCGCTGCTAGGGCAAATCCTTGTGTTACAGAAGGCACCAAGGGGTCTGTATATGTATACAAAATAGTGCAGATTTGCTTTATAATGTCTTCTCCTGAATCTACACTGGCATGCAAGTAATCTAATGACACAGAAGAGGCAGATTTGCCTTCCCGGAGAAAGAAATCATAGCAGCAAACAGTTTTTCAGGCGTAAAAGGCATGTCATACTGAATGGCCCCAATACAGCCAAGTTTGATACAGATTATATGCCTAGTTTCAAACTTAGAATTTCCACATCATTTAAACCTAGCTCTTGTTCCAGTCTGACTTGGAAACATATTTGAAGTTGCCTGTGGAGGTTGTAGCTTCTAGTTTTAGTTTTTCAAGACAAATTCACTTTAGAATTTGAAATTTTCTGTTCTATAAAAACTGAAAAATATCAACCAAAAAAATGAAAATACAATTTTAATAGGCACATATTAATCCATAGCATGTCAGTTGTGGTAGTTTATTACTGACATATCATTGAATAAAATAACAAATAAAGTGACACTTTAAGGTGCCTTTAGCAAATGTTTGGCCTTCTCCCACCCCCCTCCCTCCTTATGTTTCAGGCAGGGATAGCGCTTACTTCGTAAGACTGCTACAGAAATACAACAAAATCCAGTAAGTATTATTTCCTTTCTAACTTGTTATTCACACAACTGATGCTTAGCCTAGCCTGCTCAGCATTACAGAAGTCACTCATAATACAACACACACACACACTGCTGTTCAATATGTTTGGCGATTAGATAATCTAGGACTTTTATTTGTGAATAGTCTCATATTTTTGGGTGGAAACATAGAATAAAATACTGCATGCCTGACATATCTGAGCAAGAGCCAGATAGACAAAAAACAAGCCTCATACTGCAGCCTCCCTGGGGAAATCTTTGTTCATTTTAATACTTGTTCAGTCAGCTGTCTCCGTGAATGACAAGGTTTTATCTCTAATGTGAATGGCTTCGAAGGCTACTTGCATTATCCATTCTTCAGCAGCTGCTGCTGAAACCACAGGGTTGCAAACTTATAATTAAATCCAGCTGCCACTACTGTGAGTTCAGTTATATCGAAGTGAGCAATAATGCCTCATGGTTGCTGGCAAGATTTTGTCTCCATTTCTAGACAATGTAATTAACTCTTTTGCCCCTTTTAGATGAAATAAACATCAGCACTGAAGAATGCTGTTAAATGACTGTAAAATAGTATTTATATAGAAGAATTCTGCTGCAGTCATTACACCTGAGAAAACAAATTTCTGGGTGGATGATGGCTAACAACAAATAGCTGTTTCCTTAAAAGCACTGAGAGGACGCCCAAGGAGACACAAGGCACAGGATGAAAGGAATTTCCTTTAGAAAGGAGGTATGACAGGATACACATTAACAGATCTACTCTTAAGCCTTAAAAACACAGCCTCCAGAATAAAACAAATATCAAGATCCAGCTTGAGAGAATTGCAGGCAAGGGCTGGAAAGGAACCAGGAAAGGAACCACGGGCCTTCCTTTGATGCGAAGATCATTTCTTAAAGGCCATTGTCCAATGTCTTAAGCCAGACTTGGAGATACAGTCCTGACTGAATAGCTGCATATGCACACTTGTAGAGGTATACTTTTTTCTTTTACCGTCAAAAACGGTTCATATCCGTGTGTCAACAAAGTGTTGAGGTCAGCAAAAGTAATTAGCTGCCTAAATTTGACTTCCTCAGTCCTAATCCTTGAAGTGCTGCTCAAGAAGGCTTCATTTCCTCACTTATATAAGAAACATTGCAATGACAATGACTCAAAAACATTTCATGGGAGTAAAAGCAATCGGCAATGACATGCTAGACATGCCACTTAAGTAGAAAGCAACAGTCAACTGAGCTTTGTTTGTGAAGTTATTTGTACCTCTGAAAACACACGACAGTCCAATCACTTCTGAGGATGGGTGAGAAAGCACAACAGAAAACAGAAACATCTGACCTCTGACTCCAAGCTCAAGAAGGTTGAAGAAAAGGGAGAGCTATCTGTTGAGAGGAGAATGAGATGCATAGCAACCATCTCAAAATTCACTCTGCAAACCTCCCAAAATACAACAATAAAGATTAAAAAAAGTCTGCTGGATATTCTGCCAAATTGCAGCTAAAACCCTAGGTTTTAACCTAGGGTTAAAATGATGCTTTTTTAATACAGGGGTTGCATACAGGGCTACATAAAAACTGCACAAATTGGGTGTTGGCACAAGTCTAGCCTTAGTACCATGGGCTATTTAAACTCACCTGTATTACCCGACCTAAGTGAGTATGATTAGCTTAGATACCTCTGCACTGCACTGAAGCAGGCAGGCTGGATACCCAAATAAATTTGCCCACAGTCACATAGAGACCAGCAGGAGTCATGAAAGAGAATCCAGATGTTTCTAGAGACTTGAGGTCTGCTCACTCACCTTTTGATAGGGAGGGAAATAATGTACCTGCAAGCATCTCTGCACAACGTTCATCTTTGCTATGGTTTGCTACCACATTTCCTGAAACGATCAAATAAACGCTAGCAGCTAGAAAGCAATTATTTTTTACTTTTTGCAGCAAGTGCAAAGTAAACAGCCTTTTGTACCAAAGACAATAAGGGTGAATTTGCTCTCAAGTGGTTATTCTTAGGTTCATTTACTTTTGACATATTTGTTTGCTGTTTCACTACTGCCGTCTGTCTACCTGTCGCTTTCTACTAATGGCTGTGAAGCCCAGGCACTCAAGAGCATTTCAGCAAGATGGGCTGATTATTATATCCTGTCATATCTAGGTGAGAGCCAGTCGTGATTTTTCAATCAGTGTTTTACCATTCCCATTTTAAAATGACAAAGCTTTTATTCCTCCTAGCTTTTTAGTGGCTACTTTAAAGGGTTTATCTGTAGAGGTTCATATCTTACCGATGCTGAAAGGTGTTCCTATAGACGACACTGGCAAAGACTAGGTGTGTGTGAAGAGAGAGGTGAATGCAGGAGGAAGGGCAAAGAAGAAAGAATGGAAAGGTTGGAGGAAGCCATGCTTTCGGGTTTTCTGAATCCTTCATAGGATCTTGCTTGCAACTGGAATTAATCTCTGAATCAACTTTTATCCATCGTTAGAACAGATAATGTCGTTTTATCTTAACCGTAACTTTTTTTCCTTGAGAGATTATAGATAGCTTGGACCTTCTGCAGTGTTTTGTGCACTACGTTTATCTTTTGCAAGTCTCTGTGCAGAAGAACATTCAACTCATCTTTCTCATGGGTTTCTAATCAGCTCCAGCTCTGTGACATTTTATATTTAGGTCCAGCGTTACATCTGTATTAATATGTGACTATATATGTCCATAATTTATTATTCAAACCACAATCTGTTTTAAGTGTCAGGATACCTATCAGTTGCCATAAAAGTGCAGAATACAAGAGACTGATTAGAGAAAGGTACATTACCATGAGACCAAACCCAGAAGGCAGCATTCAATGACAGCAGATGAATGTTTTGATAGACCTACATATAGGGGTTAACATTGTACATTAGAAACAGGGGTTTTTTAAAATACATAAATAGTGATTTTTTTTTTTTTCCTTTTAAAACATTTAAAAATCTAATGTGAAATTTATATGCTACATTAAGGCTTTGGGGGGTGGGGGGGGGGGGGATGGGGACGACAACCCAAACAACCAGTGCCTATTTGTTTCTCAGATTTTCAAGGCAATTAGATCACTGAAGTGGTCTCCAACTATCCAGTGAGACCAGAATCTGCTAAAAGGTTACGTCGTAAGACTTTACCATGGCTAAAATTTCATTAAAGTTGGTAAACTAATTATGGACTGAAAGAGCAACCCACCAGCATTTTCCCCTTTTTCCTACAAGTAAGACAGGAAGAGATCAATTGGTTCTAAGTAGTATAGGACACCACAGAAAAAAAAAAACAAACCACAACCGGTTTAGTTCACTAACTATAAATAACTGCTGATTAATATACTAATTTTAAACACCAAAGGTCTGTTGGCATATTTTCTCTTGCAAATACTTTTTATTAACCACATAAAATTGCCTAAAGCATTTGGTTTATACAAAATCCTTTATAAACTCAATTTTTATCCAAATTTGCTCCTGACAAAGCATGAACCAAAATCATGCAGTAAAAAAAGCCAAACAAATTATCCACCATTTCCAAGCACAAGAAACAGGAAAGCATACTAAAGTACTTGCTTAAGTAAATTGTACATGTCTAGTGCTACTTCCTGGTTACTAAAAATAACCGAGTTAAGTGTCAAGCTCTTATGACAGTCCAAAGGAAGAGCTGGCTTTGTGCCTATACTTCTGTATTGTTCCTGTGAACTCTCAAGCTACTTTGACAGAGCTGAATATCCCCATCCCACTATTTCAGTTGATTCCTGCGCTAATATTCTTCCAAACCATGCAAGTATTATCTGTTTTTTTAAGAATTACACAAGCCATGTTTTTGAATGGACAGGAGATCTGAAATGGTTTTTGAAGTGCAAGGACAAAAGCATACTTTCATCATTCATACCTTGCTCTCTACTTTTTGACCCGAACAGCATTATCTTAGTTGCCTCTGTGCTTATAGACTCTCTGGAATTCCGTGCCATCAAGGAAGCTTTAAGTGCTGTCAAACTTTTATATTGCTTCTGGAAGGACCAAAATCAGATTTGTAGATCTTGTGAGGCTTCACAGTCCCCAGCCAAGGCAGAAACAGGCAGTGCCGTGACAGCAGCTTCCAAGGTCACCAAGAAGCAGATTGCACAAGAAGCATCAGAATGAACGCAGCAGTGACAGCAGGACACCGATTTAGCCCTGACAACTCGAAGCTGACAGAGGCTGATGATACACTGAGAAATACAAAAGGCTGCACTTGGTACAAACTCACCTGATGCCAGTGTGCTACAGACAATATCAAGGAAGGTGAAGAGATGCAGACTAACAGGATTAACACAATAATAACAGCAGTATCTTCATATGAAATAAGATACTGATTTTTAGTTAATGAGAGGGGAAATTTGAAGAGGTCATCCTTATTTTAGACTGAGCAGATTTCTAGATCTCCTTTTGGGTTGGCTTTCTTGCCTACAGGACCGCTCTACATGAGCTAAGCATGCAACTTGCTATGCCCTACAAAGATGCATCTAGCAGTTTTAGAAAGGGCAGAGCTGTCCAGCCAACTGAAGTAAGACTTTAAATCCAAAAACATCTAAAATAAGTTAAAAAAGGGGATTTTTCAAGTGCATGTTGGGCAGTACAACACTCTTAACACTGAATGAAAATCACCTGAAACAGCCTTTGAAATAGTTTTAAAGGAACTATGAAATCTTCAGTGTCGGAAAGAATTACAACAAAGAAAAAATACTTACTAGATTCTTGGATCACTTCATCTAAATCAAGGGCTTCTGCATTTGTAATATGATCAATTTATATTAAGGTTGTTTAAAACCTAGACTGCCTGCTATTTCATTGAATTAAAACAATTTGATTTAGAACTGGCTGAGATGTCAGCAGTGACTACTTCCTTAACACAACATCAAGCATTAGTTGCTGGCCACAACCAACCTGCCATGTAAGAAGGAAAGACAGTAAAGCACCATCATATGAAACTACCTCGTGCTGCTCATCTCTCCTGTGTGGTTCACACATGACAAACAGAAAGGAAGTGCCACAGTCCACTTTTAACTTCTGATGAGATGAAACACGTCAACACACCTTGCTAGCTGTGTTTGTTGTTTAAAACACGCTTGTGTTTTCAAATTTCACTACGTGGAAGAGTTTTGGATACTCCAGTACAACAGCACTGTTATTACTTTGACAAGTGCTAAAAAAGACGCTCATTACCACAGCCCCTAATGCAGGCACAAGCAGTTGCACAACTTTGAAGTGCTTCAGCACATACCAAGCCAACAGGATGCTCTCAAGCTGTCAAGAGCTCACACGACACCAGTGCTCCTTTACCGCCATATAAAGGATCAAAGCCATCTACACCTTCATATTTGCTGTCAGCCAGCGCTTCTTAATCATGAGAACAGAAGAGCATGGTAGCCAAAGAAAAAGGTATAGGACTGACGGATCATTTTTCCTGGGAATTGAAAAGGAGCAGAGGAAGAACAGGAGACCAGATCCCACTAGGAGCAGAGGAGGATCACAAGGTTTCCTTCTGCCAGAGGACAGGTACCTTTCTATCCTGCGCAGCCTAATCAGTCGTCTCTGCTTCCCTTGCCATGACTGGCTCACTAGCACTTCACTAGAGAGACAGTCATTTGGAGCAGGAGAGTGACTGTGCTAGGAGAGAAAAAAAAAATCTTAGAGATTATGTGCACTAAACTAGAGCAATCTGAACATAAATTAGCTTTGTGCCATCTTCTTCCATTCTCCCTATGGGCTAATGCAAAATTATCATGTATTTTCTTCTAGTTCACACATTTTCGCGTTAAAAATTTTGTCTTTGGTAAAACTGCATGGGAGGGACTCATAGCCAAAATATGAAAACATAATACCATAACCCCTGACAACAGTGAGGGCCTTGCTATCAGCAGGACTGCGTAAGCACGTTAAGAATTAATCTACCCTCAAACACTATCTAGTTCCACTAGGAAACAAAGATCCATGAAAACTGAAGACATCTCTATGGGTAACAGATCCACAGGAGTTTTAAGCTTGCCATTTGCTATTTTAAGGGACCTACAAAGAATGAAAATTTGTAGCACCATTTCATAGATATATACTGCCCTGTAAGGCTTGTCCGGGTCTTCAGTCTCAAAGAAGAAAATATGTATCTCTCCAAGAGACCAGAATGACAGACAGGACATTAATCAGAAGTTCTGTTGAATAACTCTTTGCAGGAAGAAATATTTCCTAGAGGAAAATGGAAGGAAATTTTTTCAGTGAATGAGAGAGTATTTTTGGTTGCAAGAAGATCCATCAGACTTCATGCCATTTTAATCAATGGTTTAAAAAAAAAAAAAGCCACCTTTCATTTAAGTAGCTCTGTAGTGTAAACTCTGATCTACCTGGACCAGGAGGTGCTGACATTTTCGTTTACTAGAATCTTTATATAGTTCACTATTTTAATAGTATGTGACCAGAGTTAAGGAAGAGATTGACAGCTAGTCAATGAACTGATGAATATCTATCTCATAAGCATTTCATTTTACCTACCCATGTAGTGTGCATTTTGCCTTTACATACACTCATTCCAATGCTATTATCTTACACTTAATTACTTAGGTCTCAAAGCACTTTACAAAGGAATGAGCTATCATTATCAACATTTAATATACAAAGAAATTGAGGCACAGTGGTATAATTTGCTGAAAGTTATTGAACTCATATCCAAGGTCAGTGGCAGGTGAAAAACAAAGCTCTCAACTCAAGTATCAGGCGAGTACTGTATTCGGCACACCACACTGCCTCTCAAGATGTAGTCAATGCTTCCCAAGCACACAATCTTTAGTAATCTACATCAGCCCGTGTAAAAATTTAAAATGCCACCTCCATTACAGCAAGCATTACAGTGTAAAATTTAATATATTGACACTTAATCTGTTAAACACTGGAATATTGTGTTCAGCTTTCTTCAAATGATTAAGCTAAGATGACAAACATCATGTCATCATAAGATTACTTTCTTGACAAGTCTGCCCTGGTCATTCTTCGCCTACTTTTAAACATCTTTGGAGAATACCCATCTTCTCAAAGATGCCCAATTGTAGTTACTCTTTCCTAATTATGGTAGCCTCTTGCAAGACCTTTGTAATGCTGGGATTTTATTTCAGTCATGAAATTATACAGCCTGTTCAGTTCTCACTCTTGCTTTTACTTTAAGTATTAAAAACAGCAGGAGGCACTTGGTAAAACCAACAATAACTTGATGTTTGATGACAAATGTTTGAGAGTCAAAACTAACCCCTCATTTTGCACTGAGCAATTTTATGTACACGAGGAGTAAATGAAGTTACCCTTGTTTGTAGAATTTGGAATGCTTTCACTAGCTGCATGTCCAAGTACAAGTCCCAGGACTGAATTAAATGCGCTAAATGAAATTAATTTACTTCTATGTTCAGCTCAGGTGGCTAGCAGGCCTTGAACAAGATTACCAGGACAACTAGTGAATAACAATGAAACCAGCGCTGCAGCAGATTTTATTCTTGGTGCTGGGTTTTACCATTTCTCGTTTTTGTTAGAAGTCTTCCTTCCCTGTCACTGCGCTCAACAGAAATGGGAATCTCAACTTCCAAACAAGTTAAAAAAAAAACAGAAAGAAATACAGCTTGCAAGTTTACATTGTAATTGATACAAGTCTATTATTACAAGACAAATTGCAGACAATGAAAGAGACAGCTTGATCCGTTACTGAATCCTTGTAAGGGCTATATGAAGAGCTTGACCATTTCACTCATAAATCTTTCTTCTAAGTTTGTATTGCTGCTTGTGTGGGTAAAATAATAAAAATAGGGAGTGAAGTATACAAGAGATGCAGTAATACATTTCTAGTCACAATTACATAAAGTTTGTTACAGGAATTGTAACCATTTCAGCATCTAATCAGAAATAATGTTATGTTACAGGCTGCTAAAACACCACATGATATCTTTAAGAAGTCATTAGATGCGATCATGCCAATTGTGAATAATCATCTCTGCTACAGATTGCTGTGATGCACTGGGCTGTCATAAGTCATTCTTGACAATCTGTCACAAACTTTCTGCAGGACAGACCAGTGCAAAGCATGTAGGAACTTGATTTCCAGGAGGCTGACCTACTTACTAACTTAATGGCAAATATAAACACAACAAACAGGAAAAGCCAGATTAGAAGATTCAAGATATATGTTCCCATTTATATGTTCCCATTTATTTTTTAGAGTAACTGATTTTAATAATATTTTTATAGTAATTTCTTGTCTATTGTCTGTGGATCGTAGTGCCCAGCAGGGAGATCATGAGAGCCACTGAAACTTTAGAATTAGCTGTCAATACTGAATGACAGAAACAGAAAGAAGATAAGCAAAGAGGTCGGAGAGGGGAGGATATAAAACAGGATACATGCAACAATTTTGCTCAAATGAGTGCAAGTACAGTTATGAAATGCACATGGTTCCTCCTCTGTCCGGAGATTGAAAGGAAGCCACAACACCAAAAAGTAACAGAAACCAAGACTACAACCAAGGATGCCCAATAGGCAGCTTTCTGCCAGTAGTTTGTGGTTTCATATCCAGTTAGAGCCTCCCTTCCCCTGTAAAGCCCCTGAGAGGGCTACCTAAACACTCCTGCCAAAGTGACAACTGAGGGATGCAGTCTAGAGGTACAAGGAAGTGTACCTCTGTACCAAAGACAGTCCCCTTTGACAGCTCACATATCATAGTATAATCTTTTCCACTAACACGTTATAGCACATGTTCCAAAAACAAACCGTGGTTTTCCTGGCACTCATCTGTTCCACCAAATCCTCAAAGCAAAAGATGCTGGTAGGAGAGATTACTTTTCCTTTGGGTTAAGTGTTGGAAGGAAAACAGTTTATTTCACAGTAAGGTTGCACAGGCAAGTAGGGAGGAGGGGACAGACTAGACTTAATGATCATCTAAAACCACAATATATTACCATTAAGTAATTCAGTCACATTAAATTCAAGCTACTTTAAAAGAGCAATATTCCAACATCAGCCAGAAAAACAGAGGCTACAGCTGCTAGCACCACAGTTTTGCTTGCAACAAATACAATACAAAACTCACAAGCATCTGACTGGAGATGCCTGCAATGGTTAAGAGGCCTTACACTCTGAATTACCTTGCTTTTGTTAGGCAGGTGAATTGTCCATAACATTCTTTCTGAAAGGAGTTTTTTTTTCCCTTCAGAATTTAATTTATAAACTCACTCCTGCCAGGCTGCGATAGCAGCTACTGTATAAACCTGAAAATGATGACTACTGAAATTCCATTCAAACCTTAGGAATCAATAGAAAGCAGACAAACCACCAAGATAAAGTTCCACCCAACTGCAAAGAGCAAGAACTGCAGGATACCTCACATTGTTTTTACAGTGTCTGCAGTCACCAACCTGTGAAATAGAGACTGCACAATCTCATTTCAGTCTGAAAATCTGACCTGTGCTATCCACATGCTGCACCCACATAATCTGCCTGTTGGAAATGCCTTGGTGCTGTAAGTATTTCCAGGCAACAGAAGGAGACTCAAAAGACTAGCAAAGACAGTTTAGAATCTGCTGAGACTTACATTGCATTTGGTAAAAGCTTATTATATGGGCTCCTTAGAGATACTGATCCTGCTTACCTTGAAGTAGCAGCTTTACTGTAAGTCAATAACAAAGCAACCTGCATTGGTGTCACTCTGGTTCATACAAAGTTACGTATACAAACTTGTTGTTTCTATGGGCAGTAAAGAAATACACAATTACAGCATCACCCTTGAAGTCTGCTTAAGTGAACTAATATTGTCTGAAGGCAGATGTTGGCAGTCTAATGTCAGCAGAAGTTTCATTGTAAAGAGCTCTGCATTTTATTTAAATGCTTGCTTATAAATGAAAAATGTTATCTATGACCAGGCTTCAACGAAAACAACCCTGTTGCAACATTTGCTGACTTTTTGCATTTCCCACTTACCATGCCTGCTGCAAATCCAGCTGCTTTATTACCTTCACTGAGGGAGACTACTACCCATACAGACACAGTTGCTTTGGTGCCGTGAGCCCACACAAGACCCAGTCCATCACATAAGCCTTGGTAGAGCCCAGAGATTAGAATGTGACAGAGGTTATGAAGCAAGTGTGATACGAGCCATGCATCGAGTACAGAGCTTAGCTTTTCAGCTCTTAAAGGGATTGTTGTAAACAGTTACTACGTTCCTTCTCACTTATACTTCATGATAGACAAGTCAGGTGAGGATGTGAACGTATTAGAATTTAAAAGCAAAAAACCTAAATATTCAGAAATCTGCCTCTCTCTGAACAAAACACAGTGTGCTTCAGTTGAAAAGGAAATTATCACTTGTCTAATACAAAAGAAATGCATTGCCCCAATCACAGCCTACTCTTGAAGGAATGACTCCCCCCCCCCCCCCACCTTAAGAAGCCAAATGGATGCAGTTCTATAATTTTGGAGAGTTTTACACAGTATGTGATTGTCTTATTTCACATAAGTTACAAGACAACCCATTGTGGGTTTATCAGATTGTGAACCAGCGTATGAGAGAAAAAGATTCCCATTGAGAGTGGGTGATAGTCTAAGTCGCATAGAATTTAGTCTATAATATGCTAGAACACAGTTACTGAAATGAAAGATTGCTGCATAAATTATTTCAAGAATACTAGGAAATATTTGGTAGCAGTCTGTAAAACCAGCCTTCCTACTTTCAGATGCACCAAAAGAAATCCCATCAATAAATACATTTGGTTCATTAGCTACATTCTTTACCTACTGCCCAACCTGTTTTGACTCAGAATTTACTCTCACAAGGGTAAAAACAATGCTGAGAAATTTAGCAAGAGTGCCACAAGAACATGCAAGTTCAGAAGCACTAGAAAGATATTCCACTGGACACCACTGCTGATATTCAATGGTATTATCCATTACAGAAACTCATCTGATATCAACCAAATTAATTTTTCATCTTGCTTTGTTAAAATTCAATACCAAAAAGGCAAATTCTAGAAAATAAGAGAATGACCAAATAACCAGTTGGAGTGCAGCAGAGGCAACTTTAAGTTGCCTTTATTAAGTCAATGTTAATAAAATATTAATGTTTTAACAAATATTGTTAAACATGCATTTTACCCAAACACCAGATGCATTTAAGACAATTTACATTTGACTCACCATACTGGCAGCGAGGACCCTGAAATCCTGCAGGACAGTGGCATGTCTGGGATCCTGCTTCAGAACATTTCCCTCCATTGAAGCAAGTGCCAACAGTGCACAGCACTAGTACACACAAACAGAATGAAACAGGGGGGTTTTTTTTGTTGGTTTTGTGCCAAGGATCCTCCAGAATTGCCTCTTCCTGTAACAGGAACTTCCAAATAAGTAATCTAGCTTTTTATTTAAGTGGAAAGGTTAGACTGCAATAGAACTTATCGTGGGTATAACTACCACGTTGATATGAAGAAATTTAACTTGAATAAAAATAAGACTAAAGTAATGCAGTTTAACCTGAAGATGCTTCATAGGCAGAAAACAGTTTCTCAGGACTCAAAGCACTACCTGAATCTAGAATGAGATGAACTGCTAGAGAATAATTCAGCAGTTGTTAAGAAACACTGGTGTACTAAAAGATGTTATATATGTCCAAGGGAATTACAACAATTGACTTCCTCCAATGCAGAACATTAGTTATTTACACTAAGTTAAATTCCACATACTTGAGCCAAACTTGCAAAGAATACCAAATATAAAAGAATAACTCAACTTTCATGCCTTAAAGAATACAAAACAAGTCTGCACTGCTCTTTCAGGAAGAAAATTTTATATTGCCACTGGTGCTCAAATACGTTAAATACCTTTACACCAGAGATTAAAACACAGATTGTAAACGTATCTTTGACTTCATACAACAAAACAGGTGCACACTAAATATGTAGATTCAAGCTGAAACTAACAGTAATACCTCTCAGGCTTGTTTTTGTTTTTTAAATACAAAGAGACAATCATAAAGGCAAGCTCTCTGAACGCAGCCCTCAAGTTGGTATGAAGATTAAAAAATACATAGGAGCAGATGCTACCTTTCATACAGAAAATACAATTACTGACAAAACAGTAACAAAACTAAACAGTGAGTAAATTGCTATCTTCTACTCATGTCTTTTTAACACCGGCTAAAGTGGTTCCTTATCATTTAAATTAAATTCCATCTTTTGGGAAAACATCCAATCATGGTTAGAAATTACTGATAGGAACAGGTTCTCGTCAGGTGGAGAACCATAGGGTAGAAACACAATTGCTTTAATGGCAACAGCAGCAGTGAAAAAGCCAAAACCAGTTAGATTCCACAGTGAGTGCTACGTCCAAGAAACAAGTGCCTTACCCAAATTATGCAAAGAAATCTGCTGTAACAGCAATAAATTTGGTTGGCCTGTCAAAGCCAGGCTGGCACAAAAATGCTGCAACAACTATAATCAGAAATACAGTTTCCACCGTTTAGATTAAAATTAGAGATACTTGGTACTTTTACATATGACAGCTTTTGTACTTTTAAAAGAAGTTTCTTTCCCCATCAATAGATTACATCTTTATAACAGGAAATCCCAGTTATAAATAGCACGAAACAAAATACATCTTTCTAGAAGTAAGAAACAGTAGGAAAGTAAGGCCTAAGGATATCATCTCTCAGTTTGTCAGTTTTGCCATCAACTTACAGTGCAAACAGCCAGGTTCGTTGTCATGTTGGACCCATCCAGGGCAGCACTTATAGACAGTCTGACGCTCCATTCTGTACACCTGCTTGTAAACTGTGTAGTACCCAGACCTTTGAAGAGAATAAGTTTAAGAGAACAGTCACAACTTCTATTACACTCATTCACATCTCATCAGTAACAAACTATACTCATACGTCATATTTACTATACATTTTTCAGCCCCTATCAGTTGTTCTTGTTGAAAATGAAGCAAATATAGCAAAACGCATTCTGATAACATCCAATAGCTCTAATATACTATATCCACATACTTTCTGATGAATTTGTATTCAGGCTAGTCAAAGGTGAGTAATTTTGTTTTGCAATCAATTTTGCTTTTAGCTGTTGGGGGAGTCAGGTCTCCCATCAGTTCTAAGCATATGGCAGAAATAGAAAGTAGTTCAATTCTTCAAAGTAGATGACTTGACAGCTGGACTTCACCTGCAACAGGATGAGACAGGAACACTTTCTGATACTATAAAATTGTAATCTAAAGCCAGCCAAGAAGATCATGACACACCCAAAACACAGAATAAAGTCACGTTTTGTGCTCAGTAATAACAGACTTAAAGTAAAGTCTCAGCTGGACACAAGATATCCATAACTAAGTCACACATATTTCAGCTGAAATAGTTTACAACGTCTCTTTCTCTCTCAAAAAAAAGTTAAAGAATTTGCACTAAGTTCAGTAACAGAATTCATTTATAACAATAGATAATGTATTACCTTCTCTCATAGCCCATACACCACCTCCTCCCCGTGCAACCTTGTTTCCACATCTTGACCGTACGACTAAAGGCTTGAACACATGGCTGTTGGTGTCCTACCAATGCCAACTCAAACACTGGACAGACATTTGCCCTTGAGGGAAAGAAAAAGATAAGCTTTATTATTTCTAGCACAAAATCTAGAAGTCTAGAGAAATATACATAAAATTATACTATGTATAACAGTTAATAACAGTTTGAAACAGATTTTATATTATTATTTAAAAATAGTGTAGTTCTATGACTTTTTTTACCTTGAACTGATCAAACAGCTCTCTTGCAAAAATACAGTATCCATAAACACCTGACAAATCATGATCCAATGATTACAGAATGGCAAATAGTCCACAGACGTTAATGGAGCCAAGATTTCATTAATGTATTGTGTCCTGGTTTCGGCTGGGATAGAGTTAATTTTCTTCCTAGTAGCTGGTACAGTGCTGTGTTTTGGATTTAGCATGAGAATAATGTGATAACACGCTGATGTTTTAGTTGATGCTAAGCAGTGTTTATACTGTCAAGGACTTTTCAGCTTCCCATGCTCTGCCAGCGAGGAGGTGCACAAGAAGCTGGGAGGGGGCACAGCCAGGACAGCTGACCCAAACTGGCCAAAGGGACATTCCATACCATGTGATGTCATGCTCAGTACATAAACCAGGGGAAAGCTGGCCGGGGGGGCCGCTGCTCGGGGACTGGCTGGGCATCAGTTGGCAGGCGGTGAGCAATTGCATCATGCATCACTTGCTTTGTATATTCTTTTATCATTATTATTATTACTATTTTATTTTATTTCAATTATTAAACTGTTCTTATCTCAACCCACAAGTTGTTTTGGTTTTTTTTTTCCTTTTACTTTTACTCTCCCAATTCTCTCCCCCATCCCACCAGGGGGGAGTGAGCAAGCGGCTGTGTCGTGCTCAGTCGCTGGCTGGGAATAAACCACGACATATTGGTTGCACAAGTCATAAGCACGAACACATTCCTGATGGCAATTTTTACATGAATGGCCCAGCTAGCAAAACGTGATTGTACTTTGTTCCCAGAAAATGAGAGCTAAAGTGTTGGAGCAGGATTTGACTGACAACTCGGCAGACACTCTTTGCTGTCTCTCAGTAACACCAGCCTACAGTAGCCCTTTCAGATGAGGCACTGCCTGACTTAAGGATGGTGCCTCACAAGCTGAGGAGCAGATGACGAAGGTGAGGGAGCCTGGGAGGCTCTTCCTACACCAAGACTGCTGGAAGGCTCCCTGCTAGGTCTTGTACATGCAACAGCCCCTATTTCAGCTGATGTGCCAGGGTGGGAATCAAAGACTTGACAACTATAGGCACTGAGCTCCACAGCTCAAAGCTACTGAATAGCCAGCATACAGAATGAAAACACAGCACCTGCCTTAGAAAACTACATAAACTGAACAAAATATACAATGAAATTCAGGCTCCACACAAGTCAATGGAAGCTGTATTGTCGATTCAAGGGCAGATAAGATTTATCTAAACTATTGCTGTGGAAAATGTATATTCTGTAAGAGCCCCCCTTTGCTATCAGTCCCCTCAGGGAACCACATGAAACTTGCAAGAGGAAGTATCATTGTTCTCTGCTGATTATTCCTAAAATAAGACCAAAATAAAAGCATTGCTTTGTAGGATGATATGTAATCTTCATCCTGCTACCTAGCCCTAGTTACAAAAATAGCAGGATTTCAGGAGGTATGGAGGGTCAAAATAAAGGTTACATGTTGATAGTTTTGCAGAGATTCTGCCAGACTTATTCTGATTTCTTTGCCCTGGTGTAAATTAGGAAATGCTGCATGCCAGAAAATAACTGCATAAAACATGCAAGGTCTAACTAAAGCCACAGAACATGGAAGGTTTTGTTGTCTTTTAAGGCAGGAGCTTACTGTAACAAAAATGAAATTAATTCAGTGATTTTTTTTTTTTTTTTTTTTTTTTTTTTTTTTTTTGAGTAGCTTACAGGTTGTTAAGATAATAATTATATTGTCAATTCCCCAAGACAGCCTGCTCTAGCTGGTAACACTTTTCAAATTTAAGCCTCAATCACTAAAACAGATGGGGGAAACAGGGACCTTATATACCCACTCTGGTAAATGGTAAACAATATTCAGCAGTTGTGTCATACTGGCTAGCAGGCAAGTCCTTCCCCAAATTTCAGTTTGAGACCCCTCTTCATGCTAGACAGTGACGAAGAGGAAGACATACTCACACACTCATTTTCTCTGTCAATCGACAGAGGTATGAATGCAAGCCTGTGCTAGAAAACAGGGGGCGGGTTGCATTAATAAGATAGATAACTGCTCTAGCCCAACAGCTGCCTGGCAGTTAAAGTTATCATTAGTTACACTGGATATTGTTAATATCTCATTCAAGATTTATGGTGCTTTTTATCTCAGAGGCCCAAAGTACTTTACAGCTCCCTATTATGTCTGAACACCACACAAGGTAGCCTTCCTAATAAAAAAGTACATCTTTCATCTGCAGGTCTTCAGATAGTTTACAAACATCATTAAATTAAGCCTGTGCAGAACAGGAAAATACTATAAGCGTGATCATTTTTACTGCTAAGCTAAATACTTGGAAGAAACCCTGCCTGCCTAGATCAAATCCACTCCACAATATTCCCAGTACTGTGCAAATGATTCTCAGTACTGCACAGAGGCCAGCGGTCATGCAAAGCACACCCAGAACAGGAAATCCAGCCAGGTCTCCCAAAGGTACCACAGCTCTCCAGCTGAGGGGAATACTGGGGACATCCACCTCAGGGTAAAGAGGACCTTCACCCAACAAGGACACTCCAGTAGAGAAAAAGATCAGATTTAAAAACAAACCAACCGCCCCCTCAGGAATTCCAGATAGCCTATGTAAAGGAAGTTATGAAAACAGAGTCCAGAACTGTATACTCTGGTTGTCTTATCTTACCATGGAAAAAGAGTAAAGAGTACATTTGTACTAGAAAAGCTTATCTTGACAGAAATTAGCTTCTTGAACTAGAATGCCTGTTTCTCCCAGGCTCTGGAGGAACTGCTCATCTCCATTGTCCTAAACCACATGTTCCACGGACATCCCTCCCACACTGCTACATGTTCTCCCTCCTCCACTGCAGAGTCCATTTTCTATATTGCTCCTTATTTCCCATTGCTTGAGTTTGCCCTAGCTGCAGCTGCCAACACCATGAAGCAAGACAGAAGACAGTAGCAGTGTAGTTTCAGATTGCCTTAAATTCCTCCGGAAACCACCCTTCTTCCACATTCCCATGTAGTCTCCATTACTTAGCAATCCTTCCCACATGTTCCAGCTACCCCTTCCTCTCAAATTACCTCACCATTTAACATATTTAGCTTAAGTTCAGAGCAATTGTTCCCAAGCCATTCTTAGCGCAAAGTCTGCCGTTTGTTTCACATCCAAAGGAGGTCTTTGTATGCCCAAAATCTTGCCTGCTTTTTTCCATTACGTCAGTTGGTCTAATAAAACCCTCGCCTTACTTAGCAACCATGCCTCACTTAGCAGGCTTTTTAAAATTATTCTCCCTCTAGTGAATAGAACATCATGTACTGATAATTCATGCATATCTCCTTTTATTAGAATTGCCTAAAACTTTCCAGATAAAGGTACATTCATATGCATCGGTTTTCCATAAATAAAAGAGAGAAGCTGACAATTGTTGTAATGATATACTGAGCCCATCCTATAAATTCTTACTCATGTGATATTGCCATGTTTCCAGGAATAGCTGTATTGACTTCTATGATATAGTTAATAGGAACAAATGGCACTCACAGAACAAAACAAGCCAGCAGCATAAAGTCATATGTTTATTAAGATTTATTCCAAGTAAGCCATTCCTCCTAGATGCCCTTGGGATAATTTAAAGGCAGATATCAAAACCTCTGCTACACTATAATTAAATTGCAGCAATTGTATAACATGTAATCCTCTGCTGGCAGAGCTGGGAAATAAAACATGCTCTCTCCAACAATTAGCCATCTTTACAACTCCCCACACACATAGTCAACACACTAGTTTTTAAGCCACCTGACTCACTGCTCTTTGATACATTACCTATAAACTTAAGAACAGTTTCTTGAACAAGACTACATCTATTGAAAATACAGTTTTGTATTATGGCATTCTATTAATTAGAGGCCATCTAAGACTAAATATACCATTACATCCACTTGAGGTTTGAGGTTAGAGGAGGAGAGCTCCATTTTCACTCCATTTTCACTGAATGCCCTTTGCATTCAGAAAATATTTCTTAACAGGAGTTTAAGTGTTAAAACAAGCAAAACACACAAATGCATATTGTGTTCTATGACTTGATTGATACACCAGTCCTTTAAAACCTTTTTACACTGATGCTCTCTGTTAGCCAAGACTAACATGAAGGCTATTATTAGCTTGTCAGTCTGACTCGGGCAAGCCAGAAAGCTCTTTTTTAATATTTGCGTTAGGAGACTGCCCTTTAAACAAAGACACCCTACATGCTTCCAGCTCAAGACTTAAGATTCTAATGAACAGATAATTAGACCAACATGAAGCGAGAGCAGCCTTGGCTAACCATATGGCTGTGATGCCTGTGAACCACTGCACAACAGGAAAAGTTCAGAGAAAATTAAAAGCATCTCCAGGCGGGATATAGTTCATTCCTGTGTTTAGAATTTAAAAAGGAGTATGTATCTTCATACAAAAATACAGTCAAAAAAGCACCCATGGAGGTCTGTTCAATACTAAGATGGCATACCTGTCTCAGGAAGTCCCTGAGCCTCAAGTTATTGAGGCTGAGGCAGTTATTCAGGAAGTCTCACTGCACGCTCACCCTTTTCTGATTCTCCTCACGAGCCATTTGCTGCCCACTCCTGGAAGCAGCCCACAATGTCGATGGACTCTGGTCTCACCCACCCAGCATTTCACAGCATTTGGACATACAGACAGCATCCTTGAAGTCTTCAGTGAGTCACTGGCAATTGTGGTCATTCATCCTGAGCTGCAGTTCTAAGTCTTTCACCTCAAGCTGTTGTCACCACCAGTATCACCTCAACTGAGCTCCCCTGAGAAGGGATTGCAGCCTTCACACAACTCGTGGGAGGGAACAGATGATAGAAACAGCATGTCTACAATCTCCCAAAGTGAGGTTCTCTGCAGTTTTACTCTTGCCCATGATTCTGCAAGTCTGAGAAGGATATCAGTGCAGCTGCCTCTCTTACACACACTCACCCAAGCATAAATAATTTTATATAGCAATAGATGGACTCTTATGAAGTGCACATGGCTTTCACATAAAGGAAAGACAGGTACAGGCCATCTGCTCATGGGAAAAGAGAGGCAGCTTTCTGCACACACTCCTGGCACGTATGGTCCAAAAGGGGCAGACAGAGGTGAGGAAAAGGGAAGACAACTTGAACACACATGAGCTAGAAGGGGAACAGCTCCACCATTTCAAGAGGTACATCATATCTCTGTGACAGGGATATCTTCTTATTCTGCCTAGCGTGATCCTAACACCTGGCTCTTTGAATGACAATTAAAAGTAAATCACTCATTCTATCAATCCACTTTTTTCCAGCTCAAATCAAGAAGCTAAAGGTAGGTAGATTTAATGGCAGTAAGAGCAAACACACATCAAGATATCCCTAAAGGTTTCTTTCAGCAGCGCAAACTTTAAATCAAAACATTAATGAATACGAAGCAAAGAATGATTTGGCTGTCTGATTTTAGGTCTTTCCACAGAGACTAAGTGAATGACACCACCTTCTACACTAAGCCAGAAGGCTGTTAACGTCTTCCTAAAAATCAGATGTTGTAGCCCGCATTGCCTCAGCTGAAGAATCTGCAGCCTGAACACTATTGATCTTCCCATGAAACAGTCAATAGATGAAACTTGTCATAAGAAGCGACTTGCCGGAATTCTGTATTTTCAAAACACTAATTGGTCGGTGCTCCTTCCTTCTATGCCGTTATTAAAAGTTTAGAAAAGCATAGTCTATACGCTTTTCCAGATTTAGTTTGAAAATATCAAATGAGAACTTTCCTTAAGGAAACCAATATTATAGTCAGGGCTAAATTCTCCACTGCTGTGATGACAACTAGTGGTTTTGCTCTAGAGATACACTGATGTTGATCAGAACATAGTCGTACATTGCTACAATGCCTTTGGCTAGAAACTTCTCAGGCTAGAAAGTTGTCTGAATCTCCTCACACCTCCAACCACCCAAGCAAAACATCCCCAGCTTCTAATAAAAGAGACCTCTAGAAAGGCAGGTTGGCACCATGCAGAAACATGCTGCACTGTAGAGGAGAAAAGGTCAGCAACATGATGTTGTATGCAAACAGGATGTTGATTAAAAGTTTGCTATAAATATCATCTCAAGTGGAAAGGAGAGAAAAGCAAATTTCATCTGAACACAGAAAAAAGTCAAATTAGGAAACAGTCCACAGAAACAAAAGGTCCAAACAACAAGTTATATATATTTATTTATATAGAAACAAAAGATATCAATAAATTTTGTCTCTAGATATATATTGCTTAACAGCAACAATAATTCACAAAGACTGGAATGACAGAAAAGGCTTTTGTTCCTTTTTAAACTGCCAAGCTCCCCTTTCTACCCTTAATCTATTTTAAGGCTCATTTCCCCACATTTCCCAGATAAAATTAATCAGCACTACCAGAGACAATTAGGACATCCTGCTCCCTTGACCACTAACCAATCCCTGCTCTCTCCTGATCCTGTATCAATATTTGTGATGTTTATATGCCCTCTGGGATATGGATTGTAAGCACCAAGCTCATTTAGATTAGGTCTTATTATCACTACTGTTCTCTGGATCTGTGGATGAAGATCCACCACAGAAGACTCTCCTAACCCCAACAGGTTACTAATGCACTGCTGTCTTATTCACATCCTCTCTCTGATTAGATGGAGCAGCTAAATAACATGAGAGTTCTTTCAGCCTTTGTGCACTGCATCTAGATTAAGAGCAAATCAATATGAGATGATTAATTACACACTCAGCTATTATAACAACAATAAGATTTTTTAGTTCCTACTGCTATCAAAGTGCAGCGTCTGTCATTTAGCTTCTATTTAACTATCCTCCTCCCTCCCCCAAGACAGAATGATCTATTTTTGTTAGCAAGAAAAGCAGAAGATAAACATGCACATCCAGATCATTTAACTATGATTTGCCAAGTCACTTTTTTGCATTTTAAATCAAGGAGCGATTTTTTTTTTTTTTAAATAGTGTCACATAGCCTCACTACCCAGCAACATCCAGTTTTATAGTTTCTTCCACTGACTGACATCTGCAGGCACTAAGTGGCTTCTGCAGGATCAGGTAAGGCATCAAGTAAAGTACAGACCCACAGGATGGCAAATATAGTATCACCACTTTAGCATACAACTCTGATAACCTTCAAATACCTTTCTTCATTCATATTCAGGGAAGTGTGCACATTACTTTAGACTGTATCCAAAATAGTTGATTATCCCAGAATATAGCTACTTTGGCATGAGTCTTACTGTAAGCAAAGAAAATTCACTACCAAAATAATAGTACAATAATTGCAGTGACTACCTGATATTAGCATCTTAAGTCCATTATGTTCTTTATTGTTAGATGCCTTCTGCGCACCTCCACAGATTTCTACACTGAGGTTATTTTTAAACAAGTGACTTAAAGAACAGCATCCAGGAGAGTGTCAGCATCACTGCCAGCAAGCAGGCCTGCCAAGCCTCACACAGCACCAACAAACCCTTCTAGCATGCAGACTGCTTTACAGACAATTTAAGGACCTTTGTCCCAAGGACCCAACTCTAACGTAATTGGAAAACCATATGGGAGGTCACATATGAGGAGGCTAAGAAATAGTTTGCATGTACTCATCGTTAAGACAAAGCAAATAATTGTCCAGAAGTCAGACAAAACCGAGCATTAAAAAAATGTGAAAATAGAAGAGGAAGCATCAAGTAGCAGCAGTGGTCTCCAGATGAAATTTCACATTAACTACACCCATCTCTATCATTCCACCGCAGAAGAGTGAATAATAAAAGCCACCCCAGTAAATCTGCCAGGTACACACACTTAAGCTTCTTTTGGCAAGAAGGCACAAGAGGACCTGATGCTAAGATATTAAAATAAAAATCACTGAAAAATGTCATACCACTTGTGTTAGAAGGTAGTGAAATCCTCAGTTACAGTTTGGCAACCAGTATCTAGGAATCGTTCACTGCTTTTGTGGTGGATGTCAGATTTTAACAGTTTAGAGCCAAAACCTCTCTTCTTGAAAGCTTACAAGTAAAGTAACATGTAACACATGCAAGAAAAGTCCCTACATGCCAATGTTTTAAGTGTTAAAATATTCCAAGTCTTTTACTCCCCTATAAATCCTTAGCTTGATACCACTGATGCAAATGCCATTTGATTTTTTTTTTTAACCATTAAAGGATTTTGGTAGAGCTAAATATTTTATGAATTCTAGCCACAAAAAAAACATGGCAACTAACAAGCATGCATTAGTCGATTAGTGTTCAGTGGTAAACAGGGGGGAACCCTCACCAAACATTTGTTTCTTTCAGATTAGAAACTTACACTGAGATTCTAAATAACCCACAGATTCCTGGTGTTACTTTACAGACAAAAAAAGATGGACAGGCCTTGCCCCATGAAGAATACAAGTATAAGATAAGTTCATGCAACTGTATTTTTCACCATTGATGATGCATCTGTCAGGCAGGGAGAGCACTAGCCATTACAAATGTAAGGATAACCACTGAAGAGTATTGTAAGGGTTGAGGAGTATGGAAGCTCATTTCCTACACAGGAATATTCTCACCTGAAAAGACTAGGCCCAAAATAAGTGTTTCATAATTTGAGATATCTGGGGTTTTTGTTATAAAACAATACAAAGCACCTTATAAAGCCTCCTTCTCAGGCATAGCCAGAGTTATTATTATTATGATATATTTTCATTATTGAATTAATTTGTGTACATAAAAACACAGTCTGAGCATGGTGTTCTCTACTAAGCAACAATTGGAACCAAGTTCTGCTCTGACTTACAATGGGAAGGCAGTATGGTGTTTCTACTAAAGAATACAAAACAAGAACATCAGCACTCCAACTTAACATTCCTCTTTTCACACACATGAGATCAACTATTCATCCATAGGTCAAAGGCACTGTGAGAAATACAACTAAATGTGCAGCTCAGTTTGTGTACGCATTATAACTGAAAGCATACGTCTGCTTACAAAAGGCAAAAATCTCAAGTTTACCTCAGGAACAATTAATGACTAGTTTTAAACCAAGACCAGCATGGAATCCAAAGTATAAAAACAAGACTACATATGTTCAGTACACAATTTTAAAATGCTTTAATTTAGCAGTAATGAAAGGAAATTTCTTTCTCCTCAGAAATAAATTAAAAGCAATAGATTTTAGACAGAACATAAGCAATATCAGGCTTGAATTTCAGAAGGAGGAAATCTATTAACTGTGTTCAAAGAGAGAAGGTATTTAATTGGTGAATAACACGAGTCTGCAATATGGTCTGTTAACTCCGAGAGCCAACGTGTCGCTTCCATCAAAGGAGGTTCTGCTGACGAGTCATCCAAAGACTAGGTTTTATGTTACCAGATAATCTTACCCTTCCTCACCAGCAGGTTTCTTCCAATTTATTAAAAATATTCCATGTTCTCCATCATATCTAGATCATGGCATGCCTAGAACTACAATAAATAAGCAGCACTGGATATAAACAATGCAGAAGAAAGAAGTCAAAGCAAAAAGCAGGTAGTTTTTCTAGAAATCAGAAATACTGCACACAGTACATGCCCATAATAAATGTACGCATAACTAAACTATATCAACATTTCATGATGAAGCACAATGAAACCTAAAGAAACGCTGACAAGTTCTCCCCTCTTAGGCTACATTTTTGAAGAGTAACTTAAGAAGCCAAATCCCATTAAAAGTGAATGGGAGCAGGGGCTTACCTACCTTAAACTTGCAGATTTAAGACTCATACAGTACATATAAGCTATTGTTATTATGGGTGGCAAATTTCTAAACCTCTTGCAGGTACATTATGTGATGTCTCTGATATGAAAACAGATATTTATAAAACTGGAAAATATCTTACAGTCAATCACAAGATCAAGTTCATCTTTGATAAATACAGCAACTTCAGGCTATCACATTTTATGACCATGTATTGTCATAGTCTTATGGCTATTTCAGAGTTTGGGAGGAAGTCTTGATCTCATTTTTCTCCTGAAGAGCAAGAAAACATGTCATAATCAGGAAAAGAACTATAGCATGATGACACTCATTCATTATCTTTACCTATCCTGCCAATGAATATACTGGGGGAGAAAAAAAAAAAGAGCCCTTTACCATCTGTTTAAAGACTAAATTTGAAATTAATTTTCCTCTAGAAACCCTGAAACAAAGGCTTAATTGCAAACTCTTGAAAAATGTGATTCTGTGTCATAATGCTGACCAGCAGGAGCTCTATCTGGTGGCAAGATACTGTAGTGCACAGACTAGAATGACTTTTTTGTTCAGCATGATGTTCACATTCAAAGATGAGAAACATCTCTATCTTCAACATTTATTTTTCTTTCCTAGCAACAACTACTGGATATTAAAGGATTGGGGGGGGCGGGGAGTGCAGAACAGGACAACAGAATGAGACTGCCATAACTTTTATGCCACAGCATTTAAGCCATGCTTACTAAAATCACATTATCTAAACCTCAGAGGCTGGAGGTAGCTACTATTCAAGAATACTGAGGGTTTACTGCAACCTTACAGATTCTAGGCAGACAGGACTGGGAAAAAGTACTTGTGGTTTCAGATTTGTAAGATACAAATTTAAATACACCACAGTGGCAAATCAGGTCCTTTTTTCCACTAGAAAACCTGCAATCTTTTTGACTATCAAATCTGTGAAGTTATAATATCCCATTTGAAGAAACGGAAGGAGATTCTACTACATTACTCATTTCAGCTCCAAAAACCAAACATACTTCAAGCCCTTATTTAACACTAGGAATACACGCCTTTCTCACACCTGCAAATTGGCATCACTGGAGGCGAAAATACAGTGTATTGGCTAAACAGCCAATATACTCAGACAATTTCTCACCAAGAAATGATTATACAACCTACTTTTCACATCATTTGGACAGTATTATGACAAAACTCCAGGCTCCAAGTTTAAGCTGTATCACCATATACTTTAAAGAAGCATTTTTTTGGCGTTACTTTGTTTTCTGCACTGCATTCAAACATATTCAAAATGACATGCAATTTGTTCCACTGTAGCAATCAAAATTCAGATGCATCCCTTCATATGGAAATGCTTCGTACACCAGTAGTTTATTTTGAAATACATTCCAGTCCTCAAAAAAGTGGACTTCACCTTTTTAATTACACCTACTTGCCTGAAAAAAATTATTATTTATATTACATTGAAATATTGTCCACAACCACATTTGTTTGCAGCGAGACACAGTGCAACACTAGTCCTGTATCTCTGTAGCCCAATCACTGGTACAAGTTAAAGGACCAAGTTTGCTTGAATATTGCAAATGTAGATACCATCTGAATGCTAGATTTTGCTTTTGGGAATATGATTTATCTGGAGGAGCACAAGTAAGCCTAGAGTGCCCCATAGATTTGAAGAAGCTGGAAAACAGTTACTCAGCCAAGAATCCAGCTCTAAATCCAGGTGTTCCTTGGAATGTGACCAAATTTACTTGCTTATGGATAGAATAAAAATATGCAGCTGCAACATTTGAGCAGTCGGAAAACCTAAAGAAAATAGTTTTATCGCAAGATTGTGATTGGATCCTTTAAAACCAAAACGGATCCTTTAGATGTCATCCTGGACCTGGAAAACCACAGAGCAAGTCAATGGGCTTAATGTTGGCAGGGACAAAGTTTATCTCGTGACTTTTTCAAGGAAGTCCTCACTCATGTGTCACTTGGGAAGAGAAGAATTCATTCTTGAGCCACGTCTTAGTCCTAACTATGAAAGGTAATATTTATTGCACAAATGGGGTTCCTAGAACATACCTCATAACCACTCCTGCCTTTTGCTCTGTCCTATATAGCTAACTATGAGCAAATATCTGTACTTCTAAAACTTGCAGTGGAATATTTCTCTAGGAGAGGATTTACCCCTTCTGACAGCAACTCAAGCGCTCTACTCTTAGTTCCTATTCCTGCACTGTGCCACAACTACCCCCAGCCTTCTGTGAAGCATGATCCTGAAAGTAAACTCAATGCCAGATAACCACACATCACATTTATTATGTCATTATATACCCCAATTTTGAACTACAGAGCTCACTGCAAAGTGAGCTGCTAAAAAGGTGCTTTTTATGACGAGAGATAGTTAATTCCCCATTTCAAGGCCTAAATAGCATGTTTTTCAATGAAAACTGCGTATTTGTTCTCTGGTTGTTCCAGTGTTCTCTAAAGTTCTAATACAAGATCATCAAGGGCTAATTGTGTGGAAACGTAGTTGATGGAAATAGCTAGTCATCCTATAATCTGTTCTACATTAAGTCTCCTCAGGGGGCTTGGAAGCAGAACACCAACATCCACACAGATCCCTTGCATTTTTAGCTAGCAGCAAATACTCAAGTTAGCAGCAGAACAAAAACAATTACGAAGAATATCCTGTATATCCTCAGCCACATAAGACCTCAATCAAAACAACAACAGCAAATGCTAGAGAAGGAAGCACCCAGCATGGTATGTTCCAAGGGATACATTTGTTGTTCTTATGCCATTGACTGCAGATGACCAATGTCAAAAGAACAAAACAATTACTAAAAAGAGGCGATTCATGGAAAGTGTCCTTTTGGACATTTCACTGTTTCTTGGTGAAGGCTGGCAGGCTTATTCCTAAGGAGAAATGACTTCTTGTATTTCTGTTTACATCAAAGGTAAAGTCCCTAAACAGTGTAAAGTAAGTTTGGAGTAATACTTATACTTGCCCTAGCTCAAGAAAAGCAGTAAGAATTATAGTAATTGCAGGAATATGGCTCTTGGGAAAAGCACCCAAGGCTCTGCCACAGGTATGGCGGTTTGGGTGGGGTTTTTTGATTGCTGTTGGCTAACAGTGCACTGCTGCTCCCTGTGCCTCGAGCCCAATGGCAATATCCTCACATAGTTTCATTTCCAGAAGGAAATGTTTCCTATATTCTTTCAGTGACACTGTCTTTAAAAACATAAAAGCAAACAAAAATTGTTTGGAGGCAATTTGCAGTTAACACCACCTCCAGCTTCAAAAGTGCAGAATTATAGTTATTACTGATATGTCAAATGCAAACAGATTAACATAGGTCAACAGTATTCTTCCTCATAGTAGAGAAATTGCTTATAAAGAGAACAAGAAGCATGCCTGAAAGAAACACAGAGAACTTTTAAAAATGAAAAATGCTTTACCAGAAAATAAACTTGACTTCTCTAAACATCGTGATGGATACTTAGTGCTCTAGCAAAAGGGAGTGATATAAACCACTTTAAAAGCACTTCTAGTAAATACATATTTACATGATATGGTGTAGAAAACCAATGAGCAATAGGCTTAGAAATGTCAATTTTGTGACAGAAGAAATAACTAAACTGAAACCAAATACAAGACAAATGAATTATAAAATGGTGGGGTGAAGTTGATTAAGTCAAAAAAATAGGAAAAGCAAAGAGGTTAGAAATTAGGGTATACACAGACATCTGAAAAGGCTGTTGTCAGGTTGCTTTGGGGGAGGCAGGGCAGAAGGGACATTCCTTAAAAACGTAAGAGGAGCTTTGCAGAGAAAACGGTGCCCAACACAAAGCAGGGAGCCGTTTCCAGAAATTTTATTTTCTATTTCAATGAGCAAAAACTTTAACTGTAAAATTTTGTCCATGCTGTCAGCTATTCTACTTTAGAATTTGACCAGAAAACTACCTCTTGACAGAAACGTTACATTGCATTTACAACAAAGGACATTTGTTGCTCATGTCATGCGAAACACCTCATAGAAACTTCCTTCTGCATAAGTACCAGTACGTATACATGTGGACCTAACTCCTTTGTGTCTGCAAACGAGCTGTGCTTACAGCTGTGGATGGATGCTTTCCATCGCTCTCACCTCTGTCTGCTCGTGGTCCCTACTCCTCCTGACTGGATTTACATTTTATTACCCTGATTTTTCTATTACTTTTCTCCACCAGGTAAAGCTCACCGTAACCCCTCAGAAAGCATGGACCAGTGCAGCTGTACAAGGCTCAGCTCTGCCACCCGTCCGCTTTTTTAAATGAGAAGGAAGAAACAGACTCAGTGATGCCGATGCACTCTATGAAGCTCACTTCAGACCTCGAATCGAAATCAAGCAAGCCCGCCCGCCTTCCCTCCGGGGCTGTAAGTCTCTCGAGTAACCATTCAAAAATAACTCCACGGATCAGAAACCTACGCTGCGGGGGGGAACTTGGGTAAGTTAAAGGCGCACCCAGCTAAACTTTCTTTGTCGCAGAGTTGAACCGCGATGAACACCGAGCTGATTTCAGCGGGGGAACTCCGCTAGGACCCCAGGGCCCCGGCCCCACGAGAGACAAAGGCAGCGCGCCCGGGCGGTGCTGCGAGCCCCCCGGACCCGCCGCCCCCCGCTCCGCCCCACTCACATGCCCCGCTGCAGCCGCGGCTCCCTCCCGCCGCTCGCCCGGGCGGCCAGCGCCCAGCACAGGCAGAGGTACAGGCACGCCGGCCCCGCTCCCGCGGCCATCGCCCCGCCGAGGGAATGGATGCGGAGAGCGGCCGCGGCTCGGCGGCACCGCCACCCGCCGCAGCAACAGCCCCGGCCGCCACCGGCCCTCCAAGTCATTTAAAGCGGCGGCGAGGCGCGCCACTGGCTGGGCGGCCCCGGCCCGCCCCCGGCCCGCCCCCGGCAGCTCCCCGCGCCGCTCGGGGCGGCGGCGGCCGCGGTGCCCCCTTCTCCGGGGGGAGTCTCGGTGCTCCCTGCCCGGGACCCGCGCAGCCCGGGCGCTCAGAGCGGTTCCCCGCAGGGTCTCCTCCCGCCCGGCTCCGTCCGCGTACTTACAGCCTCGCCTCTCCTCCTCTGCAATGTCTCTTCGGTTCCCCTCCCTTAAAGGGACTTTCCTCCTGGTCCAAATTCCTGTTGGGCACAATACAGAGAGGTGGAGATAAGGAGGGATTTGTTTTCACTGAATAATATACGAAGTTACATGCAACCTCATGTTCATGACGGTTACCGGTTCTCGGAGGAGAGCTGACACCCCCTGCTCACCCGCCCTTCTCCAGGATGCCAAGCCGTTTCTGCTTTTCTGTGAGAGGTGTATCTTGGCTTCTCTTTCTTCCTCTGGTCCTTCTTTGTTCTGTGCATGATGTCCATTGCAATCACATCTGAGCACTTCAAAGAGGTAACCGTGAAAATAAATGCATTTAACATCATGAGGGAGGGATAACACACTACTGCTGAGAGTTAGTGACAGCAAGAATGTGAAGCTGGGAACTGAGGAGTGGTTTCTTAAATCCCAGAGTTATACGCTATTCTCTAGACCATCCATCCTCTCCTCTTTACAATCTCTCCAGCCCTTTACTGCTGTCAGAAGGCAACTCTTTCCCCTTTACTGGCAAGAGAAGGGAGATCAACTGACCTGGAAAGGGAACTGTGCATAGTAGTAAATAAAAAATGGGAAAAACACACCTTAAGCATTTTATGATCTAATGTAGGACCCAGGGTCCATTACACCATGATTTTCCTATCTCTAGAGACCCATGACTAACCAGCCACTGGGCTGTGAATAGCAGATGGGCCCTGAGCCAACCGATGCTGAAGACAACTGTGATTTCCTTCCACTCCAGTGGAATGGGCTTGGTCTCAAGTTGCTCCAAATTAGCTCCTATACGAGTTTGTGACAGAGAGAACTGCACGGGTACACTAACATCCTCATGGGTTAGGGGTCAGCCTCAGTTTTACAGTGCATTAATTTGTCTTCCTTTCAGCCCTGTAACAAGATACACTGGCTTCGCCTTTACGCACACTTTATAAGCACAGTTTCCTGTATGGTTTTTATTTTCCAAGGCCTTTGCTAAAGTAGGTAAACATTCACTAATCATAACAAGAAAACTGGTTTTATAGTGTTCATTGCTTTGAAGCTTGCATTGACATGATCCCCTTGAGATTTTACCAACTGATTTCTTTTTCATGGTAAAGAAAACATATAGCCCTTATCTGACCTTAGAGCAGATTAATTGTACCCTGAAATTTCCATTGAATGGCTAAGCCTTTCTTGCATCTGGAGTAGTTTTAACTCCGCAGGACCTTGTGTTGAGCTAATCTCATTACCTCCTGCCGAGCCCATAGTTTTCTAATAGTTTTATTTCTTAAACCCCAGAAAATCGTTCTTCATAAAATAATAGACCTTCATTATGTCAAGGCTGAGTGTTAATTATGTCCTGAGATGTCATCCCAACCTGGATTATTTTCAGGATCACATCATGGCAAAATAGCAAAGGATCTTATTACTCAGCTGTTTTTTCCAGGAGAGGTAAATTAGTCTTTAAAAAATATTTTAATTTTTCCATCTTAAGGAACTCAACAATAAACTGTTCAACATTATTTTTCAAACCTGTATGTGATCATTACAAATCATACACAACATTTATTACACCCAGTTATTAAGAATAATGGAACAGCAACATGCAAATTGGGAGGTACTGAAGTGCAAAGTATCTTACTCGGTGAAGGCCACTTAATAGATGAGACCTTTGCCTGGGGGCCACACAGCAAAATACAGCTGCAGCTGAATTCTGAAGAGGAAGCAGTGTAAAATCTCCTTGCAATCTGTGCAGAAAGCCTTGCAGGCCTCGCTTTAGCAACTATGACACTGACATTCTCCTGAACTGAAATGTAAACCCAGTCTGTGCAATGTGCCCTTCTTACAAATATTATCTAATGTTTTATCCTCAGCTGTGTTTTAATTGAGAATAGCCTGCAAAGCTGTTGACTTTAATGGGACGATTCACATGAGTAAGAGTTGCAGGGAACCAGCATTGGTGAAAGCAGTTTCAAAAGCCTGCTGGGATAATTGATCCGACTGTGCCCAAGTCAGTTAAATCTTCAGACCTGACACAGATAACACAGAGGTAAAAGCAGACTCATTTATTCTAGTTCTTACAGTGGTAACAGTGGGCTATGTCAGGGAAAAAGGGTAGTGGATACAGCATTAGTGACTTCTTTATATTCTACATCCCTGCCATGACCAACCAGATACATGCCTACTGTCATGAAACTTATTTGCTATACAATTGTGAGTCTTTGATCTTGATACCTACAAACCACATCATGGCCATCACCAAACCAAGCACTGAACATGTTGAGAAAAGAGTTCCCTTCCTGATTGGTGAAAGGAGTAAATTAAATTGCACCTTGCTCTGCTAAACCAGCTTTTGAACTGAGCAGCTAAAGTACCGATTCCCCTTGGTGGCTTTGTGCAGGTGAGCTATAATCTAATCCAATTGTATAGAATACAAATGGTCAGAAAAGAACAGCTCATGCCCCCCATGTAGTACTGAAGGACTTTCTATGGGATGGAAAATACATAATTTTCATTATTCTCCTTTCTTGTTGATTAGAAAATTGTTCTGACAGAATCCAGTGCAATCCAAATACAGCACATTGTTTACAACGCTGTCCAGGCCATGAATTCTGTAGAAAAGTTGTTATATCTCATGAAGTCCCATCCTATCCTCTCCATTTTAAAGCATATTTCCCTCCCCATTAATGTTTTAATTTTCATTTATGATTTTGTCCTCCTACAAAGATGTCATGAAAGTTGTTGTGTATCCCCAAGCATGAATGAGTGTGCCCACAACTTTGAGTCAGTAGCATACCACCCTTTTCTATTTTCATTTTTCTGTCTAATCCTCAATATCTCAATTTCCAGTCTTTTTAAATCGTAGCTAGTTACAGGATTTAACATTCCCTTCTGATAGAAAGAAATTTTCGTGCAGAGATTGTAATTAGGAAGGCTGTGCTGTGTTCTGTTATTAGCAGGAATTGTGATTTTTGGAGTGGTGGGTTAATTGCTAATAACCATATGCAATGCTTCTCTCAAGATGTTTCCCATTACAGTAATTAACTTAGCAGCTGGGGTAACAGACATTTACCATTTGTCTTCACAGTATTCCTGATTTAGGATTGTTCCAAAAACCTATTTGGACTTCGTTTGTTCAATTCTCAGGTGTAAGATGAAAAAGAGGGATGCTGAGAAAGGGAGATTTGGAAAGAACAAGTTGCAGGGATAGTACCTGTTTTCAGATGTGAACTGCCTATCAGTGTATCCTCAGGAATTCTGAATTTTTCTTCACTAGTCTTAGTCTCTGACCATCATTTTCATCAGCACCAACTGGATGGAGAGCATGGCAGACCAGCCTGAATCAGAGAATGTTTTTAAAAATTTATTGATTACTCTGTCGCTCAAATTAATCTGATTAATCTTTAGCATTCTTGAGGATTTATTAATTGAAAAGTGTAGAATTTATTACTGCCTGCTCGTGTCCTTAACTTCAAAATCCCCATGGTTTCTGATTTTTTTTTCTTCATGTTTCATAGTCAGCTATGCAGATATAAACATTTTTAGGTAATTACTTCCTTTCTATGTTGTCTCACTGGAGTTCCTTCCTCCACAATAAGCAGTAAAAGCTACACTAGAATTACAGTAATATTTTTAAGTATATGGCTAACGTGAAATTTAAGAAGAAAATAAAGTTGGTCTACAAAGCCAGACCACATGACAGAGCAATAGCAGTTCTGTTGATTTAATTCATCAACAGAATATATTGAAAGGATTAATTTTGCTTACAAGATAATTTTAAAGACTTTTAGGAACACGATGCTAGATTTATCCCTTTTTTAAGTTTGTTCTGGCCAAACAGAGTAAATCCTGTATGATACTGTATTAAAGAAGGTTTGTTAATACCCTTGAAGATGCAAAGCAGCACACCAAGGCCATTGGAAGCTTCCTCTGTTGCAATGAATTGGCATTGCTCCATTGCAATGAATGGGGGAATGCTAATTTACAGTAACTGAGGATCTAGCCCACGTTGTTAATCATAATTATGGACTTACTTCAGGAGGTACATTTTCTAAAGCAGTTGGTAAGACAAGAAAATTAAGTTCAAATTATTTTCTTCCACAGGAAGTAAAAGTAGTACATAAATAAATACTTGGTGTTGCACTAGATCTTTAAAACATACAATAGTTTTCTGGCAGTGCATCGTTCCCCGATATTTTTTCCTACAGCACATAATAGTAAGTTTCTGATAATAGTGCTCACAGACAGCTTTGATTATAACCACTTGTCAGGGAATGGATAACTAGGAAAATAACACCATATTCAACTGTAAAAAATGCTGCCTGGAATACATTAATACAGTGATAATTTCTGCTAATAGAAGCCTCCGAACCCCATCCATTAGCTCTCAATTGAAATTCCTGCTTCATCTCCATCTTTCTGAGCATTTCTGCCCTCTGACCCCTCTTCCATTACTTGGTAGCAACACGGCCATCCACAGAGATTAGCTGCCACAAAGGGCCAAACGCCTGCACAAAGCGTAATGACAAACTCGCTGTGTGTTTGAGCAAACCTGGCTGGGACTGGAAACTGGGACCCCCGCGGTGGCTCTGCCTGCAGCGGGCATCGCTTCCCAAGTGCCAGTACAGGCAATGCTGAGAGGCAGGGCACGTGCGGTTCAATAGGTTTGCCTTGTGTGGGAATTTACTGTCAACATCCTACTAATTCCCCAGTCACTTCCACCCTGCCAATCCAACAGTCACCATACACTCTCCCATTTGCCCAGTATAACAGAAACTTAGATTTTCATTGATGTTGGGGGTTCATTCAGAGGAGAGGGCAGGCGGGGTTGGAAGGGAAGGAAAGTAAAAAGGGTCTGAACAATTTGACCCCATAGCAGTCTCTCTAAAAGGGAAAAAATGTTCAAATAAAGTATTTCTTTTTGACAGAATAAGTGGAAATCCATTGATATTCAAGTCAGGAGTATATTTCTGTAGGGAGCTATTACATCTGATTGAGAAAATAAAATGTTACCCACATTCACAATTACTTATATAAAGGCCGCTGAACTCATTTCTTAGCTTTTCTCTTTAGCATTAGTTAACCAAAACCCTGGCAAGAACACGCTATTGACAATATAATCCTAAAGTTTTATGTTGGCAGGCAATAACAACTGGGAGTACTTTTATCTATTTCTGGATTTGGGATAATGACACTCCAATGAGTGGCTAATCTAGTGTACTTATGTACATTCAAATTAAAATCACACATTTGGGGCGGACTTGCATCTTCTCTGACCTACACAGGTGAGAGCCAGATGTAACTCAAATAAACTTAATGGAGCTATTCCAGCCTCATCTCAATACAAAGAAAAGAATTAGGATTTAGAAACTTCAGAGCAATCCACTATTTTGCAGAGCAGTGCAAATATTAAAAAATACTTTCTAGGAGGAAATAGGTTTTAATTTTTTAACAATTTTCTCAGTGATTTTCTTTTGGCCACGCTATTACCCTCCTGAAAATCTGCAAACAGCTGAACAAGCAACTCATTCAAAAACTCAGCAGAGTACCTGCATGCTTATCTGTTCACAGAAATCAAATTCGGGGTATTCGTGCTAGGAGTGTTTAAAGGCTCATCAAGTCAGGAAATGCAGAGAGCCCTTTGAGACTTAGCCAGCCAACCATAGGTAGACAACACAATCTGATTTTCAAATATTCTTGATCTGTCCAGAGGGTAGGAAATTTCAAAGAGTTATTCTCTAAGAAAAATGAAACAAATAAATGCAAAAAATATTAAAATATGTGATAAGAGAGGTCTATTTCACCTAATGAATTTTTCAGTTAGTTCATAGCATAGTTCAGTGAGTGTCAGGGCTATACTAAAGGGATGAACTCAACCACATAAAACAGGCAATAATAACACTGCAGCAACCGCTGCATGTAAAACTACAGTCTTAACTAGCACTAATACTTCAAGCGTTCTAATTTATCCTGCGGGGTAGGCAGCCCCCTAAAAACTTGGGTTTTAGATGTTAAAACCAGTAACTCTCATCTACATCACTGAAAATGCCGTTGCAAAATATATCAAAGAAAAAAGTGCTCAGCAGTAGAATTCTTGTCAGGGTTTCCCCATCCCTTTGGAACTGCTCATGTATTTCAGATGTGAGCTGCTTGGAAAGCCTGTATTTTCTCCTTTGTCTAATACAGTGCTAAGCTCATCACTGGTACTTAAAATACTAAAATTCAAAGGAATAAATGCTTTGTTTGTTTGCTTCCAATTAGGAGCTAATGAAATCCCAGGAATACACTTTCAGGTAATTTGTCACAGAAGAACTGAAACGCAATAGCGTGTTTCTGTGTGTAAGTTTCCTCTCTGTCTGTTCTGCTGACACAACTACACCACACTTCATTCTCAGAAAGACATTAGAGCATTACTTTACTGTTTTTTCCTCTAAATTACCTGCCTGGCTACTGTCACCATTGATCTCTTAAGTCCTTGAATGAGTAATCAGTCAGACAGCTAATTAATGTAGTGGCTTGGAGGGAAAGAGGAAGGGAAGGATAAAATGAAAGAAGAGAGTTCTTTCCTTATTCTTCATGTTTTTATTGCCTTTGAAAGGTGCTGTATCCATAGCATAAAGGAGCATTTGTCTGGGCTTTTTTTCTTCCGAGGGACCTACTATAAACATATTTACCAACTATTAACAGAAACCAGGAGAATTTCATGGGAATGATGAAACTGAAATCTAAGCAAAAAAAAATTCTAAGATTTCATATTTATTTTTCCCCTGTTAACACTTACGGACTGCAGTATGTATTTTGAATGAGTAGAAACTGCAAGACCTGACCCATATTTTCAGATGTTTTTAGAACCAAAATAGATGTTTTAAAATTCAGATAACTTTGTCATGTTTTGATAGAAGTATTTTTCCCTCCTTCCCTCCTCCTGGGTTCCCTCCCCATAGACAAGAATGACTCGTGATCTACAAATCCAAAAATTTATCTGGATTTGTTTTTAACTAAAATGGGTCAAACTCAGGTGCCCAAACATATTGTTTAAACACCACCGCTCAGTTTGACTTTAGTCTGAGACCAAAGACATGAGGAAAGGGAATGCCTCATGCTAAAATGTATATTCCAAAAGTACTCATCAGGGTCCATGATTTAAAGAAAAAAAGTCATATAGGCATATTTTTCCCTTATGGTGCTGAAGCACTTTGCTCCAGATCCTTCCCTAACTCCTAAACTTTTAGTAGGCTTTCATTTCAAAGGTCAAGTCTAGAAGATGATGCCTGCACACTGCAGTTGAGGATTTTTGCAAGCTTTCCCCCATACTTCCCTATCAAATGTTAGTAACCAAGTTATTTTAAAAGAATAAATGAACTATTGAGAAAGTTAGTAGTAGATAGAACCTGTTTTCCTAATCATGGATATTTGAGAATCATAGAGGATTCTCTTCTTTGTAGTAACTATGATACGTGAAAAGGTATTTAATTTCCTTTATTCTCAAGGAATCATACGTGCCCTGGAACAGCTCTTTTAATACATAGAGTTAACCTCATACTGCCATGCACATATATATATAGGTATTTATGTATTACAAGGCAGGATTTAAACACTCTTGTCTACAGGGAGCTGATGAACTGAAAATGGTTTAGTAAGCTTTCTTTTTAAATTCTTAAGGGAGACAGATATTAGCATCAGCAGTATTTGTTGCTAAATGCAAATAAAATCACTCTGAGTATGGGAATTGCGCTGACCATGCTTCATGAAACAGCAAGCACAGGACTGCAGCAAGAAAGTGGCAATTAAATATTTCACACATGCCTGCATGTCTGTTTATCTACAGGTTAACGGGTTGTACCGTGATCATATCCAACAGCAACAAAATGGTGTTGGAATGAAATCCCCCAACTAATAATTTTGTGCCTATTATTAACTTGTGGAGAAATCCACATTGCTAAAAAGACTTAAAGGAAAAGTGTTTGAGAAGAATATAAAGTCAAAAGAGCAGTCTTCACTCCAACAAAATCAGCATTGAGTACTGCAAATCAAGCATGTTTTATTAATTCAAGTATCAAGACAATAATAAATTAAGAACCTAGATATATGGAGAAAAAAGGCAATGTAAGCAGTTACAGGCTTTTTAGACTGACCTTAAAATTTAAAAATCAAAAATATTTCTGAAGGTTACTATAACTAAAGATTAATGGAAATGGTATAAAATTCTAAAAAGTTTTTGAAGCGAAATCATGCCAAACTAACTCAATTTTTTTTTTTTTATAATTGACTTTTTAGATGCAAACTCTAATGTATACAGACTTCAGTGAAGCATTTCTTACATGTGGAAAATTATTAGTTTAACTTCAAGCATCTTACTGTACAATAAAAGCTAAGGAGGGTATAATGGTGAGTTGTGTTCAAAAGGGAATTGTTTAGTTATGGGAAGCTCACTAACGAATCTCTCCAGGATGAGTCTCAGGGAAAAAAGTAGTACTATCTCTGCACATGGCACAAATGATAGGCATAACCTCATGAAGTTTGCTGGTGAAAAGGTGAGAGGTGTTGAAGAGAATGAGAATATCATGCTGGAAAACCAAAATGACTTTGAGGCTGAAGTAAGACATGGATGAAATCTAAAACCACAAGAAGCTAGATGATACACTTGGGGACTAATAATAACAACAATCTTTGCTGTATTTGCCATGACACACAAAGAGAAGAAATGGAGTCACTCACATGATTCTGTAAGCCAGTGATGTGATAAGGCAGTAAAAAAAAAAAAAAGGATTAGTATGTTCCTATAATATAGTGCTACATTAGCAATAAAGATACATTGCTCCTACTAGGAGGCCTTCCGAGATACCACATACAATTTTGATTATTCAGGAGTATGAAGAAAAGAATTCAACATGATGCAGGTATGGAGCAGGCCTATTAGGATGAACAGGAGACCAAGGCAGCCAGAAAACTAGAAAGAATTTGATCTGTTTAGACGAGCAAAAAAAAGGCTTGTTTAAACTAGCAGAATGAAGGTTGGGGCAGAAAGAGGGATTGTTATGTGACTGTTCTCTTAAAGCACATTATGAAAAGGGGGGTGGGACAGGATAAATATCAGGGACACGCAAGAATGTTGGCAAAGCTAAAAGACAATGCTGGCATAAGAACAAGCCAGTCCAAACTAGCCATACACACATATATAAGCAGGAAATTATGAGGGAGTTTTTAAGTGTTTAACGAGTGAGTGTCTGGACTAGCTTCCTAATACAAGCAATAGGAGAAAATAAAAAACTAGCTACATGGTGGAACTTTGTAAGTTCATTAAAAGAATCCTAAAACATGTTTTTATGTGATAACAGGGAACTGCATTTGGTCACCAGGCGGTGCCTTTCAATCCTACGTTCCTAGCTGGTTTTCAACCTTTTAATTATGAATCCTATCACTATAACCATAGTGTGTTGCAGCCTCAGGTACAAGAATAACACATTGATCTTTTTCTAGTAACTCCCGCACTAACAATGGGGTTCTACCTCAAGTAACTATATGAAATAGCTTTGGAGGTTGCCAATTTAACTAACTTTCAGTGACTTCCAGCAACTAAGCCTTTTGCTCCTTAAAGTGGGAATAATCTTTTTTGTTTGAGTTTGGGTGCAACAGAATCCTGAACATCGCTTGGGGATCTTTAGCTTTATGCTAATATAAATAATAACCAAAATATGGCAAACTAACTCTGATATTATAGCACGCTATGATGTTTTCTCTTAGGAGAGAAATATATTTGTCTTTTAGATCACAGAAAAAACATCTAGAGGCTGAATAAAAGCAAAGGCCAGCTACAATTTCAAAATGCAAATTTGCATGCACCCATCTACCATGATAGCATGGGTAATTATACCGGTGGTGTCAAGGTAGTCCAGACCTGCTAGCTGAGTTTATTTGCAATGTTACTGACAATGGGAAATGATCGTTTTGTATAGTTTAGTTAGAACTAGAAAAATAATATGTGTCAACTTTCTTCTCAGTATAGCAGCACCTTCTTTTGTAACCATGTATTTACTGATAAGCCAGATCTACCAAGGTTAGCACTGCAGGGCTAACAGAAGAACAAGACAGGTTCTATATCTTTGTACACCATCAGCAAGTTGCCTCCTAAATTTTCTTCACAAGACCTTTATCTCCAGCAATGATGCATGCAGGAAAAAGACTGGAGATTGATCAGCAATTGCAAAATTGATTTTGTGGATCTAAACAATTGCAGAAGAACAAAATCTCACTCCTACTATGTCATGCCTTGCAACAGCATTTTTCCCACTTTTGTACTGAACTCATGGTAGGAAAATATGACAGAAACATTTAATTTCATTGCACTGATATGGTAGACAACATTCACTTAACATCAATTAGCTTGTATTATAGCTGATAATTTGGACCAGGGCAATATGCAATTGACATTCAGAGCTTGGTCTGGACATGATACGGCTAAAGGGGGATGCCTCTGCAGCTGTGTTGCTCCTCCCCTGCCATTTAACTATCTGTGTGTTGAACTAGGTAGTAGCCCCCCCAGGTCATCTGCTCCTGTTATTAGGAATTACAGCAATGTACTAAAATCTAGTTTGAAAAGCAGTTTCTCTTTGTATACTTTTTCTTATTATTCTCAGTGAAAATGGAATTTGCTTCCTGAACTGCTACGATGTATTTTGGCTGTTGCAGCATTACTGAGCTGGAATCTTCAAATTTATGGTGTTTTTTATGTTTGCTCTCTTTGAGCGTTGAGCACAGCAGTGATATATATTATTAACTGATAAACTATTCTGTCCATCTTAAGGCTTGTTTTCACTTACTTAAAAGTCAGTAAATGCAGCACAGGCACCGGAATTTGATAGCTTAGACATTAAAATTATATGGGACATTGGGTTTATTTTCTTGCCTTCAAAGCTTATAGGTGACCTATGAGTCATGGTCATCAGAAAGAAGTCATGAGAAGAGTTGTAAAGTTGTAAACAAATTAACTTTAGGTTGTTTAGCTCCTAAAGTAGAGTTGCAGCACCTAATCTTGCAGCAGAGAAGAAACAGATCCTCAGCATCACCAAGAAGGAAGCTATATAAATTATCCTATAGAAAAATACAAAAGACAAAGACATGTCCTAAATCTCACCTTCCTCTGGGCTTAAGTACTGGCCTATGAAAAAATAACTATGTCCATTTGGAATTTGCAGTCTGGGATTATCCTGATCTTTACATCAAGTGATCACTAGATAAATCAGCAATCTTTAGAAGAGGGATCAAGACCAAGTTATCATGTTTTCAGCTCAGTGCCTCCTTCTGCTCCTCTACCCCACAGCACTGCACTGAGGAGCCAGAGCCTGCTCAAAGCAGCTCCATCCATCTACATTCCTGTCCTGGCTTCTTCTTTCTCCCAGCATTTCTCCAGAAATCCCCAATTTCTCATCCCTATTTCTCCTTTGTCAGGTGCTTCCATAGAGAATGACTGGCAGAAGTACAGGAAACACTGAGGAAAAATCTCTTCTTTTCAACTACTGGGCAAGAATAGAGACCAGTATCCTCCAGCATAATTTCTAATGAAGATAGATACTGGCTCCATGTCTTCCGGAGAGGTTATCTCAGGTAGCAGTCTGCACAGAGGGATGTCAGCATGGGACAGGCAAAGCTGCTGAGCCCTGCTAAGACAGAGACAGTTCTGGACACAAGCTGAAACAGAATGTTAAGCAGTAGGGAAACATCACTGTCAAAAACATGGCCATTATGAGCTTTAGGCTTGCAATTCTCACTGTACTGCCAGGATTTAAGTACTTGTATTTCACCTCAATGTCCTAAGGCACTGGGGAGTTTTGTTTTAATTTCAAATATCCCTTTAAATTCTCCCTGCCTTGCTAAGGTGGCCTAAGGACAAATCCATTAATGCATGTGATATGCAGGTATATTTACATTACAGGAGTTATGTAAGCAGGTAGATCTCATCAATAATTAAAGACTTTGTGGGTAAAGTAAGATGTGACCATTTTCTTCTTCTAGCTTCTCAGGGTTTCTGTTGAAGTCATACAATCCATATGCTTTTCTTGTAAATAATTTTAAGGGACAGTGTTTTAAAAGATGATGGTTCCAATCCTTCCATCTGCAGAAGGTTGTGTGAACTTCTCTCACAGAAACGAGCTAGAGGAATTACCAATGTAAAAGAAGAATTAGTCAGGGAAGGATCAAGCTCTCTAGTTCTATTTTGATGACAGTCTGTACAAGGCGTAACATGATCAATAGTTTCTTTTGCTGAAAGGTTTCTTTCTATCTACAGCAATGACAAGAGGACAGTGGGCAAAGAGCTCTACTAGCTGTTCTTTAAGAATCAATCACACTTAAAAGCAATAGTCAGTATGACAGCAACTGTACAATGGACGAATAATTTTTTCACACAAATATCCTGATTTTCAGCGAAGAGAGATACTTTTAAAGAGATAGGAAATAAAATATCCGTTTCTCTAAAAATCAAGAAAATACTAAGCATGTATTACAAAAGACACTGAAACAAAAATGCTCAGGTCCTTAAGGGGTAAAACCCAACATACAAATTCAGTCCACCTGAACAAGAACATTAGATAATGATCAAGATTCACTCGAAGCACAATTTTAAAAGTGATATCAGGAAGTTCAAAATTCATGAAGCTGCACTCCTAGAAGGAAGCCACCATGGCTGTGTCAATTCTACTGTCAAACAGGGACTTTCCCTCATCCACAGTCTAACAAGCCTCTGATCCTCAGTATCTGATGAAAGATGTGAGCTGATCCAGCACAGAGCCATTGTCTTACACCAGATGAGAACCAACTGTGTTATGCCTCCGTATTATATCTAGATGCATCATAAAGATGTAATTGGCAATTACAGCATCACATTAAATGGTATGTAGTGAGCTATTTAAATACTTCAGAAGCATGTATAACAGAAGAAAAAAAAATTTTATCAGGTAAAAGGCATATTCATGCATAAATAAGAAGGGGAAAATATGACAAATCAGCTTGTTCTATTGTATCACATTGACATTTCCATACATTCTTGGTAGTGTGGAAGAGCAAATGAAAGCCAGAGCAAAGAAAGGAACTGTGCTTGGAGAATTATTCCTTGTTGACACTGGGTAAGCTTATTGTGGCTCAACGGCAAGCATGAAAGCATGATCAAGACCAAAAGAAACTCTGGTTAACATGCCCCTACTTCTGTCTGAGGTGCAGGCTTTTTTGAGATGCTATATAGTTAAGGAACACTGTCACTTACTTTGAGAAAAAAATAGACAATAGATGTATGTTGGAGTTACAGACAGAATGACTTTGTAAATGTGGACAGCAGACTGTACTCTGTCTTTTCATGCTGTCATGTTTCTTTGTTGATGTCTCTGTTTTAAGATCAGTTTGCTCTATGCATCACCAATTGTCTTTTGTTTTCTCACAGCAGGGAAGGCTCAGTTAATCCATATGTCACGACAAAATATTCAGGCTTCTCATTGACAGGAACCAAGCATGACAGCAATCTATTGAAAAGGTGTTTTGGACTATCATTTCTTCCAAGCTAATTTATTGACTGGATGGCTTTCAGAAATAATAGGTCTCTTTCCCAAGATAATGAGCTGAGATGTGACTCATGAAGTCCATGTGAGCACACAGACAGACTAATTATGAGAAATAAACTAATAATAAACTATCAGTCTCTAGAAATCAGTATCTGTTGTGATATACCAGCCTAAACTTCAGAGAACATGAATGTTTCCACCCGTTCCCTACTGCAATGATTTTGTTTTATTAGCTGTAGATATGTAAAACAAATTTCTTACTATTAGGCCTTAGACAGATCAGGATGCTAAGAAAGTATCTGATCTTTGGAGGGGGGGATGACAGTTTTGCTGAGTAAATGCCAGTTCTAGCATGTGGTTATATGGGGCAAATGCTATCCCACTAATATTTTGTTAGGGTTCCAGAATCCACAGATTTGTAAATCAGAGCTGGCAAAGTGAAGCATCCATGAAAATAAAAGACCTTTAAGACACCCCATGGACCAATTTTTTTTTCCCCCAGTATATTTCACTTTAAGTAGATATACCACAGTACAATTACATAAACAATGTATCTTTCCTGCAGCATTTGTGGAATAATTTTAACAATTTTTAACAAATAGTTTCTGTCACTCATTTTTCCATTTCAGGGACAGATGATGGGCAGGACACAGCCACATTTCGACTATAGAAAAGGCATATTAAAGAAATGTGGCATACTTAGGAAACATGAATTATTCTCACACAATGAAACTTCTTCTAACAAACAAAATGCCTATAATCTTATCTTCCAGAAAAAGGGACTATGTCCAACTTCTGTTGAAGCTGTAAGAAAGAATGTGACTACCTAATCCAGCCAATTTTTAACTCCCGAACTCCAGAAGAAATTTTCATACTGCAAAGAGCTTTTCTGGTGTGTTTACAACATACCAAAAAATGGGTACTCAAAAAAACCTTCACAATGTGTAAACCCAACAGCACTTTTTATGATTACTGACTACCTATGCTCACTGGAGTAATCAGCTATAAAAACAGTTGAACACTAGAAAATTCTGGGCCATTGTGTGTTTATGACTCTTTTAAGGCTAGCACTTTTAAGGCCGACCCTGAATCATCCTGACCTTTACTTAGCTGTTGAAACATCTATGCCTTATGTTACCAAGGAAAGAAATTGCTGCCTTAAAATGTTCTTGACCTTGTTCAGCACATCCCTTATGCCATAACTGACTTGCTTTTAGTTGCCAATAAAGCACAGTCAATGAGTTTAGAGATGACAAATGAAACTTGCAGAAGTTGCATTCCAGGAGCATTTATAATTTTGTCTAAGAATTAAGAGCTCCCTTCTAGCACTGTGAACTCCAGGCTGCTGTGGATGCTCTGTCTTTTGCTTATATTTCTATGAATTATTATGTGATTTCTACAAACACAGTTCAGCATATTGTACTTACATCAACACTTACTAATGCTTAGCAAAACTTTTGACAAATACGGTCTGTTCTGGGTATGTACAAACAGTGAAAATAATACGGAGCTACAGCAGCATCATTATTTTCTAAGCCCTGTTTTCTCTTTAGCACAACAGATGTCCATTGAAAAGAAAAATATGTTTCCAATGCTTTTAAAATTACTAGGATTTTTCCTCCACAAACATTTCCTATAAAAGCTGTTCCTGAGAAAGGTGAGTGACCAAAAGCCCCGTTTGGAGCTGCCCTGGTGAGCCCCCATGTACACAGATTTCCACTTTCCTCTCCTTTTAGGGCCCTGAATAAGGCCTCCAGTTTGAGCAACTCACAGTAAATGTGGGACTGCGCAGTGGTAAAATGTCCATTCAGCAGAAAGGAACACATGCATTTTTATTTGTGAAATAAAACCTGGACTTTAAGGGGTGAAATTCTGAGATATAAATAATCCCATGGTGCCACAGCAACTCTGTTACAATAGGTTTTAAACCAATTTGCCATAAATATTTGTGTACAAGCCAAAAAAGCTGTCCAAGTATACTAAATTGATACCTAGTAGGTCATTTCTAACTAGTGCAGGTCAGACAGTTACCCGTTGGTTTCAATTAAGCTTTGCAAAAACACCCTTGTGTCATGGTGTACCGTGAAGAAAAATAATGAGGCAACATAAACCAAAGTGCTTCACTTACAGTGCAGACTTTGGGCTGTGTGAAATCAAGTTTGCACTGAAAATAAGCAACTCGCCAGCACACTGAGAACAGTAGGTCAATGAAAAGCAGGATGAAGAGCCAGGGTGGAAGGAAGAAGGGAATTAGAAAGTTTTGTAAGACCCCAGTTTCCATCAGCTGGGTACAAGGATTGTATGACTTATTTCCACTGAAACTCTACAGATTGTATCAAGGTAATAAACATAGGCTATTATCATCTCACTTGGTACTTCTTTAGCATGTTCATCCTGCAGATCTCAAAACCCTTTACAAACCTCTGGCAAAGGGTGCCTTAAAGTTCTGGAAAAGTTTTCCTGAATGTTATCAGCAATTTACAGACAGAAAGAAAAAAAAAATCAATAAAAAATCATAGCAGTCAAATATTTTTTCCATTTATTAACATCTAGGGATATCCACTGAGGCAAAATCAGTTGTGAAAAAAACATACAGTGAGAGATTAACTTTTTATAGTGTAAATAAACAACACATGAGAAGCAGCAAATGACCATCCCTAATTCACAGGGGAGAAAAAGGCAATATGTAACATGTCCAAAGTCAAGCAGAAGCAGAGATAGGACATAGTTATCTTGAGGCCCGTGCCAGTGCCCTAAGCACAAGTATAGTACGATATAATGCTCTCTCTTTTTTTAAGATAGTAAAGGACATGTAACTCATACATGGAAGTGTATCAGCTGATGGAAAGTTTAGATGAACATTAACATACAGTTACAGTTTCTTATTTAGTGACAGAGTGAACATCTTTGAACTCTATGATGAAATCTCCACCAATTGGGGAAGGATTCTTTTTTCTATTTCCTGTTCACCATTCTTTTTTGGCTCTGAAATAAAACTGAGACACATATGGACAGGTAGCCCCAACTAACTTTTATTTCTCTTGGACAGAATCTACTCTCAAATGAAGTGGAAGTGTGTCAATACAGTATTTACTACGTTGCGGAGGATGAAATGCTGTTGCTCCAAGTAGCTAACCTCTTCAGTCAAACTGCCCATGTAAAATGGCAGAACCCGCCCAAGGCTGATAATTAGAAGATTGTAATGAACAAAAATCCTGTTTTATTGACATGCGTACCAAATGGTCATACTCCAAAGACAGTACGCCTTGGTGACAGCACACTGACTAATTCACCTCCAAACCCACAAGACAGCTCAAGCCAGTAGAAACCAGATGTACTTTTTAAACTAGAATTTTTACTGAGGCTGTTAGAAACGGATCAGAGCAGCACAGAATAGAAGCAGTAACATATTACAGCATCTTGCAGATTCTTTTCCAAGAGCTGAAAATGTTCCTCATACACTTGGAACTATGCAGTGCAGTAGGTGTGAGGAGAGAGGAACAGAAAACCAACACCACCAAGGAGCTGTCCTACAGGGCAGATACAACCCACCTAGTGAGCAGAATCCGTTCGGCTCTAGCTCTGTAAGAAACTGTGGCACGTGAGAGAGCGCGGAAGCCAGGGATGGGTTGATGAGAGCAACTGGCTTTCCACAAAGGTGTCACGGAATATGAAGGGTGGATGGGTTGAAAGATCCTCTCACGAAGATCCTTCAGACCTCAGAGGAGATTTTTTCATGACCCAGCACTTTCGTGTATCCCCATGAAAGAAATACGCTGCCTTAGGGAACTCTGTAACCAGGATTTTTTTTTCAGGAAGTTTGAATATTTGGGGTTCAGTTCAATCTCCGTAGTTAGCTTCTGGAGAACTTTTCATTTCATTAAGTCTGAAATCTAAACCGAAGCGGTTTTGCTTCCACAGGACTTAGTTTTGCCAGACAAAAGGGAGACAAAGACGACCCCGAAGCACACCTCGCTCAGGGCGGCCGCCCCGCCCAGCCCCCCGCGCCGGACGCAGCTATCGCGAGCGCCTGGCGCGACCGGGGGCGGGGAAACCGGGTGACCGTTCCCTCAGCACCGGTACCTTGGCGCCATCTGGCGGACAGACGCCGGCAGCCCGCAGCCTCTCCTGCTGCAGGGGCCCTGAGCGGCCGCGGGACAGCCCGGCGCGGGAGGGGCCTCGGAAGCTCATCTGCCCCAACCTTGCCTTTTTCCCTCTGAACCGGATTTTGTGATAGAAGGACATCTGTGTTTGTTACTCCCGTGTCTTCTGTATCCCACAGGAACAGTATACAAGGTCCCTGGGCCCGAGTGAAGGTTCGAAGTGCCGTTCAACAGCCAGTTGAACACTGATAAAACACTGTTTTATCAGTGTTTTCAGAACTACGCCTGCTTGACCCTTAGGATTGTATTCCTTACAGCAGTAATCTAAAGCAGAACACATGCTGTTGCTGTTGAGGAATCACAGAGGGTAAATAGAACAGAAATTTAAAGAAGTCACAGTTAAAGATCATTGAACAAGGAGAGAAGAAAGGAGAGGAAGGACGAATCTCAAACTGGTTCCCAGCTCGGGTGCCTGAATGGCAGCAAACAATTACTGTCAAAAACCTTGTGTCAGAGAGAAGTGCCAGATGGATCAGAGTAGTTTCTTTTGTAGTGACCAGGGATGCTCTGCTTTTGCCGAGAAGTTCACGTCAGTGCCATCCATATGCTGTAATGGATAAACACAATGTAAAAATGGACATTGGAACCACACCTGAGTAGTTTTCAGAGCAACCAACCCATCACGACAGCGCACGTACCTATAGAAAGCAGAACTGTACTGTGCTGTTTGAGAGCCAGAACATTTCAGCGTTTTACCACCAGGCTGTACTTGTAAGAAATATTTCTGTCACTATATGTTCTCATTACAAGGTGTTAAAATTGGCTAACAAATATACTGCTCCTTTTTAATGTATAACATGACTGTACTTCAGTCAGTTTCATGAAAAAGTAAAACAATTTCTCATCGGCACAAAATAATTGGTGCAGTTGATATGCATACAGAGGCTTCCATATCACCGCCACATCTTGAAACATGAAACCATATTTCATCAAAAACCCCCAAAAAGGATTATGTACTCACTTCATAGCAGTTACTATTCAGCACCTGAGAGGTTACTAAGAACCCAAGAAGGATTTGTTGGATTTCTTTCTGCAAATACCGCTGCAAATATACTTGAGTCATTTACTTTTGTGGTGCTTATTGTCATGAAAAGATGAAGTTTCAAGTCACGCACCTCTCAATCCAAATGGAGATTCCTAAAAAAGCTTGGATAAGCTTCTTGCTGATGAATATGCATCAGAAACATATAATATGGCATAACATAGGTGGTCTTTGTCCAGAAGGTAGCTGCGTTCTAGAAGGAACATAGAAAATAAGACACACCAGGGAACTTGGAGTAAGGATTCTTTTAGTGTGTTTTCCTCCTTTTAGAAAGCTTACTAATGAGCTGGGTATCATCAATTACACTGTTTGCCTCTCCTTTTTGTCTCTCCCATCATCCTCTTCTTTTCAGTTGTATCAGCATTATTGGCCTTTACTAAATGGGCTCTAGTGATGGAGATAAACTAGCTAAAAGCTCTTTACTGCACATTTATCATGTCCAAAATGAAGTGGTCATACCCTGTATTTTGTAATCCCTTTTCCAATTTCGGTTCAACATCAGGGTCCTGATCTCAGGGGTCAATATGGCCTCAAAGTAAAGTCCACATAAACTTCAAGGCAGAAGGTATTTATAAGATATTGGGCAGAGAAGAAGTATAACCAAAGTACAACATAAAAAAAAAATTTTTTCCAGACTCAATCTTTAGGTGCAAAGGAAAAGAACTTAAATTGTCAGGAGCACATTCCTAATTGGTTGTTTCAGTAAAAGCAGCTTATTATTTGAAGTGAGAAACTCTCCCACAGCCTACAAAAACTGGAGATTTACAGTACAATCCTCATCTGGCTTGGGATGACATCAAGACTTTTCAACATGGTATCCAAAACAGTCAGAAGCCCAGTGATTAGGATATTAACGTAGTGTGCAGAAGCCATGGCTGAATTCCTCCTTTCCCTGATTCAGAGAAGACTGTAACGTCCATCTGCCATCTCTCAAGTAAGTTTTATCTGTACACTGCCTTGCTGAGGACTCTGACAAGACTTATCCCTCCATCTCAGAAAAGAGCTTTGACAAAAAGGGTGTTCTTTTTTCGCGTAGGAGATCTTTATGTTAAAAGCAGCTCAGATAACAAAGGCCTGACTATTTGTGATTGAGCGTAGAGGCTCATTTACTTTGCTGTTTTTAAAGGCAGGATCCCAGTCAATGTTTCTTGTAGTCAAGGAGAATTTGAGTTTAAAGGAATTTAAGTTGTGTCCCAACAAAGCACTACGGCACGGAAACAGGATAGAAAGCTTGGATGCATGTTCTGGATCTGTTTCATAAATAGAGAGTTTGGGGCCCATGCAGTACTAAAAAGATTTCCAGTGATTTCAAGACCTATGACCAGATCTCTTGGGTGAAGTTTCCTATTATATAGGAGTGCTCTACATATGCTTAATTGCACAATTTCCTTTGTAAGTGAAAAAAACCCCCAACTATTATCATTAGCCCGTGGCTTTCAGTCTTGGCATAATACCTGGGTAAGAACCAACCAATTGGAACACGCTCTGCAGTTTTTAACATGTTTGCAGACAGAAATTGTGACTAGTGGTAACAGCTTTGGCACCTTGAATAGTGTTTATTATCACCAGGAGAAATCCTGTACTGACTCAAAATATTGGGCATATGCCACTTACAGGTTTATCATCAGAGGATACTCTACATGTGCCTTTTAGAAGGCAAATGATAGCTATGTGCTTGCTTCTTTACTGCTTCTCATTTAACTGAGTTCCATTTCTTGCACACTTCTCATTTTCTTCACGTGCTAAACCAGAAGCACCAACACCTTTCAGCTGTCTACACCAAGGAAGGAGTTTACTTAACTACGTTAATCAATTACTGTGAGAAAGAGGATGCTGGCACTTTGGGAAAAGAAGGGATGTTAGGGTTAGGCCAACGCAATGGAAGAGACAAGCTCCTTTGACCCTGTGGCAGCAGAAGGAGAGAGAGAGGTACTTTTGGGACAGTGAGAACTTAATAGATGATGCAGAGTGAGAAAACCCGTAATAGCCATAAAAGCAATTTGTCTATTGGAACCAGGAAATGTTAACGTTCCAGGCTAGCTTTTGAAGCAACTTCTTCTAGGTTTTCTCTGAGGATCTGAACTGAGAAGCCAGAGATGGAGGGGTGTTTAGGGCAGCCTACTCTCTTTCTGCAACAAGGTGTCTGTATGCCCAGTTGTGCTTTGGTCCCCCGACAGCACCCAGCATAACAACCTGGTGGATGCTGTAGCTTCCATACATGCACATGCAGGTCACCCAGAGCACTCTACCATCCCATAAAGTTTATAGGCCAATATCCACCAAGCAGGAATTTTGTGGGAGTACTAGCTTGCCTAAGAAGGTAGTTAATATGCCAAACATTAAGTTTAAACCAAATCCTGCTCTTCTGGGACAACTGTTTTCCCCAAGTGACATTATGGAGTGTCATCCAGCCTCTGCAAAACTTGAAGTTTTCAACTATGTGTTGCATCACATACAAATGAGCTAACATGATATATTTGCATGGTGTTAAAGTGAGTTGTAGAAAGTACATTGCTAGCAGTCTGAAGCTAGTTAAAGTCAGGGTCTTAGCTGTTCCCTTCAAATAAGGAAAGGAACCTGTTTTGCAACAAAATATCCTAGATACCATAATTCCCACTCAAAAAATGGAAATTTGTTTTCCATTTTAAAAAATTTACTTTGTTTCAGACCAGGCCATGTGCTTTTGATATTTATAGAGAAATATTGGCATATTTGGATATAGGTGATGTGTCCAACGAGGATGGATAATCCTGACTGATCCTGAAGCTTCACATCTTCAGAAAATCATATAAAACCTACTTCTTGAACTAGTTTCAAAACTTGTCCTAAAACACATGAACAGAGCCCTAAAAGACGGTGTATGCTAACCTGAGGGAAAAAAAAGACAGATTCAGAAAGTTCGGTAAGTCCACTTTGAAACCGAGTATGTCTCCAAATACCATTGTGATAAATGCAGTAAACATTTCAGGTTTTTAGGATGAACAAATTGAAGTGGAGTATGAAACTTACAATGTGATCTAGTCTATGGGTACTATAATCTATTAACCAAACTTCATTTATGTGTCCCAAAACAGACAACCCTCTTTCCTCAAAATACCCTGCAAAAGCGAAAAAGTGAGAGTCTGACCTCAAAAGCTCTTCAACACTGTAACAGTAGATCAAGTGTATTTTAATTAGAAAAAGATCCAGACTGCAGAATGCAGGTCTGGCTCTGGACCTAAACTGCTCCAAAATGCAGTCTGGCTGTCATATTTCAGCTGGGGCCTCTTACTTTTACTGTGGAAGAAAAGATGAAAAAATTCTCCACTGTAACATTGGTGTGAGTCCAAATTGACAATAAAATTACTAGAGTGTCTTGGGATTTACTCTGACAGGAAGTTTTATCCTGCATATCAGCATTAGTCATGCATTAGGTTATAAGTCAAGTCAAAACAAAGCAATCACATATTAAATTGTGAAGTCAAAAGAAAGTAAAAGTGAAATCTTGAGTATACTATATTCAATAATCAGATGTTGACTTTAATAGAACCAGTATGTCACCCAGAAAACTGTCTGTAGGAATTCAAGTCTTTGTTTTATATACATAATCCGCATTACATAGTATGCTCCTCTTCTGAGAAGTGAAGACCTTAGGTAAATATATATGCATACTTGATTTGATTAGGAATTGCACTTTTAATCAACCATTCTTAAGGGTAGGAGGTCAGGAATTATTTTCCCTAACTGTAACCTTCAGATTTGGACATTTCTACTATCTGAAACTGGAGAAAAACATCAGCTTCCTAGCAGCATGTTTATTCTACAAGTACTGTATGAACTCAAAAGCCACGTTGCTTTGTTGCAGCAGCCTTTTCCATTCTTTGAGGCACTTTAGATAAAACAAGTTAATTTTAAGCAACCAGGAAGTTCACCTGAGTCACTGTAGAAAGCTCACCATAATAAAATACTATTTTACCAAAATTTGGCAAATTCATTCTCCTTATTGCTGGTATTTGAATGCTAAAATATCCAATAATGTATTTTGATTTCCAATTGTTTTGTTTATTTTACCCCTTGGAATAACACAGCTCTACTCCAGATGTACTTTAATCTTCCTTACTGCTTCTGCCAAATTTCTGTTTTCTGTTTTCCATTTGCTTAGTGCTCTCATCATGAGTAATATGTCTGTGTCACTTCCTCCCTATATGTTCAGGCTTTTTCTTGAATCATGCAATATATAAGAAGAAAAGCCAAAAGGAGAATGCAAACTCTTTACAGTTGGTATTTTTAAATACAGGAACTTCTGTGGGGCTATTTGAAAAGGACATTCCTTTTGAAGAGTAGATAATAAACAACATGCTAGAAATAACACGCATATACAACCAGTCTTACAAAATCTCATGTCCCAGCCCTCTAGCAGGTGAGCATAAGTGAGACTCCAAAAAGCACAAAATATCCAAAGAGAAACAACAGAGAATCAGGTTCCCAAGTGTACCTGATGCTGTGGGGATTTGGGATATTTGCTGAAACACCTGGATTGTCACCAATGATCTGGGCCACTGGGTTGCTAGTATCTCTTCTGTCTCCCCTTCTCCTCCTCGAGGATTGGCCTGACTTATGGTAAATGCCACTTTGATTCCTACAGATGCAAGGATAACTGCCTCATGAATCAAAACCTCCTCTTTTCAGATCAAAGGCTGAATAGGTGGGGAGGAAGGGAGATCCCTTTTGAGCCTGGAGACGACAGAGGCAAAGGAGTCCCAGGAGCAGCATAGAGGTAGGGAGCTCAGTCCATTCCTATTTGTTCTTCCTAGGACTATGTGAATTGCCACCCTCTTTTAAATCACAGGGCACCTTCTTGAGGGACCATCAGTTCCTCAGTCTGCTGGCAGTCACGTATTGTAGTTCTGAACTTGTCCCCTGGGGACAAGGTTATTTTACATTTAAAATAGACTCAGTGGAAAATAGTAAGAATATGTTCACAGGATACTAGGATATTCTACTATGAAACAGCAAGAGAAATCTAGGTAAGACAAGCACTGTCTTTGGTTTTCTGCCAGGATAGAAATGTATTCCAGCTAAGAACTTCTGTAGCATTAAATGGTGCCATGGTACCAGGCAGCATGCTGGGGTATGATGATGACTGTACTCTAGCAATGTGATTCCACTTCAGAGGGTGTAATCAGGAGTAAAACCACCGATGCTGCTTAATGCCCTAATCCTGTTCACATTGCTGTTTTACTACCAGTTTTCTGTTACTTTTGCCTAAACAAATAGTTCCAACAGAAGCTTATCTTTGAAAATCTTGTGGTTTATTGTTTACTATGAAAAGTAATGGTAGCTTTTCCTGTGCTTCCAATATTTATAAAGTATTCTTCCATGTTATTAGACGCTAGTTGATACCACATTTCAGCCTTTTCCTCATGACTCGCTCTCTTCTACCCAGCCACCAATTAGCATGAAACTCTCAGGAATGTAATATCTGAGATTGCTGCCCTCTGATAAGTCTTCTTGAATCAGCAAATGAATTGCAAGGCTTTAAAGAGAACAACACACAAACACAACACCCTTGGCTGGCTACAGCATCATTTCCTAAGCAAACCAGATAAAATAAAAAAATATCAAACAAAAAAGTCATGCACTGAGCTGGCCTTCATGACTCTCAGAGGATGTTCATCGTCATGGCCAGAACACAAGAATGTCTGATAACATAGACGAGTAGGTTTTACTCTCAAGGCTCATTATTTATTATGCAGTATTCCATACAAAGGTTCTTAATAGCAGCCATAGCACTTCTTTATTCACAGTGTAAATGTGCTGTGTAAATGCTTGTAAAACTTTATGAGCTCCATTGCCTCAAAGCACTTACAATTCAGGAATGATTAATAAATCATGCATGTGCATCCTGTCTCATGTCTCTCCCTATCCCTAACCTTTCAGAGCAATACCCCAGTTAGTCTGTGTCGTATCACAGGCAAAGAGCTCCTCTACACTGACTGAGCAGTGTTGTTAGGGTTTTTTTTTTGTTAGCTAACTCTAAAAGACACGAGTCCCATTGTAACGGAGCTGTATCAGAGATTTAATTAACTTCACTTTTTCCACCCACACATGGTCCACCAGCTGTTGCCTTCATCTCACACACTCCCTGCCTTGCTTATTGATGCTGCTGAGCACCCACACCCTCATCAAGTATTGCTTTATTTCACGGCCTGACCTCTATGAGACTTCTTCAGAGTGTAAAGCAGCAGCCTGGTTTCTACTCTGGAGAGCTCCCACTAGGTGGCACCGATTATCTGACAGTCTTCTCTCCATTCTGCATATGAATTTCCCTTGCCTTGCTCCAGGTCTTCTCTCCTTTTTTGCAAGCATTTCCAAACACTGAGCTCATCGGTTTTAATAACTGCAAAAACAAACAGCTCCTGGGATCTTTTTTCCTGTCCTTACAGTGCTGCACGGATCCAAGCCAAAAGACAAGCTATGCTTTTTCACAGGCAAAAAGATAAATTTCCAATGTAATTTCTACAGCTAGTTCAAGAACTTCACTGGTATAACCATTAACTGCCTCTTTAAGGAACATCTCCATATGAAAGGTCCTTAGTGGTTCCTTACTTTGTCATCCTCACTTATATGTGCATGCATAGTAAACCTAACCTCTGCAAGAATACCCGTTACCCCAGACAGACTGACGAGCGGGACAAACAAGGAAAGCTGTGAGGAAAACTGATGTGGCAGTGACTGAGAGCTGCTAGCAGGCATTTATCTCCTGGTGAATGGGAGGAGGAGGAGAGAGTGCTACACAAGACCCTTAGAAGGGAACTCAAACAGAAACTGAATCAGGCAAAATGTGGCTCAATGAGTTTTTGGTAGCAAACAAAAAACCCCCCTCTCTCAACAGGAAGGAGTCAAGAGTAATTCCTCACCAATAGGACTGAAGTAATTTTGGATATCTCAGACATAAAATATTCACAATGCACAAAGATGAATGATTTAAAACACAGTGAAGAGCCGTACTCGTATCAGTGAAATAGATAAAAGGTTTGCAAATCTGGAGACTGGGATCATCACATCTGTTAAGGTGTCCAGTCATGTGGATTGAGCCATCTGAACACCAGGACCATGTTAATCCTACAGCAGCTCACATGGTAAAGAAGAATTCTACTCAAATTCTTCAAGGCATTTGAGCTACCAGTAAGACAAATACTTGCACAAAAAGTAAACACTAACCAAAAAAAACAACCAAAAAACCCCACACACAATTAAGTCCTAAAGACTCGGAGAAAAAAATTGGGGAATTGCAGAATTTTCTGAAACTCAGCAGATGAATCAGATTTTCACTTAAATTAAGGACTTCTTTTCTTTAGCAAGAGCTCAGTGAGTTCCTAGATAGCCTTTTACAAATTGAGGCCTAGACACTGCAAACAAGTATGTGTAAGTGCAACGACTCCTACTGAGTTCAACAGTGATACTTGAAACACAAAATGTTACAAATCTTTCAGAAGAGCTTAAGATTTTTCTGACAGGTCTTTCTCAAATCCAGCTATTTTCTCCACTTTTATACTCTTTTATGTTCCCAAACAAATCTGTAAAATTCCTTTGCACTGGAACTAATTTTATTTTGTAATGTAACAGTAAAGCACTTCCAGGACTAACAATTAGGACAGATAGTTATGCTTTGTGAAAGAAGCCTGCACACATTTTCCTGGTGTATAAGAGCAGCACAAAAGCTAGAAGTAAATAACTAAAATTAAAACAAAACTACAATCCAGGTATAACCCTGTAACTGACTGGAAAAACAGTTTCTATTTAGAATCATAGAATTGTTTAGGTTGGAAAAGACCTTTAAGATCATCAAGTCCAACCGTTAACCTAGCACTGCCAAGTCCATAACTAAACGATGTCCCTAAGCACCACATCTACATGTCTTTTAAATACCTCCAGGGATGGTGACTCCACCACTCCCCTGGGCAGCCTGTTCCAATGCTTGACAACCCTTTGGGTGAAGAAATTTTTCCTAATATCCAACCTAAACCTCCCCTGGCGCAACTTGAGGCCATTTTCTCTCGAGAAGAGACCAACACCCACCTCGCTACAACCTCCTTTCAGGTAGTTGTAGAGAGCGATGAGGTCTCCCCTCAGCCTCCTTTTCTCCAGGCTAAACAACCCCAGTTCCCTCAGCTGCTCCTCATAAGACTTGTTCTCCAGACCCCTCACCAGCTTCGTTGCCCTTCTCTGGACACGCTCCAGCACCTCAATGTCCTTCTTGTAGTGAGGGGCCCAAAACTGAACACAGTATTTGAGGTGCAGCCTCACCAGGGCCGAGCACAGGGGCACGATCGCTTCCCTACTCCTGCTGGCCACACTATTTCTGATACAGGCCAGGATGCCATTGGCTTTCTTGGCCACCTGGGCACACTGCCGGCTCATATTCAGCTGGCTGTCGACCAACACCCCCAGGTCCTTTTCCGCCAGGCAGCTTTCCAGCCACTCTTCCCCAAGCCTGTAGCGCTGCATGGGGTTGTGGTGGCCGAAGTGCAGGACCCGGCACTTGGCCTTGTTGAATCTCATACAGTTGGCCTCGGCCCATCGATCCAGCCTGTCCAGGTCCCTCTGCAGAGCCTTCCTACCCTCGAGCAGATCAACACTCCCGCCCAACTTGGTGTCATCTGCAAACTTACTGAGGGTGCACTCGATCCCCTTGTCCAGATCATTGATAAAGATATAAAACAGAACCAGCCCCAATACTGAACCCCGGGGAACACCGCTCGTGACCGGCCGCCAACTGGATTGAACTCCATTCACCACAACTCTTTGGGCGTGGCCATCCAGCCGGGATGAGCCTGCAGGCCATGATAATATCACTAACAGAGATGGCACTCCCCTGAAGATGAAAATGAATGTGAATATGGCTGTTAAAGTCCTGAGTTCGTTTTAATCTCATTTAAAGTTCTTTATCTACATTTCTTCAGATTTTATACATAAATTCCTGAGTGCTTGTTTTCTCTCCTCAAATTAACTCTACAAAGTAAACAGTCCTTTCCAAACTCTGCTTAAAAGTCTCCATTTCAGATTCTTAAAAAATCACAAAGCTATCACAGATATAAACATCAATGAAATTTACATTAGTTCATCAGTCACTACCTTATCTTGCAGTGCAATGATAATGGAAACAATTATGAAAATGAGATTTCTTTTTCCTGGAAGGCCAGACAGTTGTACAGCTGTAGGATATCAGACCCTGGCTTTTATTCAGGTGCTAGAAAATCAAAAGACTGTGAAAAAATAGACAAGTCCGACAAGACTGGAAAAAGCAGGGGATGGAACAATTCAAAATTCACACAAAATTTACTCCTCCATCTGCCATAGCCTCCAGTCTGGATAGCCCAATGGGAAATGCACCAGGAAAATGTAGTCACTGGGGATTATTCTATGTATCAAAAAACCCAATGTCTGTAGTCAGCATTTCCAAATTCAACATTTTCCTCTAACTCATAAAATAGGGAATGTAACTGCTATCTTTTGAAACGGCAAAATGGGGAAACCCACTTCCCTCGCAGAATTTTTCAGCTAGGACACAGGATTCCCCAACATTCTACTGCCCGGAAAAGCCACCAGGCTCCTGTGTCCAAACTGTTCTCTTTATATTTGCATGGTGCTCCCCAGGAGCTAGATTTTTTTCCTTTTCCCACCTCACTGCAGGCACAGCCCCATGTCTTTTATGTGTACATACGACAAAACACATCCACCTGCATGGGGCAGACCAAGCATTATTGTTGTTTGCATTTCACTTAGTGGTTCAGATCGATCTGTAGTATAAACAAAACACACAGAAGCAAAATACACAGAGATCCCTATCTCGGAGCGCTTCTGTTCTATGCAAATAACATGCTGTTAGAGAAGAGCCTAAAGGCTCAAATATCCAGCCCCTTAATTGTAAGAGTATTCATATTATCATTAGCACTCAAACTTTATTATTTTTCTTTTTTTGTAAAACGCCAGCTCTCAGGAACACAGGGGTTTCCAATTGCAAGTTTCTTACAAGGTGGATCATCTGACCATTGTTTAAAGTCAATTCATGATTTAACATGGTATTTAAATGATTTGGGATCCTAATATTTAAGTGTTTACTATCAGTTTTTATGGTAGCTGTCATGTTAAGAACAATGGAGCATGTAATGGTATGAGGAGTGTTTTTCTGGGGATCACAGCAAAAGGCTGATCAAATTCCAGTGTTTCTTAGCAGTTGTTCTGCCTTGACGGGCAACTAATAGCTCCAACACAGGACACACTGGAGTACTGCCCCTTGAAGTTCATCTGTGGTGACTGTATGGCAATGACGTAACGTAAGGCAATTCCAAGTGCGTCCTATATGTGTCATGTGTATAGTGAATTTGCAGATCTGTGGCGTACATAGCTCCATTACTTCCTTGTCCTATTAACACCACTGTACATTTTAATGCATCTGCTTACCTGCATTAATTATTTACAAAGGATAGTGTTTTGGATCCAGTAAAATGACAAGACTATTTAAGTCAGGAAGTACCAGAAACAAGATATTCAGAGTGTAGCCTCCTTACTCATATCCACTAGTAACCACATTTTCTCACCTCAGTATGGAATGCTGTTTAAATTATTCTGTGTACCTACGCAGAATTTTCCTACCAGTGTTTTATCCCCGTTCCTACCTTGAATGCTGAGTGATTTAGAAAATAGTATCTTTATATGCATCCATGAGGTAGAAGTCAGTCATCATCTACTGTTCTACAGCCAGAACTGAGGCACGAGAAAAAAAACGTCAAAGCTGTGTTAACTTTGAGTGTCCAGTTTGGGATACCTTATGTTTGATTTTTTTTTTCAGAACATTAAGTAGCATAGCACTTTCTGTATTAAAACACAGCTCTCCTTGTCCTTACCTCAAATTAGGACATCAGCAAACAGAGTTCAACTGATTACTTAAGCTGGACACTCAGACACAGGCAGCTGATAGGTCAGCTATAAAAAGCCTGACTCCCCCTGATGTCACAAACTATGACCTCAGGCAAGGATAAATTCAATTTTCCCAGGAGCATTCACCTCTTCAAGTCCAACCTTTTTATTCCTTCAGTTCCTGACCACTAATAAATGACACCGAGTGTTAAAACAATCTTTGTACGCATTAGTAAGCTTCAGTCACTGGACAAAAAGGTCATTCTTGCCTAAACATCTGCAGCTGGAATCTACTTTGTAGCTGGAGAGGTAATAACATATGCTTTGCCAGTACATTCCTTAACTTCTGGCAACCAAATGAATGGGCTGTGACTTGTATGGGACAACCTTCACTGTACATTTCCATCACTTCGGATCCCTGATCCATTGATTGGTAGGATTTAAAAAACAAATAAAAGACCTGCTGCCTGATCTATTTAACTGCTGTGTTCATTGGATCATTCTGGAAAAACTCAAAGCTGTTCAATGATCATTTTTATTAGAAACTGGTATCCCTAGCTACAAAATAATCACGGAATCAAGCTTAGTAAAACTGACAGTGAAAAAATGAAAGAAAATACAAGAAAAATACATTAAGAGGAGGAAAACAAACAAAGAAAACAAAAAACCATGTAGATCTGTGATGTCCAAACTTACTGAGGACTGACTTCCCACATCTTGTGGTTGATGGTGAGAAGCCATGTCCCAAAGAAATGGGATATTTCTAACATCTCTCCCCTGAACAGGTTCTGTGTTATCCAATTGAGTCTGAGCATGTGTAGCCTTTCCTTCTGTTAGGGAACTTAGGGTTATACTTTATATATTGCTCCTCTGATTTCTCAAAACTTATAGGAACTTCATTTTGCTCAACATTTCTACAACCCAGTTAAATTTGTCTGAAATTGGCCAACGCATTGGCCAACTGCTTTTACTTACAAGGCACAAACTGACAGGCGGTTTGATTGCACAAGCCTCATTTGCTTAGGAAATTAAGCTAAAGATGATAAATAGGTGTGTATAAATGCCTGCCCATGAATTCCCTGTTGCAGCCTCCGAGCATGCTTCCCATGGTACAACATAGCTCAGAAAGCACTTATCACCCATCCTTTCTGATTATATCAGTAACTTATTCAGTGATTAGTCAAAGTAACATTCCTCTCCTAGCAACTAATTTAATGCTTTTTAACATATTGCAGTCTCTTTTAGGTCCAAACCTTTCTATTTTGGGATTTCCAATTCAAATTTGCCTAATAGCTTCACATAATAGTCCCTTGCTCCCAATAAATTCCTCATTTTAACTCTAATTGGTTTGCTCATGAAGAATCACAATTTACATGAGCTGAACAGGAGATGTATCACTAGCTATTACTGCGTGTAAGTAATATTTGATAAAGCAAAAGGAGATACTCATTTGCTTTTTTCTCAGCATTTGTTAATGATATTGCCAATTTCTACAAGCAGATAAAGTATATTTACGGCATAAGCAATTAAATGTATTTGGACTAGGTATTAAATAACAATGTCAGTTCAGTGTCCTCTTAAATTTATGATGTCTGTTCATCATAATAATAACCCAAAGTGACTACCATATTCAGATGAAGTTGTTGCTTAGCCAATTGTTCTCCAGTGCAAAGTGATCAAAACTAAAGGCGTAGACTGGTTTTATGAAAGGTGATGTAAGCAACAAGTGGAAACACAAGAAATTAAGTAATTTGAATAGCTGCAATACTGAAGTATAAATCATCTTCAGTGATTTCAAAGTCTCAGTCTAGAAATAAAGAATTGTCTCATTCTACTTAACTGAGCTCAGCCTGAGGAGCCTGGTAATGCAAAAATGCACAGGACATCTCTGAAGGAGTTTGGGACAGGAAGGGAAGCTGGAGTTTGGGTGATACCAAGAAACCTATTGGGACTACTTTGTGAAAGAAATGGATATTATAAACCTACATGAAGATAAGTCAATATGAAACACTCATGGTTTTGAACAAAAGTTTTTAAATGTTACTTCAAGAACTTCAGGAAGCTTCTCAAAGACAAGGGAAAAGAATATGACTTTTTTTAAAGTATCACTATTTCAAAGCAATTACAATTTCTTCCTGGGTGTCTAACTCATAATTTTGAACACTTTGGTCCTCAAACGGAGAGGACCGTTACACTAAAGACAACAAATATACATTTAAGATACATTTAGATAGAAGTCATACCAGCTTGTGGTGCTGACTGCTATTAATTACTGGTATAGGTAGAATATTTGAATAACAAATTTTTAAGCCTCTTTGATGTAGATTTTTTTTAAGGCCAGAATAGTGCCTGTGAAAAACACAGATCAATGAGTTAGACTCATTTAGAAAAAATAACTTTGGAGTATGTCTTTTATTTTTTTGCTTATTATTACTTCTAGTTTAGCTGGAGTCTTGGTTGTTGTTTTTTTCCTGTAATAAAATCCACTAGTAGAGAGAACTCTAGTTACGCTAATTCTGAAATTATGCTGATTAAGGATAAACGCCGTAAGACCTGTCTCACCTTTTTACGCACGGCAGTGGCATTTGGGAGCACTGCATTAGGACAGACATACCCTGTGCCTGAACTAAGATTCACCAGCGACCCGAGTGTGACTCTTGGAGAAGGAAAAGGCAAAGAGTAGCGAAGGCCGTGGCGTGCAGTACCTCTCAGGTGCAGCCGGCACCCCGAAACAAAGTACAGTCAACGACCTATAAAAGAAATAAATTAATCTGATGAAGAGTGTAAATTAATCAGGTGCTTGGTTATAAAACCAAGCTCTTTGGGACTTTGCCTTCTCAGAACAAGACCCCTCACCCCCAGGAGCCAGGCGTCCCGCAGGGCCCCGTGGGCCCTGGTGTGGCTGCGGGGGCCGGGTACCCTCCAGCCACCACAGGCCTTGTCACGCCCTGCCCCAGCGGCTGTCCCAGGCGGTGCCACACCCGCCACACCGGCTGCCACACCCGCCACGCGCCTTGTCCCACACGGTGTCCCACACCCCTACTCAGGCCCCCCCCCCCCCGCTGCCCCCTCACACAGGGGCCGGGCGGGCACACAGGCCCCGGCTGCCCCGGCCCCGAGGCACCCCTCGCAGCGGGTCGGACCGGTCTGGGCCAGGCGTGAGGAGAGGGGCGGGCGGAGGGAAGCGGAGCGCCCGGCGGGTCGGACGGACGCGGCGGGCACCCAATGCGCTCAGGCGCTGCCGCCCCGAAGGGAGGGGAGAGACCCGCGGTTGGGCCCAATGACGCCGCGCCCGGAGCGGGACTTCCTTCGGGGATCCCGCGGCGGGGAGCCGCGGCGGAGCGGAGGTGACACGTAAGTGCGGGGCCGGGGAAGTTGCCTTTGTTCCTCTCAGGTGGCGGTGGCAGAGTCACCGGCCGGGCGGGTCCCCGCGGCGGGGCCGGGCTGAAGGCGCCGCCTGAGGAGAGCAGGGAGCCGTCCCCGCGCCGCAGCCCCTCTCCCGCAGGCCGCGGTAGCCAGCGCCCCTGCCCGCCCCCGCCGCAGGGACCCGGGACAGTCAGCCGGGGGCCTCCCCCTCCCGCCGCCGGAGGGCCGGGCAGCACCGGGCAGCCTCGCGGCCGCAGCATGCGGCTGGAGCGCCCGCCCCGCGCCGCGCAGGGTCCCGCCGGCTCCGCTCCGACGCGCAGGGCCCGCAGGCAGGGGGAAGCCGCCCGGGGCGTCGCGGCCGCGGCGGTGCCCAGGGACTGAGGCGCTCGGCCGGCCCCTCCCTCCTTCCGTCCCTCCCTCCTCCCGGCGCGGGCCCGGGGCCTCCGATGTCGCCGCCTCGTCGTCCGCCGCCTCCAGCTGCCCGCTGCTAAGCCGTGAGGGGCGGGGGCCCTCGGGACCCCGCCGGGGACATGGGCAACGGGATGTGCTCCCGAAAACAGAAGCGGATTTTCCAGACCCTCCTGCTCTTGACTGTGGTGTTTGGCTTCCTCTACGGGGCGATGCTCTACTACGAGCTGCAGGGCCAGCTAAGGAAGGCTGAGGCCACGGCGCTCAAGTACCAGCAGCATCAAGAGTCCCTCTCAGCTCAGTTACAAGGTACTTACCTCGGCAGGAACCTCTGCCGCCCCTTCCTAAGGCTTGCAGAATACCCTCCTCGTCCTCCTTTGGGGAAGTCTGGGCTCCAGCTGTCCAACCTCTCACAAAGTTTTGCTCCATATGTGCTTCTACCCCTTCTCTCCCTCCAGCCTGTGGGCTTTTGGTATCTAACCGTGGGTAGGATCCTAGCCCTGCTGAAGTCGGTGTGAGTTTTTATCGTGGACTCCGAGAGAGCTCTAATTCCCCCTCACTCCCACATATTTTATAGAGTGACTCTTATTCCCAAAGGACTGCCCATCACTTTGCAATTCCTGGTATAAATGAAAAAGGCAGGCATACTGCTTGCCGCTCATCTAACAGTACATCCACTTCTGGGACTTTTGTGTGCTTCTGTGTTGTCTTAGCAGCATTAATTTTATGCTGCTGAGAGAACATTCAGCTGCAAAAATGCAGTTCCTGGGCAGCATAATACCTAAATAGGTCCAGGAGGGAGAGGAGTATTCTAATAAAGCATTTTTTTAAAGGGTAATTTGAAAGTGAAGTTCAAATAAGTTATTTGGATAAGGCTGTTCTATTACTTTTGGAATAACTTTGAATTTCTTGGCTTAAAGCTGCCACATAAATACAGATCCTTGTGTGTCTTGGTTTAAGGATGCACCAAATGTGGGTGTCCTGTACTTGAAGATGAAAAGATGTCCAGACATCAGATGCAAAGCAGCAGATATATATGTGAAGCATCAGTGCTCTAGGAAGTGCAAGACCTCAGCACCTCTCTAATTGTCAAGTGCAAGATTATCAGGTCGGCATATACAAAGTCCAGAGCCAACTTTCAAAACTCTTTAGAGTTTTATTTCTCAAAACTGTATAAAACAAGAATAAGAGTGGTCTGCTCTAGCAGCTGTAGCAGTACTTAACTTCAGGGTGATCTTCAACCATACTTTTCACTGTGGAAGCATACGTAAAAGCATGCCTGGAAACATACAGTTTTTATGCAGAGAGCGCAGAATTGGGCTTATGCTGTTAGATTCTTACAGTGATTTGTTACTTGAGTATGTTTAGCTACAATCTGAGATCATCATTACTTAGTTATTTCAATTTCAAGCCATCTCCAGGTAATGCCATGGAAAAATTTGACAGAAACCTTCATTTTAGTCGTGAAAAAGGTATAAATGTTTGGCTGGGAGATGGGTATGTGGCAGATGGCTAAAGGGCTACTTTTGCTAGTCTGTATATTTGCCAACAGTATTTGAAGAGGACACAGGAACATCTTGTTCTCAAGCTAAAATTCAACAAGTTAGCTTTTTCTGTTGCTCTGGCTATACCAAAGAGGAGCATGCAATATACTTTATCCTAACACAGAGGAGAGATTCTCTTGATCAGATATATTTCCATGAAAGTTTAAACTTTCCTGAAACATTATTTTGAGTAGCCATCATCTATCCAAGCAAGTTTATGGAAGCAGCAGGCAACTAGTAGTTGATAAATGCGGTGACAGTGCTGCATTTTATATAAGTATTCTCTTGCTTGTTTCAGTGTATCAATGAGAAATGTAAAATAATGGACCAGAATCTGAAAACATTAATACATTTGATTATCAGTGCAATAAATCCACATGGTTCTGGGGCCCATGGCAATGTGTCAAGCCTATTAAGCAGGAGATCTTATCTATGCCTAGTATGGTAGCAGTAAACCTTGTTTAAAAAAAAAAATATTACTAGCAGTTAAGTCACAGAATACAAGGAAAATCATAATGTAACAATAAAATCGGTTCTTTAAAATTTTCCTGTATTATTGCAATAGCTAATGTACCCAAAAGAGGGTGAGGCTGAGAGCCCAGGGACATACTAAACGCAGCAGGAAGCATTAGATGCCTAATCTCCCACTAAGGTAAATGGACCTGTATGCCTGAGGACTTGGGCCTAGTGAGCTAGAAATAAACTTTTCTTCCCTGTCTTTCCCTGTACATTTAATGACTCTTTCTGGGATGGCCTGCCCTTATAATCACTTGGATTTTTACAGTAGCAGTTTATTAGTGAGGAGAACATACAGAATTCAGAACCTGTGCCTATGCCCAACTTACCTGGACATACACAAGCACCATGCTAACCGGTGATAGACAACACCAAAACCATTTCTGAACTTTTCCTATTTAACTCTTTGATATGGAACAATAGGAAGGAATTTTCTTTAAACAGAGACTTTGAAACAACATAAAATGCTGACAGAAAATCCTGTGTTTGCAGGTGCAGTATCTGACTGCACTTTGAACTTTTGATTTTAAATGGCCTGGATTTTACATCAACAATGTTTCTGTGGCCAAACAAAAAAACCTCTAAGAATATCTAGGCTACATCTCTTTGCTGTCCGTAACAACATGAGAGATTATTCTTTAAGTTTATTCTTTTATGAGAACAACAAAATGTATCACTACTAAAGCAGTGCAACTTATCTTTTCCATGCAGCGTAATCAGTTTCTCTGTAGATACTGGTCTAGAGATAACTTTAGGGCCTGAAGTATGATGGGAGCACTCTGAAATCTTTGAAACAGGAACCGGTTAAAGGGCAAGGTCACTGACATAGCATTGCCAGGAGGAAAAGAGGGTGCTGTATCAACAGTGGTTGATTTCTTAGTGTTTACGGCTCTCTTCTGGGTGATTAAATAAGACTTAAAGCTCATTACAAGCTGAGGAGAGAACCGAACCTTGGACTTCTACTTCCTGAACAAACATTTAATCAGTAGGCTTTTATTGTTTTAAATTTAAAAAAAAAAAAAAAAAAAAAAAAGGCAACAACTTAAAGTTGTCTTTTTGAGGATCCTGAGGCTGTATTGTGCTGGGCTGGCTGTGCTCCTGGAAGGCTGACTGGATTGAAATGCTTGGATGACAGTGAAATATTGCCTGTTTTCTCAATTTTGGTTGGGTTTTGTTGTGATTACTGGTGCCTATAAAGACAGTTGCTTTCCTGATTGTACGCAGAGGAACGCTGTTAGGGCTTCTGGGTGAAACTTGAGTCAGTTTATGAAATGCTTAAGGAAACGTAACTCCTAAGTTTATGTATAAGGTCACAGTTTTGGACCTGGATGCCTTTGGTTTGCCCAGAATCTTAAGAAGGATCCTCATGTGTAGCTCAGAGTGTAGCCTCCCTTCACTTCCTCTGGCCCCTCTACTATTTTTCTATCTCTGCACGGTTTTTTAGATTTTCCATCTATGTAGGTAATAAGAACCTTCTTTTTGGTACTTGCCAGTTCTTCGTGCCTGAATGAGCAGTGCTTTCTGTTTTTGTTTGAAAAGCCAGTTCTCTTAGATTTTTATCTTTTTCATTGCCTTGTTTTGCTCAAACGCAGCGTGTGAACCAGGCTAGATCTTCTATACACATGGGAAAACAGCACTCTCATCTACCAAGGCAGAATGTACAGATCACTGAAAAATGGTGCAGGAAGAGGTCTCAAAATTGTTTAGCCCATGCACCTGATCTGAAGAGGGCTGCATACAACTGTTGTTGTAGGGAGTTCTGCTTTTTCTGGTGTTCGCAGCTTCAGGTACTCGGCTGAGAAGTATTTGTGCCTCTTGAAATAAGACCAGGGTGCGATTGGAAGGATGGCAGACTTGGGGAACATGATAAGAATAACTGGTTTGGAGAGGCTGGGATCTTAAGCTCACCCCCTTTAGACAGCTCACGTTGTAGAAGATTTTGTATTTGAAAGCTAAACTCACAAAAATGAATGTCAAACTTTGGCATTTTTCTCTCTTTAACAAAGTTCTGATGGGCATGGAGAAAGTAGCGCTGCTTTTGTAACCCACAAAGGGAATACCGGAGGCAAAATTTAGAGATGACACAAAATTGCTTGGCTGCTAAGAAAACCTAAAGTCATTGTTATCTATAAGGTCTTTCATAGAGAAGCTGATCTTCCCAGTAAGCTGATTATTTTCGAATCTCATTCTCTGAGTATTATATGTTCGAAACATGAAGATAATCTTGTTTTTATCATTTTAAGAAATACTAAATAAGACTTGACACTCTCTGCCTCCCACAAAGATGTGTCAAGCTAAGTCTTAAACTATTGGCCATATAGGAACAGACTTCAGTTGCTAGAAGAGAAACGCATTGACAGCTATAGATGAACCTGATCGTATCTTTGACTGCTTCCAGATTGAATGTATCTACAAATGTCTCTTTAGCCCTTACAGCTTCTGTCTTCTCATCCTCTGGGTATTAAGTAACCCCTTGTGTACTATTTTAATCTGTTTAATCTGTTTTAATCCCTAGTCCTAATAACAGCCTACATTTATTGCCTTTTACTACCTTAATTTTCTGCTCTTTCTCTTAGAGTCTTAACGTATCTGATGGCTTCAGGCAATCTCTGTGCAGTCTGAGACAATACTGTAATCTTGGGAGCCAACCCAGCAGGGACTCTGAACTTCAGAGTCTGCCCTACTGTAGACAAGGTGTGGATTTCCTCAAAGCTATGTGATCCAGCGCTAGAAAGCACCAGCTGAAAAGCAAATGTAGAATTCCTCTGTGCCTGTTGTGCCATTTGTCCTAAACCGAGGCCCCTCCTTGGAAGTGACCTGCTAGAAGTTGATCAGATCTATAGCAGCTCATGTATAGAGACTTGCATAACGCATTACAATGCTAGATCATAGTTCTGTGTAACTTTAGTGGTTAATATTTATTATGTCTGCATGCTAACTATGTAGGTGCCAAAGCTGTTCTTATTGAAGTTCATACAGATGTGGATGTACTTCACTATCTCACCCCTCTTTTATAGTACTCTATTTAAACTTGTACCTTAAGTTGACAGAGCTAAGAAGAACTAACAGTACTTTTGATGGCTTATTTTTCACATGCATCATACGAGTAGAGCTACATCTATGCAGCTCCTATATGGTTTGGTTGTTCTCCATAACAACAGCAGCCTGAATTCCTGTCATTCCTATTAGTTTCAGATTACAGTAACACTGCAGTGCTTATTTTGATTGTGCTTTGTTGCTATCTGAGATGTGAAAGATCTGTGGTAGCACTGTAACAGTAGAGGTTAGTTCTCTGTGTACTATTGGCACATGGGTGTACTTCAACACCAAGTACAGTACTGCATGAAATGGCAAATATGGCATTCCTAATTCTGCTACCTGGCTTCCTGAAATGGTGTGCTTTGGTTTGTAACCTCATCTAAGAATCTGTCTTTCGTACTTCCATTCACATTTTCCACTGGGTATTTAATGTTCTAAATATTTAAAACCACATTAAATGTTTGAAATTATTAGTGCAAAATTTTAGTATGGAAGGTCTATATGCTGTAAGTGTATATCCATATATGCATTTGTATGTACATATATGTATGTAAAAATGTATATTTAGACAGATATATGTCTGTTTTGCAGCTCAACCTGAAGATTTTGGGTTATCTGGAATTATCAAGATTTCTTCATAATCCGAGTACAGAAAAGGTGCTTTGTTCGGTTCAGTTAACTCAGGGAGCTGGTTTGTTGCTTCTAGGTCCATAGTGAGTAAGAGTCCCAGCAACTGAATTCTATGTCTGGAAAGATAAATTGAGCAAATGCCCTTTTTTTTTTTTTTTTTTTTTTTTTTTTTTTTTAATTCCTGTAATCTGTGCCCGAATGCCCTTAAATCACTTTCCTTGTGGACATAATACTTCCAGGATAAATTTCTACCAGTGCTGCAATGTTACATCTGCACCCAGGTTGGAATCTGGGCTGAAGATCACAGAGCATGTAATCTGAAGGAATGCTAAGCAGGGTGAGATAATAAGGTGGTTTTGTTCCCTGGGTGGTGGTGTTTCTCCCCACCCTCCCAGTTTAATATTGGGCCTGGTAGCTAACAGACTGATGCAAGATAGAGCCAATATCCTGAAACTATTTGTTACTGATGATGATTTAAGCCTTTTAAAGCTTGTGAGTGATTGATCTATCAGGGTTTATGAACACTTCAGAGCTGAGAGAGAAGGAGGGATGCAAGATGGGTGGATGCTTTGGCGAGTTTGCATTCTGGCTTCTTCAACAGTCGTCTTCTGTCACATATTCCTAGCAGGCAAAGGTTTGACAGCAGCTTCTGCATCACCTAAAACATAATCAGCTTTGTTGGAGGGCGACCAGCAGAGAAGCAGAGGGTAAAACAGCCACGGTCATGATCTGACAATCGTAGCTGCAAACTGAGCCAGAAATCCTGTAGTCAACAGCATAGTTTAAGCGATATCTGGCTGTGCTAAGCACACAATATGGGAAGAGTTTCAGGGTGGTTGAGACTTTGCAATTGTACTGACAAAACTTTAAAGCTAATATCTGAGAGTTAGGTACTCCTGGAGTGGTTCAGTTAAGATTGTTGCTGTTAAAACCGAAGCCTAAAACAACAGAGTGGAATTACTTCCTTACTTCCTACATGAGCAAAACTGATTGAATTCTCAAGCCTTAAATGTGATGTTCCAAACACATTGTCTCATTGGGCTGGTTGTTTTTGCTCGGCAGGATACAGGCTGACAAGCCTGTGTATCTGGGTGGGACAACCTTATGAGTAAGGTTTCCGCCCACAGTGAAATTTGAGTACGCATTATAGCATCTCTTATATAGTGGTGAGGATATTGCCAGCAATTTGTGGCTAATACAGTTCACTTCGCTCATTTTGGAATAGGATCCTTACATACAAAAAGTAATTACATCTGTCCTGCTAAAAGTCAGGTGCTGTTTTGAGGTTTAATGGTAATGAAAGCTAAATAATTCATATTACTGAAAAAATGAACTATACAGAAGAACTAATTAAGGCAGAATCTTTTGTTGGGTGATTTTTCTTGGGATTTTAGGATTCAGGGGCATGAATTTCTAGTCATGTTGGAGCCTGAGGTAAGCACTTAAGGAATTCAGCCTGTTTGGATGCTGTTCCTTGTTTAAAGCGGGGTCTTCCAAGCTGGACGCAATTCTGATCTTTTTCTGGTGATCTAGCATAAACCAAACTTCCTGAGATTTTCTACTATGTATTTTTAATTAAGAAATAAAAGAAACTGCAATTAGTCTACCTCTTCCTTTACATTCCCACCCCGCCCCCCCCCCAGGTATCTGAAATTAGCCTAGTATCTTATTTTCCCGAGGTGACTCAGATCCCTGAGTTTGGCAGTCATTTCCAGGGCTTAATTACAGAAATGTTGAGAGAAGTATGGCCTGCTTGTGTTCCTGGAGGGCGTAGTAAGCAGTCTTATTCCTATCCATGCCATCACACTGAACAATGCCATTTTCAGTGTTTCAGTTAATCTGTCATACTTGAATGCATATTTTGGGGTTTGACAGTGATCTTCTGTTACAAAAAAAAAAAATTATGAACGCTAACTCAAACTATTGATTTCTGTATGCTGTTTTTCAAAACTTACAACTGGAGCTGACTCCAAGTCCCCTGTGTTAGAGCTGTCAAGAACTAATTTAAGGAAGAGGTTTAGCAGTTTTGTAAGGTGATAACCATAGCTATTACATCAGGTTTTGCCATATTCCATTATGATAAAAATGCAAATGTATGTTTCAGTTAGGAGAGACTGTTAAAACATGATGTGTGTGTATGTATAGATTATGTTGTTTTTCTTCAATGTGCTAGTCTCTGAATATATATATTTGTATAGATCCTAACACCATGTAGATAGAATCACTAGACTTCTGCATAAAATTGAAAAAAGTCTAAAACAATTTTTGAGAGAAAGAACAGGTCCTTGTTTCCTGGAGCTGAGAGTTGAGCAGACCCAGACATTCAGAGATGATGTGAGACGGAAACTGTTGTCTGGTATGTCATGACAAAAATGGCAGAATATTGGAGAGAAGAAAATCATAAAAAGAAAAGGGAATGGAATTTTTTGAGAAGTAAATCTGCTAACCTTAAGAATTTAAGTCTAAAATCACTAAACAGGTTTTCTTTGAACTATTTGCATTTATCATCATTTAAAAAAAAAAATCTTTAGCATAGATAGGTGTATAGAAAACTGCATATGCAAGATGAGATGCTAATCTGACCCAGCATGTCATAACTGTGGGTGGCACCAAAGGTTGGAAGAAATCTTTTGTGGAGTGCGTAGGAAATCTTTTCTGGGATGGAAAATGTGATCTCTTTCCTAAAAAGTCATGCCTGAAGCCTAGCTGTTAGGGATTAAATATTTAATTGCATTTAATACCCCTTCTCAAAATTTTATTTTTAGCAGCAGCTATTACAGTTTACTGCTTCAACATGGTAAATACCTCCCTATATCCCAACCTATCGTTACGTTTTACTTGCAATTTGTTTTTAAATCTGTTGTTTCCTAGAGGTGTTATTGACTTCTAAGAAAGGGAGTACGTGAGGCAGGGTGGAGTAAAAGGATTCTATTAAATGTAGATGTTTACTCATTTAGAAATTAATTTTCATGTCATACTTTTAATTGAATAGAGGCCACAACTATTTCTTAGAAATATAAGCATGTGTTTCTGGGGCGAACTGCATTAGTGTGCCAAATTCCCCAGCATTCCCCCATTTCCAGAACTTCAGTCAAAGATCTGCAACACTTCTCCACATTGTGCTCCAGATTTCCTCTTTTCTTTTTGAGGATGCAAAACTGAAGGTTTGGTAACTATGTGAATTTTCTGATATGCTTACCTGAACTCTCCACACATTTGAGAGCTTTTTGAAGTTCTCTCATGATTAGTTCTGACACCTTGTCTAATCTGTTACCAAGCTCTGCAATGTTAGTGTGTGGAAACCCTTTAATAGAAGGCAAGCTTCATAGAGAGCATCAATGATAATTTTTGTCCTGGGCAAGACAGCAGGGACTGAGTTGGAGTTTATAGAGCCAAAAGCAGGATTCTCACAACTTAAGGAGTCAGCTGTGAGCTTTAATGGATTCCCAACAGTCAGTGTCACATCAACTAGCAGGATACAGGTAATTCCCAAGCTATTCTTTGGTTTTTCAGATATATTCCAACTTACCCAGAAAAGATTCCAGTGTTCCAAGATTGAAAATGTTATATAAAAATGCACGTAGTCAGTTCTCTGTTATCTTTGGGTAGGTCTTACCTGGTTTACAGCTAAAGTGTGACCTAAGCGCAGGCACTTGATCAGTCTCCATCTCCAGCTCGGTGTGGAGCTGTTTTAGTAGCAGTGGGATATCTCATTCATGTAGAACCACAGCATTGCGAGCACGATGCAGTGGGACGTCGCTCTGGTGTACAGCTAGCTGCCTGCACTCAAGCTAGTCAGACCCAAATCTCCATAATTTGCTCCAGTCCCATTCTCCAATTCTAGTTTCTGACTGGAGTACTGACTGAGTTAGAGGAACAGGTTTATTTTAATTGATAGGTTATTTTTGGTGCAGGATCTTTTGAAAGTAGTACATGTTACTACTTTCTCCTTGTGCAATTGAAATCAGTGGTAGGTCTATGACAAACACTACAAACCCCGTGAATATGAAGATCCGGATATTAAATACTTAATACTCTTAAAATTATTAATACTCTGAGCAACATAAATGACTAGAGAATTAAGTGAAAGCCATGGTTATTTTTAAGCACAGCTGCCAAAGAATGGTTTAGTTTGCCAGGAGGAATTCTGCTCTTTTGCAGTGACTGGCTGTAATTTCACAAAGCTATTACTTGATTGTTCTTCACGTGAGTAAATTGAAAAGCGCAGGAGTTTATTTTAAAGTAAATGCAATTGTGACACTGCACACAGTGCCAGTTGTGGTTTTCAGTGAACAAAATGAGAGCAGTCCATCCCTGCCTGTATGCAAAATTGTTCCATAATTAAGCCAGAAAAATGCTTGTTTTTCACACACAGTTTCACATTATCTTGGCTTCTATTTCTGTCCTTTTTGTATAAATTCAAAACAGAAAACTTCAAGGGCATAAAATATGAAAGAGCTTCAATATTTCGTTCGATATATTGTAAATATATGGTTTCTGTAATGTTGTTTTCTTGCACTATACTTAAAACACAATTTTCCTAGTCTTTATTGTGGGGATACTTCCATTGTTTCTTAGATGTTTGCTATGTCACTGGAATATCTGTTTATTGCTAAACTCGCAATTGAGAATCTTTGAAATAGGTGGAGTGTATACTGTGACCAGTATGGGTTGTACTGCGGCGGGGAATCCTGATACTTGTCCAGGAGCTACCCACAGTTTGATAATCCGTTTCTGATAAGATTATCAGTAGTGAAATAGTGGATCTCCTTGTTTGAAGCCAGATTCACTGACTTAATCATATACAGAGCTGGAAGCTTGGGGAGCAGGTCTTGCTATATTAATAACATGTTCTCCCAGCATGAGATGTTAGCATCAGATGAGTCAAGAAATCTCTTCTGAGATAAAAATTTTTATTATTGTCATTGGACTAGAAAATCTATCCTACATCCCGTATTGAAGGGATTTTTCCTTGGCTCATGGAAATGCTTTACTCTCAGCAGAAAAGCTGTTCGCATGGGTTCACATTTTAAATGGTTCTATTTGCAGTGACAAGAATTGGAAATTAACTGTATTTTTATAATGAGTCTATGTTCTACAGACCTTCGTAGTGTTACTAGACAAGTGCCAGGGTGGCTTACCACACACTGCTGTTTCAGTTCAACTCTGCCACAGTCTGAGAGAAAATAACATTGAATGATGCCAAGATTAGTGAAATCTGCTGGTTTTAAATGAAAGGTATTACTGTAAGCTCAGAGAAAGATTGCAGAATTGCATGAGAAACAATGACAATGAAATTAATAAGATTTCTTGCATCATGCATATTTAAATCCCAATGTAATCTTTATTTTCCAGTATGTAAGATAGTGGGAGCTGGGCTATTTTACAGTCTTGAATCATGCTTCTGACAGACCAAAATACCAAAGTAACACAGTTGCAAAATTGCTGATAATGTAAAATAGGAAATACTTTCTTTTAAATATACAGTAATGGCTTATTTTGCTTAATAATAGTTTTATTGCTTAGAGGTCGAAAGTAAAAATAAGAGAAAAAACCATGACTGTTAAATAAGCTTGCTTTCATCAGATTGCTTGACTCCCGTGTTGCAATTAACGTTCAGCAACGGTCAAAGTGGTGTAATCTTCTGAGAACCTATAGAGCATTGCACTCCCCCACTTCTTCACTTTCCTTTCTGCATGAGAAAAATCTTAAATCAAGGACTTGATTTAATTGGGATCAATTCAAGAACTGTTAAATATTTCCTTGTTGAAGGCAAAAGGTGGTTTAACTAGTTGTGATGTTACCGGTTCTGTTTCTGGGCTTTGCTCTTTGGGGCTGGATCACCTCTCTGTGGATTCATGTTGTTCTTTGTTCGTTCATGTAGGTTACGTTATATAGGTAACTTAAAGAATTAAACTGGTACCTGCAGTTATTCCAGCTTTGCAATAGTGCGTATTAGTCATTAGATGACAATGTTTTTCCCCTTTTTTGTACCGTTCTATTAAATATAACATAGAAACAAAGTTCAATTATTTGTGGAAAGATCAGTACAAAATTAAGAACTTACCCTATGAAAAAATTATTTGTGAAGTGCCATGTTGGTGCATCACACAAGTAGGAATTTGCCAGATTCCTTACATAGGTTCCACCGTGCTGGCTAGGAAACCTATAATAGAAAACATGTTTTTCAGTGTATTTATTTCTTTGAGATTTTTGCTCAGACATCTTAGATCCAGGCTGGTAGTGAAGAAGGAGAAATCCCCTGCTGTAGTAGCAAGAGCCTTGTAGTTTGGACTCTTGCCTAGGAAGTTCCTGACTGATGGGAATAATTTACATTTATGGGAGATAAACTCCTATATGTACTTACAAAATCTGACCTGCAACCTACTCCCCAAAAGAGCAAGTGAGAAAATATGGAAGCTATGCTTTCTTAATAATTATTTTCTTAATCAAAGTCTTCCTTACGTTGCACATTATGGACTTTTATGAGAGAAAAACATTGCTGAACCAACCAGTAAATGAACTAGAAGGGGAGAGATGTATGAGGAAGATTTTCTTAACCCTTTTTGGCCATCTGAAGGGCTATTTTAGACATTGCCAGCTTTGTTCCAGTATTTCAAAGGTTTGTACACAGAAGGTAGCAGTGAGGATGCACTACCTGGGGAGGGGTGTAGAGACATTGCTTGAAAGTGCAGGGTGAAGACAGGAAAGCCAAAGCTCAGGAGAGATGCAGTTAGCTGTGAAAGGTACAGAGCACCACGGTCCCTAAAACCCAGACTATTGCATTCTCTTTCTCCTTTCTTCCTGCCCTTATTATGGGTTTGTTGTGCAGGGTTTCCCCCCCACATTTGTTAAAACACAAGGAGGAGCTGAGGAAGGTACACTTGCAGACAAAGAAGTGAAATGGAAAATATTACCTCTGAATCTGTTTGTGGTTTAGTCTATTTGCTAAAAAGCCTGTTTCTACCCCTGACTGCATGGGAGGGGAAACCCATTATGGATTTTCATTTCTCTCCTGATTTGCTGTGCTACAACCACTGTTCCTTTTGCAATGTAATTTGGCATTCACAGTCTTCAGTGCTTAGACAAAACCATTACTGTAGTGCTGCCATTTTTTTTTTTCCCTTCGCTGGAAGCTTACTTGCTGGTGACTGTGAATATTCATTACATGCTTGTTTTGTTGCAGAGGATGTTGATACATTAGTGCATCTTGACTGATGCCCTTGACTTTAGAAGATAAACAGCAAAGTAGAGATAGGTGACAAGGATTGATTAGCAATCCAGCTTCTAAGCCAAAACATAAACACTTGTAGATAAGCCAGTAGCTAAAGAGCCTGCAGAATGCACCTTGGTGGAATTAAGAACACGTTTTAAGGTGCAAGAGGAGTTTTCTGTGGCTGTCAAGATACAAATCTTTATTTGATGCTTCCTATCGAAGGCTTATGTTCACCAATGGTTTACTTCTCAGAAAATTAGTTTCCTAGTTTTGAAGGAAAAATCACACATTCCATTAATACAAATTAATAACTCTTTAAAAGAGTGCAAATTATAATTTTGACAGTGAAAAGTACTTGTGTTTAAACTGAGCTTGAGCAAATATAATTGTACATTTGCAGGAGTTATTAATTAATATCTTTCCTTTGCTGCAAACTTGGTAGGCCATTTCAGATAATGATCCTTCAGTCTAGTGAGTAGTGAGGAAAGGGTAAATAGGGACTGATGTGCCCCATCACTTGTGAGGGACATCCGAAACTAGATGTTCAAAACACAGGCCTGAATGAAATCTTGCTTTACCGGCAGCTAAGTGGTGGGACTCTCTGCCAGAGGATATTGGATGTCGTAAATAAACATGGATACAACAAACAATTAGACAAATTCATAAACGTAAAATCCATTTTGGAATGGTGTACACAAAGGACCTGCGGGCGCCTTGGACAGCCTTTGGGAGTCATAAATTGCTGGGAGACAGTGCCAAGGAAATACTGTAAACTCATTGTGTGTATTCTGTGTTAGGCATCTGCTCTTGTCAGGTCCTGAGAGATGGCATGGTCGGTCTGTTGGACCACTGATATGGCCAAGAGTGGTTGTCATACCATAAAAAAAATCTAGAAATAAGGTTGTTTCTGCCTTCTGTGATCAAACCTGGAGCAGTCTGTTCCATGCCATGCCACCCAGCATTCCAGGTCACTGCCAGTCGTTACTGCTGCTCTCTTAAAAACTGTACAAACCATCATTGCCACCAGAAGAAATTGTTACATGCCCTGTCCTCAACTGCTAGGTCCTGCTGTCCCATCACCCGTAGCAGTGGGAGTGAAGGACAGTACGAGAACAAGCAGCAGAACTGCCTCTTCTGGTAGCAGTGTCAGGTTAAAGGGCTTGTAGAGTTTGGCAAAGATGTCAGAGCATCTTTCCAAAAAAACACATGCATTTGTTTTGTCAGTGACCCTGCTGGAGGGGACCGTGATAACACCGCATGACTACTGTTACCTGGTCTGTTGAGGGTGTTGCAGGTTGTACTATGAGTGGTGCCCCTAAAACCTCAGCTTGTTGGTTTTTGGCTGAAGTGCTGTACGTAGAACACGTCTTCATTCATCTCTAGACTATCGTATGGGTATTTTGACTCAATTAAAGAAAATGCATAAATGGATTTTAAAATCAGTGAAGATTAAAGTTTATTCTAAAACTGAAATTATTTCCTCACGAGCAGTCTCTGATACCCTAGCCTTACAGAGAAGCATCCAGTTTAGCTTTACACTTTAGCTATCCTAGCCCTTCAGATGATTTCTTTTGTTCTTTCTGCCTTATGTCCTTAACTGGGGGGTGAAAAAAAAAACCAACTCAAAACCCCCCAATTCCTCCTCAGATTATATGGATATTGCGAGTACAGGGTGCTTTAGCATATGTATACTTGCTGTCAGCACATGCTTACTAAGAAATGCAGGACACCATACCTAAACATTTCATTCTGCTGTTTATGGGTCTTCAACAGTGCTGTGGTGTAAAAGGATACTGTTATCCAGGCTTTACAAAAAAGAAGGTCGCAGAAAACTGAGTTGTCCAAGTTTTTGGAAGAATTTAGGAATGGATCTCAGGTTCCCCATGTCTTAGCCTAAGCAGCCTGTCTAGTGTAGTACTGCACCTTTCTAAGCCGTCCTGCTCTTGTGCATCTCTCTTCCCTCGTGACAATTTGTTTGCTGCAAGGATTTGCTCTGGCAGTAAGGTTATCCTGTCTCATTTCCTTGTCTCTTTACAAACAAGGCAGAAGAGAATGAAATAATGGGAAAATGCGTACCTGCATACCTAAGAAGGAAAGAGGATTTGGTAGCTTTCATGTAGAATGTTAACACATTCTATGTTTATGCAATGGAAATAACCCAGAATTCAGGATCAATAAAGCATGCAAAAAAGAAAAAAGTTACTGTCCCAAATGATACAAGCAGTCCTTTATCCTATGACCTCATTCCACTTGTATTTTCCTGGTACATTCTGTGCCAATGCTCTCTGGATGTGCTGAGGGTGGGTGGTGTTTTTTGTGTTTATTACTTTTAAAATGAATTGTGTACAAAATTTCTCTTTTCAGTTGTATATGAGCACAGGTCAAGATTAGAAAAGTCATTACAAAAGGAAAGGCTTGAACATAAGAAAGCGAAAGAAGGTAAAAACATGCTTTTCACTTTGACATTTAAGATAACTTGATTATTTTAGAAAGTAACTTCAGATGTATTTTGTTCAATTTTAAACGAGTTACCAATGTATAACACGTGAGCAGGATCACCTTGGCAGGTCTGTGGTGGTCTTTTTAGTACATCTTTTTAGTTTATTTTTTTAATCTAATCTTTTGAAAAAGTAATCATCTTTTTAGTACTGTTTACAGATCACTGCAACATGGTATAGTATACACAGAGAATATGTGTATATCGATGTACATAAACCTAAGACGTATGTGGGGTACGGGCATGTGTAAATCCTGTTCCGGCATGCTGAAAATTTAAAAGTTGTACCAAAAACATGGAATCTTTTCCTGCATTCCATCAATGTGAAATTAGACTCTGAATCAGTATTTTTACACATGCTTAAGGGTAAACACGTGCTTACATACCTTTTTCTGATTAAAACTAAGTTCTAGGGGTGTGTGAGGGGGAAATGTTGGCACACATTGTATTTCTTACACATCTGCCCTCTATGAAGCTGCAGCAGAATGCAATCCTGTGAGTTTTCTCCGAGTCTTTTGTTGTTCTAAATTCACTACAATTTTCAGAGTAAAGCCTGTATTCTTCTTAAAACTGAGGACTCAGCTGCTGAATTAAAACAACTACTTTAGCAAAGATTAAGAAAGTGTAAGAAATTATTCTTACTGTGCAGTTCTTGATAGTTTTCTGGTGCCATCTAGTGTAGAGCTGTCCCATTGCTATGCAAAGGTGAGTCGGCATTTTCAAATCCTGAAAAGAGAATCAAGCAACAAAAGGGGAAATTTTTGTTTTATTTAAACTTAGTCTAGATTTTCACATTTCTTGAAGTACATATTTTTTATGCTAGTACAAGAATACACGATTTATTAATGTCCTTTTCGTTTCGAATGATGCTACTGGGCCTCTACTGAGAGAGGTCATGTAACAGATTTAGTTACCCATCTGTAGTCTTGAGCCTGTACCCCCTATATCTCACACTAAGATACGAAACTTTTTAATGAAAATACTTTGTCAAAATTTGAGCATTTTGTTAAATTCTCCATAGGGTTTTTTGAAGATCTTTTGGAAAATTGTAACTGCATAAGTATTCAGCTCTTAAGAGAATTTATGTACGCAACAGTTACGTTATTTAAGTACAGATTCTAATCTTCCTGGGTTTTTTTTAATCAGTATTTTCCCTTTTATGTTGTAGATTTTCTTGTTTATAAACTAGAAGCACAGGAAACGCTAAATAAAGGAAGGGTAAGTCGTCATTCCTAGTAAAAGTTTTTAATAGTTGATGCTATTTGAGTTGCAAGAAAAAGGAAATGCTTTGCAATTATAACTGTTCAAAGAGGTCTCACAAAATACTAATTGAAAGAACACTCACTTATTCAATTTCTACTCTGCATGCGTAAGTGCTCTGCAATTCCTAATTATCTGAGCTGTAATAGGGGATCCTAATATCTTTCCAGAAAATTAATTTAGAAAATATCCTCCTGTTTATATTATGGTAGTTCAAATGCAATGTTACCATTTTTAAGGGGAAGCGGGAATAATAAGACACTAGAAATCTTTTTGTAGCTTAGTCCACAGGGAAAAGGACAGTGACAACTTTCTAACACATGGTCTTTGAACTGGAAAGTATAAAAACATCGAGAAACTTTGTTTTATATACCGAGTGCCAGAAAGCAAGCTGTATCTGGCAAAGGAGCCAGAGACCTGTAGAGAACTCTTTATAAAAAGCGAGTAAATTAGGATTTTATGGCTACTTCATGTTGAAACTGGAGAGCAGTTTGTGAGTTGAGTAACCTAAGTTAAAATACATTGTTGCTGCAGTAAGTGCAAAGTATATATGCTTGCTATGTTCCAAAGCAAGTGGAGATATTAACTTGTTTCCTGGGGAGTTATGTCGCTTGGCTCGTGGCTCCTAAATAACTGCATGTACAGAGGTTAGAGGAATGACAGTATTGTTCTGTTTAACACTAGTGTTTTCGTTTTACAGCAAGACTCAAATAGCCGATACAGTGCACTGAGCGTACAACACCAGATGTTGAAGGTAGGTAACTGAGATATCCAGTTTCACAGGACACTGGCATTCTGCTATGTCAGGGAGATAGGGCCTCACTGGCTTCTGGTAATTCACTCCAGAATGTTAGTACATCGATGGTGCCTTCTGCTTACAACAGTACCATTAAAAGATGCTTTACTGCAGTTCTTCCTAGTCAGGCTTTCCAGTGGGTAATTTAATCTTCTCAAACGCAATTACTTGTATGGAACGCTGACTTATCAGACTTTACATAGTTTGGCATGTAAGGAATTCCTTAAACACATTCAGCAGCTCCCAATGGGACAGTGCAACTGCAGGGTGAGGTGACATAGCCCTAGAACAGGAGACTACTCATCACAGAGATCATTTTGTGTTTGGGAGGAGCTGCAATATGCATGCTTTGAATAATAAACTTCTTGTTATGAATGCTTCCTATTCATCTGGACTTATTTAACAAATTGCCAAAGACAATATTAGCCAGATATGCAGATACAGAACTGTTTAGTGTCCAACTTGGTGTTTGCAGAGTCAACATGAAGAACTAAAGAAACAGCATGCTGACCTTGAGGAAGATCACCGAAAACAAGGAGAAGAGTTTAGCAGAACGTTCAGTGATCACAAGGAGCGATACTTACAACTACAGCAGGAAAAAGAGCAGGAGATCTCTAAGCTGAAGGGTACATGCAGCCTGTATCTGGCTGCCCATATTAAAATGTGTATTTGTCATTGTGTTTTGTGTGATGTGAGACAGAAAGGCATTGTTTCTGTTCTCGCTAACAGGTCATTCATGCATCTTATGCCTCCTGATAAGTTACATTTTATTGATGATTCTCTGTGGCCTCTTTCTCAAATGTATTCATATGTGTGCTTCGTGTTTCTATCTAGATTAGAGAAATAGTAAGAAACGCAGCACTTAAAAGCCCGTCAGGTGTCAGTGGCTGGTTTATCCAGTCTTTCATTTTTAGTTCTAAAGTTTCTATAAACCTGGAAAAATCAATTTGCCTCTTTGCCTTTCATTTACAAAAAAGAGTAATCTAAGAATGTTTGCCACTTCTATCAGAGATTTAATTGTGCCTTTTTATGAAGTGACTTTATATACATTTTAGACCTCATTTTCTCTATATGTATCAGCTTCTCTGAAACATATTGCACCTTGTATACTTGGATGATGAAGTATTCATTTTTTACTCTTGGCATCCAGTTTCCTATTAAGGACATTCTTTGCAATTTGCGGACCTCTTCAATCCTAATTACACAATTGCATAGAACAAAAGGATGGGGCTCTCCCCATCAAGGGCCTTCAGCCACTTTCTGCCATGTGTCACTAACACATGAGTTAGTTTTGGAGCTGTCTGCAGTTTTGTGTGCCTACTATTTTGCAGGCAGAGGCTGTGTTTATTAGTTCTGCCTTGGCACCACACCAGTGAAGTCATGCAGCTAGCTCTTGGACTGAGCTGGATTGCAGCCTAGCAGCTTGGAGTGTGGGAAGAGCTTGCCTGTGTCTGCTTGCAATATTCCACATCAACATAATGTAAGAAGTGGGAAGAGAAGCCCCTTTCCCTGGTCCCAGAACATAAAGCTTTTTAAGTATGCTGGCCATCTGGGCACCTCTTCCAAAAGAATAGCTTAGTCCTATGAAATAAAATTCTTACCCACCAGATGTGATGTGGGGGAAGAAAGAGGAGGGTGGCTTCCTCTCTGCATTTTAAAGATTCAGATTACCATAATGAATTTTACCGTCTGCAGTCCCCAGCATGAACAGTGATGCATAATTCCAGTTGCAGACTGGGTGCGCTAATATAAAATTTAACCAAATTTTACAATTTTCTGCTTGAAAATGTAAGGCTTTTTATAGGGCTGGGGAGACATGTAACATAAAGAAGCCATACAATTACTCCAATCCATTTTTACTATAGCAATTGTGTGGGATTTGATGTAGTTTGTGCTTAATCTAGTATTATAAATCTGACCAGGTTTAAATTCTGTGTGTCATTTCTTTTAAACAGAATCCCTGTATAACTTAAGGGAGGAGAACAGACAGTTGAGAAAAGCTCACCAAGACATTCACACCCAGCTACAAGATGTCAAGGTAGGCTTTGCTTTGGGGAGAACTTTCAAGACCATTAGGAAAAAGAAAAATTTTCCCAAGCTTTAACAAACCGGAAATAGGCTATGCTGAAACTCGTAGTTTCTGTTACGTGGCAAAAAGGAGAGGAATGTGGCTGAACTAGATTTCTTGTCTTTTGCCACCTACACTTTAGGTACATGCTCATTTGGAAAAAATAAAATAATTGGAAGAGAAGTATTTAGTATAGAAATTGGAATTGGAAATTTGACTTTGCAAGTTAAGAATTGTGTTTTGGCAAACTAAGTTTGCTGAAATGAATGTTTTCCAGCTCTATTTTTTTTAAACATGCATCAACATCTACTCCAACTTTTAACTTTATTTTAGTTACACAAATTCTGGCCTCCAAAATTTTTTTTCCTGGCATGCTCGCTTTCTCTGTGTGTTTAATATGCATTCCGTGTTAAATAAATAAATGCTGTCATTCCAACTCAGGATTTTCTTTTTGAAATAAATTGAATTATCTTCCTAGTTCAAAATCCCCCAGGGTACCTAATTTACCTTTAGAATGAACTTTATGTGAAACATGTAATGTTCTTCTTTTTGTGTAGCAACAGCATAAGAACTTACTCTCCCAACACAACCAGCTTGTAGTGACATTGGAAGACCACAAGAGTGCACTAGCTGCTGCACAGGTCAGAAAGGAAAGCAGCTTCTGCTAGCTCTAACCTTCCTAAAACTTGTTTCTCTTAGTTCAGCTGACTGTAATGTTATGCATGTAGCCTTTCGCATGGGGAATTTGCAGTTAGTACCATGCTGCACACTGCAGGGAAATGCATGAGTTAAAGGGTTGCTCTTAAGAAGAAGCTGCAACAAATCATAGGGCTGTTGGAAAATAAAAAGCTGTATTATAGGCCCAAGAGTGCATGTGTTACTGATAAGAAGTGTATCTCTGCTTCCATGAGAGCTGTCAAATACCTTTCTTTCTCTGTCTTCTCTGATAGAACTTCTATTAGTTTAACATCCCACACTGACATTCACATGTATCATTATAAAGACCTGGATGCTGGTATACTATAAAATCCCTTTTTGTGTATGACTGGAAGGTTTATAAGGCTATATACATCAGTCCAACAGAGGTAGAGGAATGTAAACTCCAGGTGGGACTCACATTAGTTAAATAGAAGCAGCTGCATTACCTTTCTTAAACGTAATTTTCAAGTGAACTATCTGTGAAGCACAAACTTTGCTAGACTATTGGAAATTCAGTCAGCTGTGCCAGTACAAGCTGTGTAGGCCACAGGGAATCTGAAAGTAGGAGTAATGTTGAAGCAGAGGAAGACTATTGATGAAAGATCAGAGGGAAAGGCAATGAGGCAGTGTGAAGTTATTTTTATTCCTTACTAATTTTCTTCATTTAAGTATTTTCACAGTCCATAAAATCATTAGCAGCATTAAAAGCATTGGATCTTTTTTTCCCCAGTTCTGTTTGTTGTGCATGTCAATATGTGTAGATATTCAAAAAATAGGGAAAGACCAGGAAAGTCCTTCGTAGGCTAAATATATGGAGAATCTTAATTTCCAGTACTAAAATATGCCAGCAGCTAATTTTAAGTTCTTCTCCCACTGGCCATGTTAGCTGCTTGGCATGTATTTGCTAACATCTGAAATTCCACAAGGGCAGATGCAGAGTCTGATTTAAGGTTCACCAAGTCCAAAGGGAAGCTCCATATACTTCTCCTGGCTTTGATTCAGTTCTTTAACTAGAAAACCTGTGTCACACAAAGCCTTTCTATCTGCAATCAGAATGTGGCATTTATCATATGGAGAACCTTCCTTCAACAGAAGGGTCTTGCACATTCTTTCAGAACAGAAGGTATTTAGCACAGTTGCATAGTTTCTCCTGCAAACCAACTACAGAAAGTTCACAAGGGATTATTGCTTAGAAACGCAGCTCAATAAATGACCCCTCTATTTCTAAGTGTATTCTAGACATTAAATATCAGTAGTCAGTACTGCACTAATGAATTTGTGACCTGAATCTTTAAGGCACTGTAATCTTTGTACATTTCCATAGCTCAAACAGCCAGACAGATTCATTATATATTTTTATAAACCCTCTCTTTCTGTCAGTATTAATACCTTTTAGGCTATGGCCTTGAATCACAATGTTCAGCTTAGCGACTTGTGCAGCGGAACAGGGTACTTGAATTCTGATCTGGACGTGTGCTGTTTAAATATCCTAGTGTATTAGTCTCTCTGCATGGTCGGGGGGGGGGGGGGAGGGGGGAAGAGACCCACATATTAGTCTTAAGTAAATAATATTTTTTCCTCTAAAATTTCTTATTGGACTCTCCAGCAGTTAATCAGGAAGCAGAAGTATCCCTCTGGAATGACAAGAGTAATTACTGTGCCTTCTGCTTTGCTTTTAGGCCCGTCTGTTTTAATGGATGCCATAGTCTTTTGAAGATGCTTCGAGGTGCGTCTAGCTTCGGAGCTGTTATGCATTGCATCATGTCAATCTGTAGCACTGTGGATATTGTTTTATATGAGTATTATGCATTGTACATCAATGCATCATGCCTGTCTGCTGTACTATTGATTGCTATGATACCACATAACACACAAAATGACATACACAGTCACCAAGTGTAAACTGTAGGCAGTTTTTAACCTGAATTTTAAAAAGGATTATGAAATGCACCTCCGACTTCAGAACAGGTAGTAAACACACCCACCACCTCCACTGGAGCAACAGAGAAACCCTATCGTGGGGCACCACCTTTTGTATATGCAGCTGGTCAGCTTTTATAAATCCTGTCCATCTCAAAAAAGATATAGTCTTTTGAGATAGCCTTTCTTATACGTCTGCTGTATAGACAGGGACTGGTGTACCAACCAGTCTGGATTCTCATACTAGACTTCAAAGCTTTTTGAGAGTATCCTGATCTTGTACAAAGTTAAACAGCAAATCAAATTACAACGTTTTACTGTTGCATTCCAGGAAGACTTTAGAAATTTGTATTGCCTCTTTTTTTTCCTCTTTTTTTTTCTTGCTCTTCACCGAAGGTGTACTATGACTTTCTTTGTCTCAGTTCTGTATGTTGGCTGTTGTCTTGTGTAACACCTGTCTAAATGTTGAGGATTTGGCATTTTCATGACACACATATATATATATATATGTATATACTTTAAAGCTACTGTTTCTGAAAGAACTGCACTTCTTTCTACCAGTAAAGGAGAAGTTGTGGTGCTCTTGATTCCCTTGCTTTAGTCTGCCAAGAAAACTGCATCATCCCCTTTTGACAATTCTCCTGCTTGGCATGAATAAAACAAATCTTCGTCTTTGTCCCACAGAGATTTTTCTTATATACTTTGTATGCATGTGCACTTTGGCTGAAAAGATCGTGATGAATCAATGCTATCTAGTGCGTGGAAACAACCAATTTTAAAAGCTCCCATCCCTTCTCCTCCCTGGTATTTGCTCTGATGTGAATATTGAGTCTTTTTACCATATGTCTTGCCAGCAAGTTCACTCCGAGGTGACTACATTTTATTAAGAAATTGATTTGGACACACTACAATTAATATGTTGACTTTAGTCCCAGGTGGAGGAATACAAACAGTTGAAGGACACACTCAACAAAATGCCAAGTTTCCGACAGCCTGAGAAGTTAGAAAAAACAAATGAGCAACTGGAGGTGCGAGCACCGTCTCCCCACAGTGACCTCCCAATACACCATGAAACTGTGGCTGAAGAGCATAAGGAGGTATAAAGTACTGACTGGCTACAGACGCTATAGGAAATGGTTCTTACTCAGCAAAATACTAGCTATGTGCTTAACTTCCAATAGAAGCGTATGTTTAGTTGTACACATTTGTCAGTTCTTGAGTAAAGTAGTAAGCAACAGTTTAATCTTATTGAGTAGTAGAAAAATGTATTCATGATGACCTTTCTCACATGACTGTAAATGCACTTAAAACTGGTTTATGTAAGCTGTTTTAAGAAGTTGCTAAAAATCTTAACTTTTTGAATAGTAAGTGGTCTCTAAAATTTTAGATATCTTGTGTTACAGAAAAGCTTTAAGAAGTTGTGAAGAAATTGTCTTTTCACATGTTTTATAAAGTTTCAGTGGCACACTTAAACTCAGTATATTTAAAATTGGCACACTATCTGATGTTCAAAAAGAAAAAAAGCAAAGCTGTGGGTAAAGTCTAGAAGTTACAATATCAGTTGTGGTTTTGTTTTACAAGAGTTCTTGGCCAGCAGAACCTACCGGAAATAAAAATACAAAGCTTCCTTTGTAGATACAGAATTGTAATAGTTTTTTGTTCTACTTCAGATAAAACGAGGCTTAACCTACTTCATGATGCAATTGTACACCTTGCGTAGCTGTGCAGAGCCAAGAATCAGGTATTGATACCATTTGGCAGGAGGGTAGCTTTTTCCAAAGCAGGCATTTGGCTCTCCTGACAACAGCTTCACTACTGCAGGTTGGAATAAAGGCATCCATATCTGATCCTTGGCTCTCTTGAAAATATGAAATCCATAATATCTTGAGCACACATAATCTTGTGTATGTTTTGCAGAATGAGAAGCCAAAAGAGAGAGAAGAAATAAATACCCAGGAAAAAGAAGACAGAGCTGAGCATTTTCATGTGCAAAGAAGGACTAATGAGGGCCAGCATGCCAAAGAACTAAATATTCAGGAGCAACAAGAAGCTGGAGAGGATGATGAGCAACGTGTTGATCAAGTTGAAGAGGAACGCAAAAAAGAACTTGAAGAGGAAGAAATGGAGCAGGCAGGTCAGCCTGAGCACTTAGAGGAGGAACAGGATCAAGTACCAGAAGAGCACGAGTGGAAAAAACAGGAACAGAAAGAAGAAGAAACCAACATGTTGGGCGATCATCTTCATTCAGAGGTACGGAGCTCTCTTCTTTTCTACTAATTGATTAGATTTGCTGTTTAAATGGAGGCATCTCTTGTCATTGCTGGCCCTGTATTGCACTCGCCTATTTCTAGATAAAATCAGTGTCATATTTATAGAAAGCTTGGGATTCGGAGCACTCACTGTTTTTTAGATAAAATTGTCATATTTATAGAAAATTTGGGATTCAAAGCACTTGGATGCATAGGATTCAGGCTCAACTTCAGCACACACATACTGCAGTGCTTGTGAAATGCAGCTTAACGAACATTAATTCTGCGGATAAAAAGCAACAGGTGGAGAAAAAGAGCAGTTAGGTTGAATCTCATCTCCTACTTAAAATTTGAGGCCTGTGGTAGCTGATGGGAAGAAGATAGCTGATGGGAATGAGATTTATCTTCAGCACTTTGATGGAGAGCTGTCCTGCCGTACTAATTTGATGCATCTCAGCAAATTGCAATGTGTTTCCTTGTCAGATATACCTAGTTTCTGTAAACACGTTTCCATCTAAATGTTCGCTGTCGTTTGACAGGAAATTTTAACTGCAAGATGAACATGACTAAAAGAGCCAGGGGAAATCAGTGTGCAGCAATGGCAAGTCTTGCTCTATGCAGCTCTAAATAAAACCAGCAAATCCTGGATTTACATTCTAGATTGGATCTCCGGTGGAAAATATATTTTACTGATCTCACATTAGGCTCTGTAAACACTTACTCTCCTAGCAGATTAATTCTATAGCTTCAGTGTGATGAGAAGCCATTGTTGAAGAGGTACAGTGGATTAAAACAACAGCAATAGGTTAAGCTGTGAAACTGGAGTTAGTTTAAGTTACTGCTGGCTGTAAAAAATGTGCAGTGTCTCATTTAAGGCTCAAAGCAGTCCCTACTGAAATTACCAGTTAAATCAATGGAAGCATATTTACTGCCTTAATTGTCAGCCATCAAAGCTTGCTTTTACTGGTAATATGTTGGGGGTTTTTATTATTATTGATGTGTAAGAAAAGCATGGCTTCCCCTGCCCATTATCTTTTCTTCCTTCCCCATGTCCTCCACAGACACTCCAACACTTCCAGTCTGTTTTCAAAAAAATAATTAAACTTTCAGCAGAGACAAGAAAACTTAAAATAGCTTTGCTGTAATTCTGCCTATTGCGTGTAGCATCTGCATAATTTTCCCTCTTGTCACAGGTTTCTGCATGCTTGTTTCTGATCATTGAAGTTATGATTAATCTATGACTAACACATTTCTTTGACAGAAAACACCAACAAAAGCTGTAACAAAAAGACATAAGCCAGTTTATGAACAACAACTAGAGCAGCAACATCTTGCAGCCCAAAGAGCAGAGGAAGCCTATCAGCTACGAGAACATCAGGAATCACTACACCAGCAAAGACTGCGAGGACAGCTATTACGGCAGCAACAACTTCAAGAAAAAGAGCTTCAGCTGCAGAAACAGGCAGAACAAGGAGAAAAACTCTATAAAAAGCGGCTAAGGTTAAATTCTTTTACACGAGTTTGTTGTGATCTGTGCTCTGGGTTTTATGGCTTCCACCATGCCATCTTTGAAAAGAAGGTGGTTTAATGCTATAAACCTAGACTGCCCAGAAACTAAATTCAGTGAGCCTCATCTCCTTCTTTCCAAGGATAAATCTGATTGCTATTTTAAGAGTGTGTTTTCCTTCCTTTTTTTTTTTTTTTTTCCTTTTACTATGGAAGCCTCTGAAGTCTGGAGTAATGAGTGCACGTTGCCATGCACATCCTTGGAGGAGGATAGGGGCTTCTGGCATACAATGCCCCTTGTCTTAAAGCTTGCTTTAAATTAGTAATTATTTTCCGCTAAGCAGCAATTATGATCTTGTAGGACTGAGGAGCTCCAGTATCAGATATGCATTAAGGTACCTAAGCTAAAGTTCCTCTTAAATATGAGATGCTGTTTTTAAGTAATTCCATGAGAACTTTCTGGACAAGAGCGACTAGTATTATTTGCATTGTAGAGACACAAGCATGATTTCGGGAGAAAGCAACACCCTGTTAGTGTCATAAAGTTGTTGTGAATGCAGTTATATTCATGATATTGTAGCTTCTACATGCCTTTCACCCTCCCTGTCATATTTCCTCATGCTTCTACTTAGTTAAAAATTGTTAGTGACAATTTTTTGTCTTTTGGAATCTTAAGCCCATTGAATTTTCTTTGCTGAAACACTGAAATATTAATAATTAACTTGACCCGTGTTCTAAAAGGATTTTGGTATAAGAAAGCCTTTCATAAATTGATAGTCAAAATATTCAGTCCTGCAAGACCTACCACACAAGTAAACCCCTTTCAAGATGAATGCTAAACTGCTTAGTCAACAAAATAACTGATCCATGTAGTCTGTTTTTAAGACCCTTTATCTGAGGGGTTCTTTGCTTCCAGTTCATAGTATTTGTGCTTTGATTATGGAATATACTAGTTTAGGAGTTTTGAAAATAGAAGGTAGATCCCATTGATACATGGAGAAATGCAAGCACAGAAGTTAGTATAGTAGGACAAAAAAGTCTTTGTTCTATAAAGTATATCTTTTTTTCAGGAAAGATGATGTGAGAAAATATTAGGTAATAGAAAGCTAAACTGGAACACATTCTGGCAGGAGCTGGGAGAGGCAGAGATGCAGTAGGATGGTTTGTTTATTAAAGCAAAACCACACTTTTCTGAAACCGAAATGATGTATTTGCATTTAATTTTCTCAGCCAACAGGCTCATTATGATAACATGGACCATGATATTGTACAAGGGGAAGAAGAGCAAGGTATTCAGGAAGAGGAAGGAGGTAAGATAAAATTTATGTCCCTAGCATGTTCACAGGTTCCCTGTGTACTGCCTTTCATGCGAGATTTAATATTCATTTCATATCCAGTTTGGATTCAAGTGAAACAAACTCACAATTTAAAACCAGAAGCTCAAATAACACTGGTTGAACTGACTGAATGAAATGCAGGTATTACTAAAGATCATATCAACATTCCTGAAAGGAAAAGTGTCCTTTTGATTGAGCTACTAGGATAGGGCTTTGTGGATCTTGGTTACATTCCTGGCTTTGCCTATGATTTTGTTTGATCTCTTCACATTATATAATCCTTCAGTGTCGGTTTCCTACTAGCAGTAAAACAATTCTGTTAGCGTTATCTGTTTAGGTGAGCTCTTTAGGTAAAGGCTGCCTACTGCTAAAAGCATGTGTGAAAGCTAGTATATATGAGACTCTTTTTCTTAAAAGGGCTAACTAGAAACTGCTGTAATATAATAATAATAATAATATCAAAAAATTTGTCAGCTTATGAACGTGACAACCAGCACCAGGATGACGGTGAAGTTGATGATCAAAATAATGCAAATGAACAGCAAGAACCAGAACATCAAGTAGAAAACCAGCAGGCTGATGAATCGGTGAGTATGAATTAAGATGCTATGGATTGCAATCGTTACTGAAGTGAAAACCCAGAATCTCATCTAACATAATTGCGCATTACAGAAATAAGATGAACCAAAGGTCTGCTAGGAAGACAAGTTTGACAGTTTAAATAGATCATAGATGTAGTTTTAAAGTTGTCCTTACTGATTTGGGAAGAAATCAAAAAAAGTTTCCTTGTTGGAAGCAAGCTGCTTTTCTACATTCCTTTGATCTGTGCTTTAGGTGGAAAAAAGGATTTGGACTTAGCTGGGACTTGAACAGGTAAACTTGGATTAAAAAAAAATAACAGGAGTAACTCATTGGTGGTCAGTCAAAGAGTGGTGATGGTATTTTTCATACTATCATTAGTTAAGAGGGTAAGAGTCAACTCAATAGCCACGGAAACCAGCTGGAGTCAGTACAGAAGTGTGAGATCTTGAAAGAGAACATACTTCAGCACTGAACACAGCTGCGATATCAATTGCACAGAGATCTGGATGCAGGAGATTCAGTCCTGTACCTTCCCCCAAGTTCCATCTTAACTTGGTGTTACGGAATGTCAAGCGTATCATCTTTACTCCCCTCCCCCTCAGGAAATTAAATTGTATAGTAAATATCTAAAGGATCTTTAACTTGTCAGCTATAAAGATATCAGTAGTGTTTTTACTGAATGATAAGCAGAAAGAAAATGCTCGTTTTGTGAATGGCAAAGTATGATGAATAGTGAGTGTTGTTTTGTTTTATTATAAACATAGACAAGGTCAATATTGCAGGACAGGCTGGTACTGAAAGATCACATCAGCTCTTTTGAGCCGTGAGCATTTAAACTCTTACCTTTTTTCACCCGGTCTTACCAGGCATTGTCAGTTGTCAGTCAGTAAACAAAAGGAGTTCAACAGTTTATGTGAAATAAGTCATCAGCTTCAATGTGGCCTTTAGCAGACAGATACTGCAGTTCTGTCTGTGTTCAGTGCTGAAGTACTTTTTCGTCCAGGAACTGACACTTGTGTATTGGCTAGGGTTTGATCTAGTGACCCCTGTTGCCTGTAGAGAGATTCGAGCTGGTTTCAGTGGGTATGGAGTTGGCTCTAACATAGCTCACATTGGGGTATCTTTCAAGTGAAATGGAATTTGACTGTGAGATAAAAAATACGTATTTAACATTCACTTCTAAAAATTACAGAAGGCAGCCATGGAAGATGTGAATCCTGCTGATGACCCCAACAATCAGGGAGAAGATGAATTTGAGGAAGCTGAGCAAGAGAGAGAAGAAAATCTACCAGATGAAAATGAAAAGCGCAAGGAAACAAGTCAGAAACAAGGACATCCGGGAATGGAAGAGCACCTAGTGGTCAGTAAAGGGAAAGGAAGCATCTGTAGGTCCTATTTAAGGACAGTGTAGCACAGCTTGGCAAGGGAATGCTGAACTTGGATTTTTTTTAAAGATCTCTTTTAAGCTGTATATGACATGTGCGGGTAAAAGCGTGGAATTACTCCTGGTGATACACTGGTATGTCTTTCATCACTGGTGCCACTCAGTGAGGTTCTGTAGCCTCATAGTTCAGGGCCCCTGTGTTTACCTTCACGTAAGCCCCTGCAAGAACAGTCTTCATGTTCATACAATCTTCATGTCTTTCCATAAATTCCTTCTATGTTGCTTCCATGCCATCAACACTCAATCAACTGTAAGCAGTGGTGTCACTTTTCTTCTATGGCCGTTCCAGTGAATGCTGTGCATTTCAACCGTGTTTAAACTGTACACTCCTCTAGGCAGAGAAAATCTGTATTTTTATGGCATTGGTCTTTAATGGTGTGAATATTTCATTGTCTTCCTGCTTAGTATGGCAAGTCTTGCTTTATTCTGTGAAGTGATTTTTATTACAATCATTCTGCTGTCTATTTTTTAATTTAGGGCAGTTCTAAATCATGTAGCTGGGCTATCATTAATGCTAATGAACGCACAGTAACTTCTTATGCTATTATTGTTACTTTAGCTTTACATAAAGTTTTAGTTTCAGAACAAGAAGCTTTAATCTTCAGTCTTCTAAAGTTAATAGGCATGCACATAGAACTGAATTCTTATATGATCTTTCTGCAGATGGCAGGAAATCCTGACCAGCAGGAAGATAATGTGGATGAACAATACCAGGAAGAAGGAGAAGAGGAGGTAAGAAAACAGACGTAAGGCACATGTGGACTCAGGCAGCAAAGCACATCTCCATTAATGTTCAATGTTGGCATCTTTTATAACTGCAAAATGAATCCAAATCACTTTGTCTGACTTTATGAAACCTAGGAAGTCTTTGCCATTACTCTGCTGTCCACTTCTGGACACGTTTCATGTTACTCATACTTATATGCTGCAATCCATTAATGTTCCACGCAACACAGTATTAATTGTGCAATAATTGAAAAGATTAAGCCATTCACAATGCAAGGAAAAATTCCTGAAAACCTCAAGCCCTCTGAAGGTCACCGAAAACCTCATTAACTTTGCATCTCTGATCACACACTGCTGTTCTGGGCAAACTGCTTCCTTGGCCTGTTACTTACTCTTTAGCTCTGACTTTGATTTATCTGTGCTCCTCCTAAGCAATCCAAGTTATGTAAGCCCCTACTATTTGTGGAGTCAAATAGTCAGGAAGCTGTTAGCATGTTGCTTTGAAATGGAAGAGAAAAGGAGGGGAAGGGAATTCTTGCTTCGTATGTTGAATGGCATGCTCATTATGCATGCACTAGCATAAGCTGCCCTGCAGTTCTTCAATACATACCTAATCGATTGCTGTTTTCTACTTCATACATAATGACTTACAAAAAGCAATAGAAACAGCTACTCATTACTCCCTTATGGGGACCACTTTGTCTAGATTAACTGGTATGCACTTAGAATTCACCAGTTCAAAATACGGTTACTTAAATCAAACCAGGTCATTAGGAACTGGGAATAGCTGGCCTTTGGCAGTTACTCTTTGGCTTACAGGAAGTAATTTAATACATGTTTCTTAAAGGACTATGACCAGTGTGCTTACTGGAAGTATTAAAGAGTGAGCGGTGACTGAATGAGCAATCAAGAAAGAGTTAAGATGCTGTAATCGGGAATAGTTTCTTTAGTAGGTTGACTCAAATATTACACATTGCTGTTGTTCACATCTTTCCCATATACCCCTCAAAGTCATCCAGGTTTGATGGCTGCCCTTCTGCTGGCAGCAATACCTAACCCCAAAGAACTTGTTCGCAAGCAGCTTTGCCTCCTGTTGGAAGCAACTGCTAAATACGCTCTCCTGCTACTGATGCTGTTGAGCAGGCTGTTGCTGCTGCTGGTCAGGAGACTGTGATAGCAGCTGCTAGAGGGAGGGAGTCCTGTCGAAAGCAGCAGTCTCGTCCTTGCTCTTTGTGGCAGGGGTAGGTGGCAGCACTGAGTGGCAAATGCTTCCCAGCGAGGTGACGCAGCTTTTTTCCATGGGGAGAGCCGTGCGGCCTTACGGAAGCATCTTACCTAGCTTGCAGGACGCCATTTGGAGCAGATGTGCGTAACAGCATTCTCCTAAAGAAAATCAAGCATGCCTCTTTCAAATTTGCACCTAAACATAAAAGGACATGGAAGTGAGGGAAAATGCTGACATAAAAGAAAGAAGTGATAGATCAAGATCTGAACATCTGGAAAACAGATTCAGTGTGGCCTGCTCTCTCTTCAAGGACAGAGTTGGAAAAGATTATTCTTCACTCCCAATCCCCCCTTGCTCTTTTGTGGTTTTCCAGGAGCAGTTGGCAGAAGGATCACTCAACTGCTGTGAAAACGTGGACAAAGTTACCGTTAAATACCTACATTGCATATCGGAACTGCAATAGTTCTAGGAGTCCAGGGTGGGGTGGAAGTGTTGGTAATGACTCTTTGCTGTGTCATGACACTTTCACTATGAAGGACAAGGAGAAAATAATATATATGTAAAGTTGAAAGATAGAATGGAAATCTAAATGTGTTAACTGATGTTGAGAGGGTCTGTGAAAATTGTATTTAAAAGTTAAATATGCTGTCAGAGGAAGTGAGTTTCCTGATTGTTGGGTGGGGTTTTTTTTTCCTCCTTTAACCTCTCCATGCCCTCTCCTCCCTTTCTTTTGAATCTTCATTCTGTAAAAGCGTAGCTGTGAAAATGCGTACATTTATGCCACAGGCTACTTTTTTAAAGGAAATAAAAATATACAGAACATCTCTGTGCTTTGTAGATCCAGGAAGATTTGACTGAAGAGAAGAAACGAGAACTGGAACGCAATGCTGAAGAGCCATATGGTGAAAATGACGAAAATGTAAGTACTGTGTAAACCCACAAACTCAGTGACATGATTAAACACTTAACATAGCTGTGATCATGTCACAGTGACATTACATAATAATTGGTTGTAGCTTGCTTTAGATCATAGATCTTAAAATTTCACGCTGTCCCAACTTCCTTTTACTCATCCTTCCACCCCCACATCCATTCTTGCTGCCTGGAGGTCTTTGGAAATCTTTTCCTGTTTCTGTCCATCAACGCTGACAACTCCAGCTGACAATCATTTTTCCTTTTCCTTAACTTCATCTCATTGGCCCAAAATAAGGTATGAGGAAACTGGCAGTTGCACTGAATCTGTTTTTTCTTTGTTTTGTTTTGTTTCCCCAATCAGGCAGATGAAAAGAATAACGGAGGGGCAGATCAAGAGCAAGAAATGCAAGACGAGAACAACCAGAAAGAAGCTCATGAAGAAAATTATGAGGAGGAAGAGGAGGAGGAGGAGGAGGAAGGCAGAGCTGTTGCAGCAAAAACTCGTAGACGAGGGGAGATGTAGTCGTCTTAATTTTTTGTGCAGCACACAAATTCCTGTTGTGTTTTTTTTTTTTTAAATCAACAACTTTTTTAGGATATTTAATTTCCAAAAAAAGTTTGTTTTACACTTCTTACTTTTCTATTAGATGCTCTCATACGTTTATATGAATATGGTATATTGATACTCTAGATTAGCATTTCTTTTCTATTAAAGCTGTACATAAACAGACATCATATAGGTTTAATTTTTCATAATTCTGGGCATGTTTTATAAAGGCCATTTTGGAATACACTTTCACCTTGTCCAAGTCTGACAGAGGTGTTTGGTCTAATTTCAGATACATTCAACATCTGAGGGAATATATCTAGTGCCTAAACCCAGTCGACATTAGTCGCTCCAACTCTCATTGTCTTCCACGACACAACTTTTATGACTAATGGCTGGCCACACTACCTGTCCAAGAAATGATCTGCGGTGCTCGTAGAGGCCCACGGGTAGTTTCATGCATTATAATCTCATGAGATTCTTCAAATCCTTGAAGATAAGCACATGCCTAGCTATTTGCAGGACCAGGCCTTTTATAGGTACAGAACAGTTATAAAATATGCAAATTTTACAAGCCTTCAAAATACAGCCAGGTTAACAGCTGTCAATTTTGGCAGCTGTTTATATAGAGTTAAATTATGCATTTATTTTAATGAGCATACCTAGGTACTTCAATTACATGCACTACATAGCAGATAATGCAAATGGTGGTATGCTGAGATGAGATGTGAGCTAGAAACCAGTTTAGACTTGAAGATCCATTATGCCAAATCAAAACACTACAGCTGTCACACGAATGGAGATTTACAGAAGGAACAATTTTGTTGTCCTAGCTAATATATAAAATATTTGACCGGAGAAGTATAATTACATTGCTTTCTGGAGACTGTGGAGAGGGTTAAGGCATGTTAACTGAGTTGACGTGATTGGAGCAAGATGTTGAACTAAGGCCTTTACCTTCTTTTACTTATTTATTTTTAAGTCTATGCTGGAGGGATTTCTGTGTCCCCTAGTGTGAAAACCAGACTAGAGACAAATCCCACAGAAGTTGGTTTTGTTTTGGTTTTTTTTTGAACAGTAAACATCTCTAGCACTGCATGCCGAAATGTAAAGGGGGGGTGGGAAACGACACAAAAAACTGTGCCTTGGAAGGGTACTATGAACATAATCACAGTGCATGAATATATACAATATTTGTATTGGTACAGACCCTACTTATTTAATATATGTTAAAAGGAGAATGGGAATCTGGATTTCCTAGGCTATGCCCCATTGCTGGAAATGAGGCGCACAGTAGCTCCCCGTGAAAGTGTGTGTTAATATATAAAAGGAGAGGGTTTGGGATTTTTCCCTTTTTTTAATAATGATGCATAGCAATGTTATTAGTTTAACTTTTTATATGAATGTAATTTAACTCATTTTTCTACTAACTCAATTATATTTTGTTTTATAGTTGGCTTCCATTCTTTGCAATTTTCCTAAATGTCCCAGACACAGTGCTTATGTTTCATAGGAATATTTTTGTCAGCAAGTATTTTGGGTTTTCTAGTTACCATAAATCAGATTTACCTTATGTATAAAAAAAGTTTACATGATACTGTAAAATGTATGATATGTACATAATCTTCAGAATACAATTATTTTGGTAAATTGGCCTGTATTTTTAATGTCACGGTTGCAGTATTTAATTATTTGAGGCATAATAAAACTTGACTGCAGTCAATAAACTAGAATATAGTTACTGATCTTTCACAAGTGTGATGATTTGTTTTAGTTTTCCTAATGAGGCATTCATACTCTGTTTTAATAGAGCACAGTAGAGACTGGCAGAGGAAAGGAGGGAGCTAGGAGCCACGACGGCATTTTCAGTGAAGGGGGGCAGGGTTAGGACCAACATTAGCAATACTGGCAGTTTTAGCACTCTAAATCATCATTGCAACTGAGGTCCTTTTCCAGCTGGAGCAATAAAACGTCTTAGCCTTCTGTATCAAACATGGGTCTGTGAAAGAGGAGGAGGGAGGGAGAACCCAAGCCCTTTTCCACACAAGCTTCTCCCATGAGCAGGACCAGTTGTCCTCTCTTCTGCCCACCCCATGGTGCAGGAAGCCATCCGTGCTGCCTACGTTGGGCCCACTCAAGCTAGGAGGAGAGCCCTTCCTCCCTGGCAGCGGGAGAAGGCTAACTCTGAAGGTACAGGTGCATATCAGAATACAAAGGGCTCTGTCTTTTCACAGTCTCTCTCGCACTTATAAAGAGCTATACACTTCAAGCATTTATGTTAATGGCTACAGCATTGCCTGTGGAGAACACAGACTGTCTTCTGCCACACTTACAGTGTGGAAAAAGCCACTTCCAAAGTCATCTGCAGGTACAAACTATCTACCAGCAGAGCATCTTTACATGAAAATAAGCTGCTGCTTTCTTCTCTCCAATTGCTTAAGCAATTTGCTGGCTATAGATGAAATTAAGCAGGTGCTCGCATGTTCTGCTGGCTTGTGGACCCTGCCGTTCCCGATGCCCCTGGGCATAGAGCATGTTTATTAAGCAGCTTTGACGACATCTTTTTGTTTACTGTCAGGCTGGGGGGGCTTCACTTGGATAACTTGTGGCTCCAGCAAGAGTCCAGAGAGACAACAAAACTGCCTAGAATGAGAAGCTGCAGAATAAGGGCTCCTATTGTGCGTTGTACGAGCCAGTATTCACAGCAGATGCAATATTTACTTCAGCAAGCATAACAAGTTCACATCTAATGTGAATAGGCCAAGAAAGTCTTAATGAAAGCCTGTTCTGTCCTTAATCAAGGGCCTATTCACTTCAGAGAAGAGTTCTTTGACTGAAGATCAACTTTCCGAGTCAGACTTCAGGCTTGGCTGACAATAGCAGTGTGTAATCTCCATAACATGCCCCAGCCACCACTCTAGCAACAACTGATGGTGCTTTCCCACGACTCCCTGTCCAGCGTTGCTCCCTGCCAGCATCTCAGAGCTCAGGTTGGCATGACTCAAAACGCAATTCCTCTGGTCTTCCAATATTTTTTGCAAAGGCTAAGGGCAGACCATGCGAGACCTTGCACAACTGCCTGATCTGTAGCCGCTCGCCCTAAAATGATTCTGACCTCTTTGCCTGACACATGTCATTTAGTGCCAGGCCCTGTGGTCCCATTTGTTAGATGAGCTGGTGGTGGGAAGGGGGACCCACGTGGCTGGTCCTCATTGCCATAGGATGTCTTCTGGGATACAGGGAATGCTGAATGCTTTGCTAAATCAAGAAATTAATGTGTTTATGTGACCTAAAAATAAACTGGAGATGGCCCACAGCTCCGGCCTTGTGGGCGTACAGAATGAACAGCAGAAGGAAATGCTCTCAGTTTTACTGCTCACAGAGCGTGATTCCCAGCATGACACTATGGCAAAGAGGACTAATGAGAGTCACATCAACAGAGTGAAAATACGAATTCAAAGGGAAAAGTTACATCACTTCTGGATTTGGCAGCAGCAAGACAGCTATTGGTGTACTGTGACCAGGTCTAGCATCCACTCACCAAAATATTGGAGACTATTCAGGGAACAGGGTGAGAGTGATGGGAAAACTCAGCTTACAGAAAGAAAGTTCATGCCACAATCAGCTCAGGAAAGAAATGTTGGGATGACTTCATTGTGAGCTAGGAGGACCTACAGAGGCAGCCAACTGGTGAGACAGGAGTCCTCAGCCTCCCAGTGAAAAACAAAAGAAAATCCCACAATAAAATTCAGGCCAGAAATACAGTGTAAATGTTTAGTAATGAAGTTAATTAGTCATTGCAGCAATTATTTTAAAGGCTGTGATGAATTCTTGATCACTAGACATCTTTTAAAAGTCTTTCTAGTTCAGGCCCAGCTTGCGCAACACGAGAGAAGTCCTACTGCCAACAATAAATTGAAAGGTCAGTCAAGAGGATCATAATAGCATGCTTTAGCCATAAAATACATGAACCAATAACACTCAATGCAAAAAATAAAACCCAGTGGAATTCATTCTGTAGGTCAGAAAATCCTCCAACAGATCAGATACAATATTATGGCTCCACAACTCACCTCAGTAAAATGACTGCTCCTTGCCACATTGCCTTTAACAGCTCCATTTACATCAGGGAGTTTGAAACCACCTGGAGGCTGAAAGCCACCACGCGCCATCAGGGAGCTTCTCAGCACCAGCATGCAGGCAGCACACTTTATATCCAGGTTTTGTCCAAATCTATTAAATACCAGCATGCTAACTTAAGGCTTGATCTAACCCAAGCTGAAAAGTGAGTTAGATAGCTCTACTTTAAAGCAACCATTAGAAAAATCTTTGTGATTAGGAACGAAACACACAGATACACTTATTGAAGTACAAACTAGTTTCTGACAAGTTTTATCCACTTTTGCCGCAGGTTTTCATGATAAAGGAGCTGCAGAGCAGTCATTGCTAAAAACAACCTTCACTCAGCTTTTCAAGTCTGAGCACGTAAAATCTGTTTACTGTGTGCACAGAACTTCTTACTCTGCTACATGCAGGAAATAAATTTATATTGTTACAGCCAAAATATTTGCAGGGTGAAGGGAATGAGAAACCCAAAGCTGCATATCCAGAGCAAGATAAAAAGTTGCCTTCAGTACACCTGACACATCATCAGCCTTCAAATATTCCCTTCCACAGTTCTTGCTTTAATAGTTCTTGCTGGTTCAAATGCAAAATTATTCATTATTTTCTCATCATCATCACTTCTAAAGGGAATAATAACCCAGCTAACTTTGCCATATCTACTAAGAAAGTATTTTTAAATTTTTATTAGAAGTTCAGCATATTAAAGGTATTTATCAGCTCTGTTATAGTTAGGGATTCAGCTGACAAGATTAGCAATGTCTCTATTTGTTCCTACAGGCTGAAATGCACAATAGAAAATTCACAGACATGTTGTTATCATTAATCTATGATTCCTTGAAACATAATCATTGCACTGTAATAAATATTTTGTTCTCAAAGCTTCTTCTATCTGCAGATCTCAAACCATTTTTAAAAAGCGCTAAACCCTTTCTTAGAGCTCTCGCTCTAAGCTTGCTCACAGAGGCAAGGCAGTGCAAGTGATTTGGAAAAGGTTTTTGAGAGGAAACTTGAGAACAGAGACCAGATTGGGGCTGAGTTTAGTCCAAGAGTCCTGCTATACCTTCTGATCACGATCAGCAATATTAAACTGTATCTTCCGCATGTTTTCAACCACACAGCAAAATGGTTCTATCAGTTCAAAAAACATTTTGCAACAGACTTTTGACCTGGGGCTGATCTCTCACTACTTTAGTCTTACAGCCCTTGCTTGTACAAGTTCCTGGCCTTCCTTTGCACCACCTCTGATGTCAGCTAGGTCCTATGTGTTTCCTTAGCTCCGTATCTACATTTCAACCGCATGAATTAATGCTCCACCAAAACTTCAGAGGTGGCAAAACTGTCAGGACATTTTTCATCGTAAGTGCTATGTATGTCAGCCACGTACATGACCACAGCATCACAAAATGCCTTGAAAACACTCATGGAGCCCTCTAAGCCAAAGGAACAGACCCTCCAGCAAATGTCCATCACAGAGCTAACTGGCTAGAAAAGTTGTCATTTTCATAGAGTTGCCTTTAGTGATTGACACAATTCCCAGCATTTTCATAGCCCTATAGACTTTCACAGGATGCCCACAAACAGCTCTGCTGCTTCAAGTTGGGTAGGAGTCCCCTTCCCAGTCAACCATGCCAACATATGAATGATGCTTTGCTTGTGTATCTATCTATGCTACCTCACCCATCTCTAAGTGCCACTTACATACAACAGCTGGGAAATACAGTCCTTTCTCCTCAGTGCTTCTTTTATTTCATAAAATAAACCGTTGCTGCCCGCAGAATAATTCAGCCAGGTCCACTCCTGCTGCCCATCACCCTACCATGGTCGGTGCTCGACTGAACTGAAGCAACTTTGATTTCTACAAACATGTGAGTCACAAGCACTGGTAAAGCTTTTGAGGTAAAAAGAAAGGACTCTGACTACAGCAGGAAATGGCTCAGCCCTTACTGCCCACGTGAGATTTCTCCCCCGCTACCTAAACTCTCAGTTCATTTGCTTTTCTGTTTGAAAATGGGCCTCCAGAACACCCTGAGCAACGAGCACACCCTTTTTTGCAGTTCTGCGGGCAATGCACTTGATCATCACACAGTGTCCAAAGCGTGGGCAGTTCTGCATCCCTCTTTGGTCACTGAGCCCTTGTGATTCCCCAGTTGCATTTTATAAGAATGTGCTGTAATGGTGCTGTTTAGGAACGATGTTCTTCTGCTCCAGACTGCAGGAAGAAACAACCATCTCCCTGCATCTGATACTAGAGAAAAACCAAAATGTTGACTTTCTGATCAGAGGTACACAACAAGCTGTTTTGTGATTTCTTCATGTTTCTTTGTCCTTTTCCAAGAGGGAGAAGGCAACTGTAAGGATGAGCTTGCTGAAGAAACTTCTGTGTAAAGAAAAATTTCACTGCTAAGGATCAGGGCTGAGCTCTTGGTGTGCCGCAGGTCAGAGCCTAGCTGTCAAGCAAGCCACAAGCATTGTGACAAATTAGTGACTGTTTCCTAAATGTTTGTAGAGAGTCCTCAAGTCTTCAGCATTATGCAGGAGGCTCATGCAATTCATCGCGCCTTCCTCACGCAGAGGATGGCGTTAAAGACTGAAAGAAGATGGCCAGGGCTGGCCGAGCAGTACTTCCTGCTGAGGGCAGTGATGGTGAGAGATGTGGCTCCACAACCTCTCTTTTCTCAAATGAACAAAAATATCTACAATATAACTCGCTGCCACAAAGGCAGGATTAGGGGATCTCATGCATCAGAGGTCAAACAAATTGGAGGGTCTGTGTTTACATTAGTACCTCTCTGAAGGCTGCTGGGTTTTACCATGAATTTGCATAGCATCCAATGGAAACGTCTCTCTCCTTATCAAGAATTTTTGGTTTACCTCACAAATAAGTTAGCACTCTTTCTTTCCTGAAAGAGCTCATATTCTTGTCAAAGCTGACCATTTTACATTTGTCCATAAGGTGCAATTAAGATCTTAACCATGAATTGAAGTAGATAAAAGAGGTGAGCTTTAAGGAAAGGTTAAACTTCACAGGGAACTTTATACACTGCCTTATGTCAAGGGAACAAAAAGAGTCCTAGATGGCATTTTGGAAAAGGCGACATTCTTAATTAATGAACAAATGATATTGTTAGCTGTTCATCAGAACAAAATAGCCAAAGTTGTGTAAAAATGAGATTATGAAATTAATTCACAGTCTGTTTGGGATACATTATTCCACTGACGTCAAAGAGAATGGCAAGATCTGCAGTTTCTCCCTGACCTGTAGAAAAGACAAGCTCAATCTTTCCTGGCAGGAGCAGCAAAGTACCTTTCTAAAGTAGTAATTGTGGTGAATAACCCATGTCAGCCCTCTGCAAGATATTCCTGATTGCAGAAGCCCTGAGCTGTTTGTGTACAGGAGATACTGCAAGTTGGATATGAACAGCCCTCCTGCATTACAGGGAGCCAATTTTCCGGTCATTTATTGTGACAGGTGAGAAATGCGATGGCTCCTATACATTAAGCTGAGACGGTTTATAATACTAAACAGTGTCTTCACTCTCAAACAAATCCTGCCTGGATTTAGCTTTACTAATAGTTTTATACTGTAATGCCAAAGAATAACATCAGTATCTGGGAAGACAGAGGGAATCAGAGCATTCATTTAAAAGTTGGTGCAGAGCACAAATGGGAGGTGGACTGTTGCCAGACACCTTGGCACACCTCAGCAGGATCTACTAAGAACAATAGTGGTGCCAATGAAAACTGCTGTATTTAAGTCACAGCTAACCAGGGCCTGTGCCAGGAAATTGATATTAAAGAAAGATTAAAGGAGTTTTCTATTTCACCACAGGAATAACCAACAGGTATTAGAAATGAACATATGCAAATGCCTATTGCAGCAGCTATACCTTTGAAAGCTTAAGAGTGACCTCATGGCAAGTATTGGACATCACAGTTGTTTTATCAGCCACAACGGACAAGCTTAATTCAGCACCAGCCATTGTGCTGGAGTGCCACTGGGAAGCGGGAGATATGGAAGGGACCCAAGGGGGTAGGCAGAAGTGGAATAACTGGAGACATAGCCAGGGTTACTGTGCCAGAAAAGGTGTAGTGATGAAGGCCATAAAACCACATGACACCAGATTTCATTGGCTCTAGTGTCCATGGAGCAATTTGTGTTGCCTTGAAATTATACAAATATGTATAAAGAATATATACAGGTATATAGAAATATATATTACATTAAGAAATAGTTTGCGCTGAATTGTATCTACCTGAACCTTGGGCAAAAGGCCCCTGTAGATGAGCTCAGTTCTGAGTTTCCAGCTACTGCCCTTCTCCTGCAATCCGAGTTAGACCTTTATGAATATCTACATCCTACCAGTCTCTTTCACTGAAGAGCAGTAATGTTATGTGGCACAGAAGAGACAACTGCACAGGAGCTCCTTGTTCATCCATGCAGGCCTCCTGGCGTTTTTGCCGGACTTCCTCTTTGTTGGGATGCATCGCTCCTGAGCTTGGAGGAGGTGATCCTTGAATATTACCCAGCTTTCTTGGGCCCCTCTTCCCTCCAGGGCTTTGTCCCATGGCACTCTACCAAGCAGATCCCTGAAGAGGCCAAAGTCTGCTCTCCTGAAGTCCAGGGTAGTGAGCTTGCTGTGCGCCCTCCTTGGTGCCCTAAGGATCTTGAACTCCACCATTTCGTGGTCACTGCAGCCCAGGCTGCCCTTGAGCTTCACATTCCCCACCAGCCCCTTCTTGTTGGTGAGAACAAGGTCCAGCATAGCACCTCTCCTTGTTGGCTCCTCTACCACTTGGAGAATGAAATTATCATCATCGACAAAAATGAAAAGACATTGAGATTTATTCTCAATGAGAAAGTTTCTTTAAAATTAGAACATTGGACAACCTGATACTCTTCTGCAGTTTAAAAATAATAGAAAAGTTATTTAGAAAGGAATTTCACATTGCTGTTTTTGTATAAAAAAACACTCTGCACTTTTGTATAAAATACACTTTTGTATAAAAAAGTCCCTCTGCAGAGGGACCTGGACAGGCTGGATCGATGGGCCCAGGCCAACTGTATGAGGTTCAACAAGGACAAGTGCCGGGTCCTGCACTTTGGCCACAACAACCCCATGCAGCGCTACAGGCTTGGGGAAGAGTGGCTGGAAAGCTGCCTGTCGGAAAAGGACCTGGGGGTGTTGGTCGACAGCCGGCTGAACATGAGCCGGCAGTGTGCCCAGGCGGCCAAGAAGGCCAATGGCATCCTGGCCTGTATCAGAAATAGTGTGGCCAGCAGGAGGAGGGAAGTGATCGTGCCCCTGTACTCGGCACTGGTGAGGCCGCACCTCGAATACTGTGTTCAGTTTTGGGCCCCTCACTACAAGAAGGACGTCGAGGTGCTGGAGCGTGTCCAGAGAAGGGCAACGAGGCTGGTGAGGGGTCTGGAGAACAAGTCTTATGAGGAGCGTCTGAGGGAACTGGGGTTGTTTAGCCTGGAGAAGAGGAGGCTGAGGGGAGACCTCATCGCTCTCTACAACTACCTGAAAGGAGGTTGTAGCGAGATGGGTGTTGGTCTTTTCTCCGAAGTAACAAGCGATAGACGAGAGGAAATGGCCTCAAGTTGCAGCAGGGGAGGTTTAGATTGGATGTAAGGAAAAATTTCTTTACTGAAAGAGTGGTGAAACATTGGAACAGGCTGCCCAGGGAAGTGGTTGAGTCCTCATCCCTGGAGGTTTTTAAAAGACGTGTAGATGAGGCGCTTAGGGACATGGTTTAGTGGGCATGGTGGTGTTGGGTCGATGGTTGGACTCGATGATCTTAGAGGTCTTTTCCAACCTCTATGATTCTATGATTCTATGATTCTATGATTCTATAAAGGTTCATAAACTCTACCAGGAGACTTATCCAGCTCTGCTAGCCTGAAAACCAAAAAACTAAGAGATCGTGTGGGTTATTTGGTGTCGTTCTGTTACAGAGCAAGGTGACTCAGTGCAAGTATGAGGAAAGAATATGTCATGCCTTCTAGCCTTACTTCAATTTTCCATATTGATTTTGACTGTAATCTAATTAGTAGTTCACCAGGTTATTCTGCATGATGGTTCTACACCGTCAGACATTCCCCTTAGGGCTTGTCCTTACAGCAAATGTCATTAAATTCACAATTTACCTTAGTGCCGGCTACGTTCCCCATCCAGACAAACCTCCATGTCATATTGCTTCAGTTAACACGAAGAACTGTTGGTCTACCACTACTGAAGTGTGACATAGAGTACTGTTTTCCTATCCTTTCTTACCCTGTTTTTATTTATACTGTTTAGGTTTCCTGCCTTTAACAGTTGTTCTTAGGAGGACTGGGTTTCCACTTCTTCATGTAAATCCACACAAATGGCACTGCTACCTCAGGTCTTTCCCTTATACACTAAGCTGCTTTATTGAGCCTCATAGATTTAAGCCCTTTGCAGATAATGTCACCATTAAATTAACCTAAACTCAAAATCTGAGCTGTACATTTCTAATCCACGTTGTTAGTGGACCATCTGCATTATAGAAATTATAATCAGTGTTGCAAGGAGTGAAGGAAAGAAGGGGGCATTTACTTCTTGTTGGGTAGCAAAGGTTTCACATCTCATAAATCATTAAATGTTATAGTATGGAAAAAAGAAGAGATTATTTGAAATTCCTCTGTATCTTAGGAAACTGCTAAAGATTCATGAACATTTCGAAGAACCCTGGCTTTCTAGAAAAGTTTCTTGGTTCTCTTTGGTGTGCTACAGATGTGGATTTTTTCATACCAGGTACAGCATCACAGATGCACGGATTAAGATCTAGCATGGGTTGACTGTATTTTAAGCATGGGGGGGTGGGGAGGGAAGTCAACATTGTTCTTTCTACAGGGCAATCCCATGCCTTGTGCAGTTGATTCATGTGAACACAGAGCAACTGCAGTTTCACAAATTGATAATTCTTTTTGTGATTAACATTTTCTATAGCCAAATACACATTTACACATAACCTGGTCTGCACAATTTGCTCATCCTGCATAGTCTCTTACTCTGTTCACAGGCAGCTGAATTTTGCTACTACATGCCTCTTGTAGAAAGTAGTATTCATTGCGAGTAAAAGTACAGAGTCAGGTTTCAGTTTTCAGTTTTTGTTTCCTTGCCTTCGTGAAATGGTATTTTTCCTTCTGCTGCTGTTTTCTTGGGACAGTTGTGCCCAGAAGCCAAAGCAGCTGCCAGGTTAGATTTCCAGAGGACCCTGCAGAGGCTCCCTGTCTGTTTCTGTTTACTGACCACTCAGCCACCAATTAACACCCCATCTGTACAGCCACCCAACTCCACAGTGCCTTACCATTGCAAGCCATTGAGCAGTGGGCAACAGAGTTCAGCCCCTCCTCTCTGCCTCTGAAACCCACAAATTTCATCACAGTGAATACACACAAAGAAAACAGAGAGAAACAAAGAAACAAGGCTTCAGCGCTCCCAGGAGGGGCTTCTTTTGTTCAGTTCCTTCTGATTTCACAGGGAGATAAAGGCCTTCAACATTTTGTATTACCGGGCCCATATTCAATAACTTAGCTGCCAGCAAGCAAACTGCATTCGTCCTCTGCAAGACAGGACATACATCTAACCATCAGAGACAGAAAATGGTAAACTTGTAGTAAATTTTCCCCATCCCTCCCAAGATTTGGGCCCGTATGGGTATTATCTCTTGCACAGTATTGATGCAAATTGATTGATATATCATCCCTTTTTGTACAAATCATTTACAATGATGTCAAAAAACGACAGATCACGTCATTACTTGCTCTTGCCAACAGGTAGCAAACATGCTAACAGCCAAAGTAATACAATACCTAATAAGAGGATTAAGTAGAGAGGATTTCTATTTAATATTGTATGAGCAATAGCAGATACCTTCCCTGCCCATTCTAACTCCCTTACAGGATACAATGTCCACACTTGTAAGGGAAGCTTATTGACATCTGATCAGTCAATAAATCTGTTCTTGTTTTTTAATGACCCCAATAGTGGTTTCCACATACTCACGTAATCTTACCAACAATTTACCCTCATAAATTAATAATTGCCTTTAGGGCCTTTTAAACCCTAGAACCTGATTGAGCTCCTTTGCAACAATTCTCTTCTAATTGTAAATCAAGACTCAGCGCAGAGCAGGATTAAGCCTCACCAAACCAGACGCAGCAGGGCATAACAAATAACCAAGAGAGACAGAGATAACAAGACTCCTTCTGTGCACAAAAAAACTCTGACATCTACAAACGGTAGCAAAAAGCCTTCTCAAAGGAAAAAGGATGATCCCGGAGTTAGGACACTAGATTTGGAATAAGTGGTTTTGAGTCTTTGTTGCTGAATCCTGCATATGACATTTGCAATTAGTTTCCCTTCTGTGTTTCAGTTTTCTGTCTGTGTAAATGGGGAGGACAGCACTTTGTTATCATACAAGGACTTGAACAATAAGAATATATTAAAGATTCATATATAAGTTCATTAAAGCATCCATGCTATGCTAATGTCTCCCATTTAAATACTATAAAAAGCTCAGTGGGCTCTTGACTGAACCATTAAGTGAATGATAGGCAAATCAGAAATGTCCAGGAAAAGAACAGAATTACATTCTGCTATGAAACACTGGGCAACTCCTATAAAAATCAATGGGACTGCATAGAAGTAAATTGCTGGGGAGATGAGCTTTATTTCATGGCTCATAAGTGAAAATGAATCTCTAAGCACCTGTCAGTCCTGACAGCTTTGCCTCTGGAAAGAACTGGCTTCTCGGGTGCTGCTGCCGCTGCAGCCTCCATCCCCCGGACCCGCTCCTTTGGGCGGCAACTCCTCTCCCAGCACAGCTGCCCCTGTGCAAGCAGCCCTGTCCTTCAACAAGGAACCACAGGCTGGAGCGTTAGCCAGAGGAAGGGATATGCCCGTATGGTGCCCAGTCCCCAAAATACTGTGGGGTGGCAGAAAGCCTCTCAAGCCTCACAGGGCTGACTCCACAAAAAGCTGCAGCGAGGAAGATGCTGGAGTGAACGTAGCATCAGTCAGTCAAGCTGTGCAAACACCTCTTTAAACTGTGGGGTTTATTTTTACATGTTCTGCTTTCTGCCTAACAACCTTATGCTTCAAACAAACAAGTTATTCACTAATAATGCTACCGCTCCACTTTAAAGAAGGAGGCACAGAGAGAGAAAGCAGCCTGCCTGAAAACAAACAGAAAAATCTATGACAAGGCTACAAATTGAAAAGGGAGCAGGGCTGCCACTTGCCTTGAAATTTGTGTCCCAGTCCAGGGCCTAACCAAAGCAGAAAGATGCAGCGTTAGCTAGCTGGTTTTATGTTAGAAAAATTGTTAACACATGGCAGTCATCAAGTAAGAATGGCAGCAACTGTAGTGCTACAAAATACACTATGAGAGGAAAAGATGCATATTTCAGAAACGTGGACTTTGGTGACTGCGCTGTGCTCACTAAACTGGTAGGATGGCTGAATTTGAGGGAAAATGCATGTTAATATGCAAGATGTCCTGCAAACATGAGTAGCTTTGCTGCTGCCTTAGCTTGCTGGCAGAACATTTGCCTACCCTTGTATGCCAGAAACCTAGCGTGTGCCAATAAATTATCTCTTTTTGGATTACCATACAAATAACTTGTTTTGAAGCTGGCTGTTCACTTAGGGAGCATAGTGCCATCCTCCAGATTCAACAATGAAAGCCAACAGGGGATCTACACAAATTAGCACTTTGTGGCCATATCTAGAGATAAAGGTCTATGGGAACAATAGATAAAATCAAATAAATTACATAAACCCCTGAGGTTCCGGAAAAAAACAGACTCAGATTTAACCATTGCCCCCTACTTCTTCACATAAGGAAATTAAAACAGGCCTTTTTATCTGACAGTGAAAAGCATGAACTCCTGAAACCTTAAGATGACAAACCAGCCTAAAAACCAGAATGTAGTTTTCCGCAAGCCAAGTTCTTTGCCTTATCCTCTCCCCAGATACTGCACTTACCTTCAGCTCCCCCCTTCAAGCTGCCAACCTCCTTATACAACCCGTGTCAGGCAGGCACTTCCATCTCACTCTGCCTGATCTTTCAACTATTTTCTTTTTCCATAGTGGGTTTTTTTTTTTCCTGATAATGATTTCTTGTTACCCTCCAAAAGGCATTTGAATCTGTTTTCCCAACTCATACAGCACAATAAATTATCAGGAATTAAATTAGCTATCGAAGGAATAATAGACTTGTTCCTTCAAGGGCTAAATTAGTTTTATCATACTTTATCTGGAAGGGGGAAGGTTTAAAAATGTACTCTTCCAACACGTTTTGTTCTTCATTATGTATACTGAAACCTATCTTCAACAGCCACTCAAAGGCCCAAGGAAAGTCAGCTGCTCAGCACAGATGGCCTTGAACTAAAGGTCAAAGAAAAGAGCATGAAAAACATGAAAGTACTTTAAAACTGTTCTTGCAGACAGCAGTTGCTGGCTGGAATTACCTTTCTGTAGAGGCTTCACTGTCTTTGAAATGTCTTCTCAGTATTACTGCATTCAATTTAATTTTACAAGGATTTGTTTTTTTGGTAAGCTTTGCTTTGTGTTTTAAGTGGGATTTCTGGTATCTCTGAAGAAAGGAAAAAATATTTGCTTCATTGTTGAAGCATGATTAGGAAATATGGATGGCTGAATTAGCTAAGACATTGTATAATATTAAAACAGCCTGGACTCCCCATCATACAATAAAAACTTAACACCAAAAGCCCTCAAAAACAGACTATGAGAACTATTTTTCCCCGTATATAACATCCTGATCCCCACTGGCAGCTGAGTGGATGAAAAAGCTATACTGGACATTACTACATCTAGGAAAAATGCTGGGTAAATACCTATTGTCTAAAGTCCCTCTCAGCTTGTCAACTGATATCTGAGCAAAATAGAGTATATCATTACTTTGACAGTACTGCTTAAACACTGCTCTCAAATCACAGCTTAGTGCTGCGCTCTGTACAGTTTATTTCCAATGCACTCATTAATACAGAGATTATATGAAAACAGAGAACCCTGGTATAACTGGTACTGAATCTAGAACATTTGTAAGAGCCATCAGTTTGTGCCACCAAGCTGAGCAAAGAAGCCTTTTGGGTACAGGATCTTCCCTTACCTGGGTGAGGCTGGACCAGATGACCTCCAGAGGGGTCCATTCCAACCTGAACTATCCTGCGATGTGACATTCATCACAACTTTTCTATCATCACAAGCATTGACACTGAGTTGTCTTGTCCTGACCACTACAATGTATTCCAGCAACAAAATACACCTGTGAGGCAGCCAATCAAACCCAGCTGCCTTTGGTAAGAAAAAAAGACGCTTGATTACAGGAGGAGTGTGAACATGCAGCAACAGGGGCCATTCTCTAACACACACCCAAACTGAGGAATGGAAATATTGATATGGCTTTATTTGAAGTGGAAATTAGTAGGGGGAAACGTAAATTTCATAATTTTGTAGGAAGAAATGGTTAAACAAAGTGCAACAGAAAGAGTTTGTGATAGATATGTGGGGTGCTTTGAGGAGCTGAATGTGCTCAGCTCTACAGTATTTGTTGGCAGCTCAGCATCTCTGCACAGAAATGGCACCTTGTGAGTCTAAAGAGAGACCTTTAAAATGAACATCTAGTTAATTTTAAGAAGCACCATAATAAAGAGATTTTATTCCTTTGGGCATCCTATGAAACAGAATTCTTTGAGGCCTGCAGAAAGCCTTGAAGAATAATTTCCACAACCCAAAAAATTAGCACAAAGAGGGGAAAAAGCACTTTAAGCCCAAGGCCTATGGCCAGCTACCTCAGGTAGGCTCTTTCAGGCATGCTGGACACAACAGACTACACTTTTAGCAAAAAGTCAACAACCGGGAGACCCAGAATGGCTTATGGATGAGAGGAAGAGCAGCAAATTGCACCTGATTATTACTGTCAAAAAGTTCAGTGTTTCTCTGTGAAATCTGTGTTTCTTTTGGCTGTAGTTCATTCCACTGAAAAGAAATCTTTTTATTTTTCTAATTAATTTTAACTTTTGGCAGTTGCACTGTAGTTTGTTGGCCAGGGTTTGGTGGCTGCTCTGCTCTCTACAGTTCTTATTGTTAGATAGTTCAGGTCTTATTATTTTGCCCAAGACAATATTAATTGCTGTGCCAGTTTTCAAGGCTCATACAGACATCTATCTAATAGATAAGCCGCTAATTCTGTGAATATCTGCTCTTCCAATCAATGGGCTTTGTTAAAACAGGATTATACACTGAAATGAATAAAAGGAGATTCTATAGTGGGTAGCTAAAATTAGTACTAAGGGAGTTACAAAGCCCTGTGCTTCAGGAATGAACCACGTACCGGCTGGTGACAGGCAGACTTGCCCTTCACCTATCTCTAGAAAAGGACAAGAGCTAAGCATATCTGAGAAATACTGTTCATTTTCTTTGAAAGATTGCACCTTGGCTCTACTGCAAATAGCATACCATCCATATAGCCGTATCTCAAATTAAAGGGTGCGTCTCCAAGTAAATTAGAAAAACAGTTTGTTTTAAAGAAAGAGATGAATGACAACTTAATTAAAACAACACAAGAAGGCTGGGGAAGGAAGGATGAATTCAGACCAGTCCTAAGGGAACTCCAGTCCTCGCAGAGCTTTGAAAGAAGACATTCAGGTACCATGCATCATCAGCACAAGAATTTCCATTAGTTATTCCCAGGAGGCACAACTCTCCTCAGGTAGATGGCTTCACAAATATACCTCTTTACCACAGCATACTTCCCAAGCACAGAAATCACTCACTCCAAAGTCAGTTTGTATTTAGAAACACAAAGGAACAGAGATTGAATGGGAACACAGCAGCAGTCTGCTTCTGAAAGATTTAAAGTTGCAGCAGACAGAACAAAAGATGTGCCACTTACATAGCATGAAATGCACCTGTTATTTACAGCGCAGTAGCCAAAGAGGGTGTTTCAGCATGCTGTCCCATGTTGGAAAGCAGACAGTACTCTTGGAAAGTAGATAAATGCAAGGAGAGTGTTAACCTTCAGCAATATATAGTCTTTCAAGAAACTTCTTTGTCAGCTGCTTTTCTCCAGCAAAGTCGCATTCAGTAATTAATAACCCAAGCTTTCTGGTCTATGAAAAGGTGTGTAATAATTAGCTTACCTTGTTTAGTACCATGTTGTCTCCTTATTTGTTTCCACTTGTAGGTTGCTGGTTGTCCTCAGACTGTTAGGAAGAACTGAGGCTTCAGCAAATCTGCCGAGGCTGGAGGAGCAAATCACAGTAAGTCCTCTGGGGCAAGCACTTACACAAAATTCAATCTCAAGGATCCCCCGCTTCCCAGCCATTCCATGCACATCCTAGCCCTTCATCTACTCTTTCTTTGGAGGCTCCAAAGTTCAGTTCACCAAGTTTCACCTTGCCAGGCAGAGCCCACAGATGTCTTGGTTCACTGGCTGTAGCTGGCTATGCTTCTTATCTGGGCTTTATTTATACGCCCATCACCCATTCTGCTTTGTAGGAGACTGTTGACCTCTGTCCTCAGCTTCCCAGAGAGCCTAACAAACACCCTTCCCACGTTACGAGGGCTGCCTTATATCTGGAGATAGCTGCATGGGCCCCAGGCCTGGAGGGCAGCATATTTTTTAAGTTACAGGCAGGGGAAGGAGGAGAGGGGGTAACAGGAAGACCAGTAGGAACTGGAATATGAGCACATCAGGAGTCCAGCTCACTTAATGATGGGCCTTACAGCATCCATACTGGACTCCTGCCCTTCAGAGGAATCAGGCAGGTGGAGGAGATATGCTTATAGAGAGAGAAATGGCTTTCATTTATACACAGATGTTTATAATTAGAAACAGAAACTGAGATTTTTGTTTTCTCCTAATATTGTCATGTAATACCTTTCACTATAGTTATTTTTAAAAATACCTAGTTTCTTTCAGAGATGATTATTCGCATACATTTACTAACCAAACCACCCCATCTCCCCCAAACCCTGGTCCTTCTCTCGCATTATGAACTGCCCTATCTAGCTGCACATACTGTCAAGTTGCTTGACATTAAATATGCACACACTTACTATGTCAAAGTAAATTTTGCTGTGAATGTAGATGTTTGGGATATCTGGGGCTTTTATTACTCACCTGGACTTTTTCCTCTGGTACGTACCACAGAAGACATTACCTTTCCAGCCATGTTTATAGTTCTAAACTTGAAGATAACGTGCACTGAGCACTGCATCAGTCACAACGAAGGCACCGCAATACATCTCCTAGACCACCGAGGCATTACCCTGTAAAGCTCCTGCTGAAATGCGCCTCTTTAGCTTTGTTGTAACACCACATTTCCAGCCCTTGCCCAGGCTCAGTCCTCTCTTTCCGGTCTACGCAGTCTTTGGCCATCTGCCCCTCTGGTGTATCCCCACAGCCCAGCTGGTTTCTCTCCAGCACACACCCGCTCCCCAGCCTTTTCCCTGTCAGGCTCCCCAGGCACAAAACCTGCCTCTGCACTGGCCTGTCCCCCTCCTCGGGACTGCAGTTCCCAAATGTCTGGTCTTGGAGGACTAGCACTACTTCACAGTAGTGCAGGCTCGGACCTGTAATAATTTATACTGAGTTTCCAGCAGGGTTGATTAAAAAGAGAGTTCCTTTTTCTTCTCTTGAATTACTCATTACGGCAAGGATATAGAGACCTGTACTTTCTGTTATACCCCCTAGACAGTGCTGTGCAGGACTTAGCAGTGCCACACAATTATACTTGAACTCGGACACCTTTCATCATATAAACTGCTGCCTCGGGGCCCTGTCTGAGCTCATGCATGCTGTGCTAATATTATCCTGCATCCAGCACCCAAACTACTTCAGGCATCTAGGCGTTGCACTGAATCGAGATGTGAAGATCCAGAACTTAAAGGCAGATTTAGGGCAGACTTAATTACGGCCTTTTCAATAACTGGCAGACATCTGTGGTGTAAATAAACCCGACTAGAATAAATGGGAGAAATTTGTCCTGGACTTTTTCTAGCACCTTCAAGCTGACAAATATTAGGCACTGAATATAGTAATTAGGCACTCTGGTACTGTGAGGTTTTTGGTTCAGAGTGCTTGAGTGTGATACTGTCACAGTAAAAAACTTAGGACATTTTTATCTAATCTTTGTGGCATGGGACATGATAAGCACTTTGAGCACTTCCCTCTGTAGAATTAACATCGTATTCCTTTTTCTCTACAGGCACACATCTACCCTTTTGACCTTAAGCTGTGATTTTATAGTTGTATTTGTTGTAATGTTTAAAGGAAGACAATAAAAAAAAAAAGCAGAGGAAAATAGACTGCCAATACTTCAAGTTAGAACCAGTAGTAAAACATTAAGCTGAGTGAAGAAATGCAGCAGGTCTAAGCTCCTTGTTCTTTGTCTTTTAGACATTACTGATTTCAAATGTCCTCCAAGCTGAACACATTCCTCTATAATGTACCCTGATTTAGACATCTGTCCTCACAAAGAATTCTGCCTTTTAAAGATAAAGATAGCTCATACAGAATGAATGTTGTTTGACTGATTTATTTAAACACACTGAACTTCTTGCTCCACCAATAATTTCGTTTTGCCTACATGATACCAAACATACCAAATGGAGTGGTGGACCTGAAGGTGGAACTGGGAGAAACTGCAGGGCAGGACCAGAGACACGAGCAAGGAGAGAACAGCTAGGTCTGGGAGACAATGAAAGGCTTGCAGCAGCCCGAGCAACCAGAGACACCCTGGGCTAGAGTTTCAGGCTCATGGCAAGCATTAGCCCAACATGGTGAAGGTCTTTGCAGCCACAAGAGTGTGACTGAGCTAACACAGAAAAAAAAGCAAGATAAAACCTATGAGAGTAAAGCTCAAAGATGCGTAAATGCTGAGAAAAGGTGAGAGCTAAGTATCGACTGAAAAAGGGCTTGGAGCCCTGAGCACAGATGCAGTCTCTTGTTTGATTTTCCTTGAGTTCAGAAAAATGGAACTTTGTACATTTTACACAGAAAATTAAAATTGCATCAAAGAAACATCTGACTTCATCATCCATGCCTCTTAATAGGAGCATCCTTAAACTGGTTCAGTGCTCAGGTCGTAAAGAGTAATTATAGCAATCTATTAGAAAGAAAACAGACTGTATGTAGAGTAGGAATGGGAAATATATTATGTTAACACATTGTAAAAATAAAATGATCAGTATGAAAAAGGAAAAAAAAAATTGGCTTGGATTTCACTCCCCAAGGCTGACCGCACTGTTTCCTGTAGCCTGACTATTCATGAACTTTCTGGTCATTCCCAATTTGTTACTGTCCATGCTTTGGTCATTACATTTATTTTTATAGCTGCTTTTATCCAAAGCATATGTTGTCAATGGCCTTCTTTCCTTATCTTCAGTGCTTTCAGTTATATAATGTAGCATGGTACCTGGCAATATCAAAGCAAATGTATCTTGGATGATGGATTACAAATGAAAAATGAATGCTCTGGGACATCTTAATAGCTTATTTCCACACATGCTTCCTGCCAATGTGGCTCTGCGTGTCTCATACATGTATCCAAATAGATCAAAACATCGGTCAGTATATTCACTAAATTCATTTTTTCTTTTAGTGCTGATAGCAAGGAAAATCATCAAAAATGCTGAAGGTTCTTTATTGAACAGCAACACTTAAGTGGCAGTGATCGAAAGCTGCCTTACATAGACCAGAAGGTATTTGATTTTAATCAGTCAGGAAGGAAATGGTAAAACAAACGAATATACCCTGATCTTCAAAAAGAGGTTCTCCAGGGAAAAGGGAGAGTGTTCTGCTTCTCAAAGGTTAAAAGCCTCATAGTGCCCTTTTTGGTAACCTGATCCCTGATTTGTGAGTAGTTTCCTTCCTTCCACACAGAAGAATAAAGCTGTGCTTCTGCGGCTTTGAAGTCACTGGAAGTTTTGCTGTTGAATTTAACGCGGGAAGGACTTTGGTAGTCACTTGTGTTCACTGAGGGAAAAAGCAAGCACTGAAAGCACTGCTGTCCTGGCATCACTAATACACAAATACCATGAACAGAAGCCAGGGCAGACAAAAGAAAACTAACCCCCTTCCTGGCCACAGGAACATGCAAGGAGGTCCACGGAGGAAGAGCTAGACTGTCTTCAGCAGCAGCCAAAGCAGAGCCTGCCGTGCAGCGAGACACCAGCAAACTGCCAGAGCACAGCCCTCTGTGCCAGCTGTTCCGTGGTTTATGATGACGCAGCAAGCGCCATGACCTACCACGTCACCCAGATCCTTTCCCACAGCATATTTCAAAGTGTGTGCCAGGCAAATTTCTTACAGATACAGTGACCTGAGAGTTGACAAGGACCTCAGGAAGTTACTTGTGATATCCTTATAACCATTCTGTGCTCCAGCACTAGCAGGCTAAACTCTAGGGAATCGTTGACAAGTTATTTACTCCATATAGGTGTATAAATTTGGGCTTGAGCCATCTGCATTAACATTCATGATGATGAATTACAGGCTTAACTGATCAGCTCTGATTTGCCTCTGATGCACTCTCTCAGCCTGTGAAGCTCAGTGTAAGGAACTTCTAAAGGAAGACATTTTTGCAAGGTCTCCCTTTGCAAGGAAATCCACTGCTTTCCTCTTCACTGTATTCACATCTAATACTGGTGCCGCAATGCACAGTCCTGGAGAAGGATATTGGCTCAAAGTCTTTATTTCCTGGGTGATTTAAATAATTTGGACCAATATGAACATAGGGTGTTTGTGCTTCATATTCTACAAGGTTAATGTGTATATGAGTAAACGGTCTTCTCTGAGATGCTCATCAGTAGTTGATGATTTCTTTTCTGTTACAACTTTCTTTGCTTCCATGACCCATGCACTGTAATACTTACAGATTTTTTTAAACCCTGCTCTGGAATTCCTGGGATCATAATAAATGGATTAAATGAAAAGTCTTGTTTTCTCTCTGTTCATTTAAGGAATCTGTCTTTTGATTTGATATTGCTCACTTTTTGTTTTGTATTGAGAGATTTAGACACAATGAGAAATCAACAGGCAGTTAAAATGAGACTTGGGAACTCAATTCTGAGCTCTATCAGCCTTGGACCTGTCCCATGATGTTAGACAAGACTTTGGGAACACTTTGCTAAATTTTCATGAAATGTCAGGTTTGAAGGAATCTTTGTGAATAATTGGAAATTGATTTCATAATATTTTGATACTGAGCTCACAGGTGGTAGTTATTATTTTAGATTTCAGAGTGCAATCTCAACAGATGAAATCTCAAAAGCTCTAGCAAAATAAAGGCTCTACTTTTGTTCCATTCTTTCCAGATTTTCTTGAAGTCATAGATTAGGTTTAGATTAGACCACTCCATAACATCACTATGGAAAAGCAAGGGAGAAAAAATTAAGAGTAATTTGCTGCAGGCCCATTTTTTCTTGAGTGAAACTGAGTGTAAGTTTGGCAGGAAAAGAAAGTTAGATAGTAATAATCTAATTTAGAAACCAAAATATATATTAATTTATCCTTGGTTTGGCATGAACTTGAGGCCAGTTTCAAAAGGTTCCTGCTGCTGGGGTTTCTAGTTGACCGGTAATGTTGAAACATATCCAGTGTGCTTTCTCAGTCTTATGGCTGTTGTCCAGTCAACCAGCTGGAACCTAATTGCTCTTTTTTCCCAGTTTCCCATGTGACATTGCTGATAGCGAACATCTCATTTAAAGCTCATTGCAGCAAAGTGGCTCAAACATTACCAGTACCTTCTTGCTCCTGGATGCACTTTAAATAAAATCAGCAAGGCTCCCCAGATATTACCTCGTATTTCTCTGGGATTCCAAAGCCAGAACATCAAAATAATGAAAGGAAAAATTATGAGAGTAGAACCAACTTCCTGTCCGGAAAGAATAAATCACTCTCTGTGCTTCTTCCTTGTGACTGACCCAGGACTCACGTCTAAAGAGCAAAGCCTCTGAGCGTGTTCCCAGGAGAGACTCGAAGAGCTCCTAATTACATGTGCAAGAAGTGGGTGGTAGCTTCACTAGGAGCTTGTAAGTGAAATGTCTACCCATGGGACTGGAGCAATTTCCCATCTCAGTCTTACTTTCTAATGCCGAATTCTGGGAAGGGAGCCTAGTCCTCAAGTGCTTTTTGTTGTGATTTGAACATCACTGATTTGAATGTTCCTTAGTGTTTGATACCTTGGGAAAAGACTGTTTTCCTTTCCCGTCTCTAGATGCACAGCCTCACAGCAGTCAGTATTCGGCTGCTCACCGCTGTCTGTCTCTGGCAGGGTCAGTAAGGGTGGTCCTTCAGGCTCTGTTTCCTCTCTGCTTTAGCTCCCTGCCTTGCTTCTGAGGAGATGGTGTTTTCTCACATACATCCTTTGTTTTTACCCTTTCCATTCCCAAACACAACAGTGGGGATTTTATGTTGATTACTCTATTATACTATATCTGGATTGATTTCTAGATCTGAGGTAGACTACTAGCCTCACTCCTCAGAAAGCTTTCAGGTTTTCTGTTCTTATCCTCCCCGCGTGAAAGATTCCTGTTCCTCTGGACCAGTTTGCCATGCTGTACAGCACACAATGTTCTGCTTTTCCTGTTTCAAAGCTCTGGTTGCCTTGTTGCTTCTGTGTAAACCACATCATCTCTCCCTGAATCCGTGAAAGCTTGTTGCTGTGTATTGTTGAACTGTATCCTCTTGATTCTGTAGTATGTTTATGGAGGGGTTTGTCATAGCGCGGTCTGTTCCCATTGCTGGGGTGGACTACACTGACTGGATCTAGTTATCAAACCCTGTGAGCATGTAAATACTGGGAAGGAACTGGCCTGCTTCTATGAATTGCAAGAACGTTTCCTGAGTGTGAGCCCTCAACCTGACATCTCTTTGCAGCAGTCCATTGTCTTTTTCCTTTCACAGCTGTAGAAAATACTTTGAGCCTAGATACTGCTATACATTCAAAATCTTGTGATCTAATTCATGCGATATCATCAACTGTTTTGACTGCTAGGCTGTGGGAGAGGTACAGACAGTCTTAAGGAAGAGCCTGGAAACTTTTCAAGCTGGTCATTTCTCTTGCCTGGATCCAATACAGACATTATACAGAGCTGCCGCGACCTTTCTGCTGATAAGTCATTGCACTGCAGAGCTCTACAGGGCTGAGCAGTCATTACTCCTCCCTGTGTAACTGAACCAAACTGCGCCTGCAGCCAATACACAGCAGAGAATTTATTGATTGTCTCTGGAATTAGGCAATTCTGTTAATTGTCTTCATTTTCCAGGACTCTGTCATTCTTTTCCTGAACCATTAGTGGCACAGCTATTTGTGTGCCAGCATGAGCTGCCCGGAAAAAAAAGCTAAAATTGAGCAGCAAATGAATCAAAGACAAGGACAGATACCTCTCAAAGATAATTGCATTCAGATATCCTGGGGAGCCCTTACAAATCCCTTTTCAGCTTCCACAGCTCTTTTCCCTCATTGTGGCTTTGGTTTGAAGAACCTCTATTAAGAAACAAGACATTCCTAAACAATGCCAGCAATGAGTCAAAAGACTTCTTTCCTTTTTCATGATTTACCTCCCCACTGCTCTCTAGCCATACCAAACTCCCAAGCAAGGACTTTTTGCATTTTTTTTTTATTTCTAAGGGTCAAAATGATTGGGGTGGCTCTGCCTTTCCCATCTACAAAGCGCATTGAAGAGCACTAGGACATTGGTGGGACATAAAGAAGGAAACTGCATAGCCTGTTCTTTTATTCAGTTGTGGGTTTTTTTTTTCCTTTTCTTCGCAGCCCGGACGTTGATCCCTGTACCATTTCCCACAATGAACATGTGATCTGAACTTGGGCATGTTTTAAGTAAATGCAGTGGGAGTCAATAATTGCGAGTTGTTGTCTACATAGAGTTCCTAGACAAGAAAGTCACCCAATATTTTTAATACACCAAACTCATGACACTCAGTATACACATTATGTCTTATTTACATATCATTTATCCATACTTACTTGAAGTCTGTGGTATCACAAACGCATTAAAAAAAAATATTCCTGCTTCAGTATCTCTTTGATCAGAAAAAACCGGTAACTTCCATACACAGGATTTATTGTATCTTTTAAGTGAGGTGGTTCTGGCACAGTTGTGATCCTACAAAAAACCAGTGCTAGAGTATAGTACACATTTTGAAAAAAGCCCTGATATCTGGGGGCGAACAGTCCTCTGGCAGTTTTGGGATACCATCCAGCATTTTCAGATTTGGCAAACTGGAGAATACACTTAAAGAGAGACAAAAGAAAAATAGAAATTGAGATAAATAATCTTGGGAAATGTTGAGAACAAGAGACGCTGATAAAAAACAAATAGTGGATTCAAACATATCCAAAATAGATTTGTATTGTTGAAAATCTTGATATGTCATTTGTTGCAGAATTTATCTGATACAGAGCTAATTAATAATTTTCAGGTTTCACAGTGCTGCAGAAGTTTTATATCCTAGACTCAATAAAGCACTACAAGTATCTGCATTTTTAATAGAGTAGAACCAAACCAGTTGTCTAATGCAAAAGAGAGGACACAGTGTTAGCCTAGACTGAATTTCCTAGACTGCTGAAAAGCAAAGATTCAGACTGCAAGAAGTGCAACTCAACTTTTATCCTTCTGTGATAGAGAAACCAGGCTCTCTGCAAAGCTTTTTGCACTTCTGTTTCTCCCAAAGAAAAGAAGTCCCCATTTTGTGGGCACGATGCCAACCGAAATGAATGGCTCTAGCTCCTAATATACTGTCCCTTTTAAACAGCACATCAGTGTCTCTAACTTCAGTCATGAAGACTGCCGTTTTCCTCTCCAGAAGAGTTTGATGGAGCCGTAGCCCCCCCTAAGCATCACAGAGGGTGTTAACCCACATGCTACGGCATTTGCTCCTGTGCCTTTTGAGGTGGGCGTGGAGTCCACTGCTCAATCTCGGCATGTAACTCAGGGCTTTACCTATGCTTGAAAATGGTTCATTCTGTCTTCCAACACTGGCGGTGAAAGTAATACCAGAGTTATCTATATGTAATTGCCTTAAGAACTGGTAGGATTGGAAGCAGAAACATAATTAGTAATTGTTAAAAAAATGTTTTTCAGCTTTTCTTCTCCTGAACCTTTTGAAATGTAAATAAAATGTGAAATCCATTATTTTAAATTTACTTTTTAACTTTCACTTTTATATCTACCTATCTACCTTTAGAAAGCATAAGTGTCACCATCACACTGTCAAAGGGATGCTTACTAGACTGAATGAAAAAGCCTACTGGAAACTCAGAAAGGTTTTCATTAAACACTTTCTTTTAAACTTCTCTTTTTTTTTTCCCCCTCCCGGGAAGAGAAGACTTCTTAGACACATGCTGTAAGGTTTATCTCAAAAATATCAGCGATGCCTTCTGTTGATGCCTGACGCGACTCTGTGTTTGTAGTGGTGAAAAACACGCAACCATGCGGATTTCTGAAGAGTTCAGAAGGAACATGCTTCATTCCCCTTTCTGACCTGTGTGCAATTTTTTTCCTGGCAACAGGGGTTTGGAGTCAAAGCAACTGGGGAAGAATGGAATAGGGGTGCGAGTGTCAAAACATGCGTGAGACCTAGAATAAATTGTCTTCCCCTGAATTCTCTACTCTATCTTGGATTTGAATATTCATTTCCAGTGTCCAAGGCAGCTCTGTTAAGCGTACACTACGCTGCACTGCCTGCAACATATACCTACACCGAGTGGGGTGTTCAAGGCAGTGCAACTTCCACAGTGCTGCCACAGAGGGAGGAGAGAATCCAGAAAAATCAAATGAAGGTAACTCAGTTTTCTCTTGCTTTAGCTCCCATCTTTCAACACATCCTTCTGATTCCATCTCTGACTTGTAATGCAATTTAGACTCCTTTCAGAATACACGAGGGAAGCAATGAGACTGAAGAGAGTTTGAGTAATAAGTAGTTTCTATTAATAAAAGGGAATCTAATTTATCTGCCCTAGTCACTGTCTCTAAACTTGATCCATGGACTTAGTTCCGTTCAAGAACTGCTAGTCATGTCATTACAAAAGCTGTTTCTGAATATTTTGTGGGTATTCTCAGATACTGGCTCACCGGTCCATGTTCCTGGAGCATTTATGATAGTTGAGACTATGGGAAAATAAAAAGATTGCTCGGGAGAGTTTGTTGTATTTGAGATCCTATTCCTTTTGAACTCTCTTACAATCATTTCTTTGTATTGTTCAACTTTTGTTGGCTATGAGATGGTAAGACTTACACTTGTCTGTATCTTTCTTGAAATTCACAGGGATTCCTCTTGAGTATAAGGGATTCAAGTGGAGTATGTCTGAAGTCTGATATTCCACTTAGTGTCATAATGTTATTTTCAGCGAGTGATAAGTGCTGAATCTGAGGTATCTTTGGCAGCTGTTTGAAGGATGTAAAGTGGTTTTTACTGACATTTAGTTCTCTGCATCTGTAAAGTATAAAGCATATAACGTCACTGATCACATCTGCAATATTATATACCTGTAAGCCAACACAGGGATGGCTCTTCACGTAGTCGAAGTCATGGCAACTTAGAGCTTCCAATGAGAGATACAAGAATTTGATTCCTCGAGACCTGCTTTCACACTAGTTTTACATTTGTGTTATTTTTGCCTAGCCATGGACTGCAAGATCAGATCCCTACACTTTATACTCTCAGCTTTCTTTATATTGTACAATGGATACATCATTATTGTTGTTCTCAATATTACAGCTTTCCACATACCTAGACATACGACAACATTGTAGCAATAGATGGATTGTAAAAATATAGTTGTCATGGTCACACCCGGCCTCTCTGTTTGGGTTATGTTCCACCATCTCTTCATATACATTCCTTCAGTTTTCAACAACTTTCCCTTTTAGCAAAAATATCACTGAACGTGATGAGACTTACGAATTATCCACCAGGAGTAAAGGAGACATCACCTGACCTCCTTATGGAGTATTTTCAACTTGGGAATGACATGAACTCAGAATAGCAATATACTGATGAATTCTCAATATAATACCCCCCAAAATATCATAATTTGGCCGTTCTCAAGAGTCAGCTCCAGCTATTACTTAGGTAAATAATAGTTTTGATTTCTATGATATTACATAAAAATAAAAACAGGACATTTTGTCTACCTTGGCAATCTTAGGGCACTTAGGTCTGTCAAAGAATTGTCCACCAACCAAAGTTTTTCCACCCGAATTAATCTTTGGAGAATCCTTTTGAAGTTTTCCAGCTGGTAAAGATCACCCAGGTCCTGAAATGAAAGGTTCAACTCCTGGGAAGGGAAAAATAAGAGAAATCACCTATTTTTTTTTTCTCGCTTTCTGATATAACTCGTTTTTAATGATATAACTATAACATTAAATCTCTTCAACGTCAGAATTAGTTAAAAGGTGAATCTGTTTTATTATGCTGTTCTTATACCAATTTGTGGTGCCAATTGCCAAATTCACCTTAGAATCATGGTGACGCACTGCATAATTCCTTGAAAGTAAAGAAGAAAGAAACCATCTCTTGAGCGTGTGAATCTTACTGCCCAGCCCCTTCTTCTTCTTGAGTGAGCATGCCTGTGTGTATGCTTTGGGTGGAGAAAGCAGGACTAAGTGATTGTGGCTTATTGGTTTGGCCTCTAAATTAACCTGGAAAAAAAATGCTGTGCAGTAGCCAGGTATCAATATTCCCCAGTGTTCATGCATAGGGAGAGGCATGATCCAGAGCACTGGATCTCAGTGTTAGATGAAGTTACTACCTGATCTTAGGGAGGTTATAACTTACTGCTGATCAGAACCAGCAGTAACGTAGTACCTCCAGCCAAAAGAACTGCTCAGGCTGGTATGAGGAGAGAGTGGAAGAGCTAAAATTAAACTGCTCCATTCTCTAACCATTCATTTACCATCAGGCACTAAGCAGGCAAAGAACGTCACTAGTTCTATATGCCCAAGCACAAATGAAGCCCTGTCACAACGCAGGAGTTTTTACTCTTTGCACAGGGTCAGAACCCAAATTGTGATATATTCCAGTGCTTCTTCCAGCTTGCAAAAACCTTCTGGTTTACAATGTCATGGTGCCAACCTGAGCTTTAAAACTGCCAACTGCAAGGAGCAGCTGGCACATTATTATTTGGCTTATTTACTACTACCGTACAAAGAGTTAATGAGAATGTTTTACAGCACAGTTTTCCCAGTTCTCTTGCAGTTTCTTTTGCCACTTCTCTGTGTCAGTTACTTGTTTTCTTTTTTTCAAAGTATGTTCTTCTCCTCTGAAAAATTGCTCCTCTTCTGAGGGCCCTAGTCAGAAAAAAAGATTTGCAATAGTGGATGTGATATAGAACTGGCACTTAGTTACTTGCTGAAAGATTATGTATATGGCTGGGAAGATATCTGAAATGAAGAAATATATATAATATTATAGGTGCGTAGGTTTCCACGCTTCTAAGGTGTAAATTAACATGAAGATTTTTCTACCATTTCTGGGCTCATAATTCAGCAAGCCATCTAAGGTCGTGATCATTTAGTACATGGTTAGTAAATGACATTTCTTCTACAGCTCAGAATAAAAGCTTTTTCTAAATGGTTGAGCATAAGCATCTGAGTTCTAAAATACTGTTTCTATATATTCTTTCACATGCTATGAGTTTATATAGCGGTTACGTACTTATACTTTAACTGTCCTGGGCAAGGCATATGTTTGTAACTTCCAGTCCACTGACAACAACTGCAACTGAGATTAATAGCCATACTCAAAACCTCATTTGTATTAAGAATGACACATGGGGAAGACTTAAAGTCAATGGGTCTACTGAAATGCTTGAAGCTATGCACATCTTCAAATTCCTAACTAAAGCAAGGACAGTGTGGAATTTTTCCACTGTTTAGTCCCAAACATGCAAACACTGGATTTTAAAATCCACCTTTCATTCCTCATTCTTGAGTGTGTCTATAGATTGTAATTGGGCCAATTCAGTCTTAAAATAAAATATATATGCCACTGTATGCAGGACTGGATTTCACTCTCGTTTTCTTGTTTGGCATCTTGCTATTGCATTCTGAACAATATTTAAATGTTAATGAAGTTTTGAGAGAAGTAATCAACACCACATTAATACTAAAAATTTTCAAATTACAGTTCTGGCTTTTGTTTCCCATTTTCAAAATTACAAAGGGTATTTTCCTAGTGATGAAAAAAAGTAAACATGTACAATATGCGATGAAATCCTGCCCCTTTTCAAAACAATGGCAAGCTCCATGATTTAAGCTCATAACATTTAAGGACATACTGTTTGAGTAAATAGAGTTAAGGCTTAAACGTGAATATGTCTTTTTGATCTTCACCTTCTCTCACTCTGGGGCAATGAAGCTGATTTCCTTGAACATCATGTTCTTCTATGTCACACCAGCCGAGATACTTGAAGGAATCAGAAGGAAGCTTAAAAAAAGCAAAATAAAGATATAAAAGTTTCAGTTCAGGTTTTTCAGTTTCTGGCATTGTGTTTTCTCATATTTCTGGCCTTATTACAGTAGAAATAGTATTCATACGTGTTTACAACGTCTTCTGCCTTAACACCATCTGGTGAATAGCAAAATGATGTGAGGATATGATGGCATCCATTTGTGTATGCGTATGCATGTAAACACATTTCTGGACAAGCTTTCATACAATATATCCTGAATGCAACTGAGGCACCAAAACCTAAATACAGAAAATCTGCCGCTGCAGTTGAGAATATGAGGTTTCTGCCCATTTTGCTGTTCCACTAAAACATGTTCTACAATTTCCAGGGCTTCAGTCTCCCAGGAGGGAGCAAGGAACAAAGTCTCTAACTCTGCCTGTAGCGTTTGGAGTAGGTGTGATTTGTGTCATGCCCAACAGACACAGCACCATGATAGCCTACAGTGGGGGAACCTCTCAGTGCAATGCAACTTGATTATTTGCTCAAAATTCCAGCATTTCTTTCACTGGAAGCCATGATGGTGGAGTTGAAGGGGGAGGAGAGATGGAGCATGCACCTCTGACTTGTCCCCTCCAGTTAGAGCTGAGCTATACGCACATCCAGAAGCTGGTAAATGCTGTGGGGATTCATAGTTTAGGTGTAAACAGCCCCTTCTGGTTTACTTCTATGAATTGGCTTAGATATTGGAGAGAGATATTCTCACAGAATATCTGTACTGTCACCTTTCATAGCACTCCTGGTTATGACATTTTATAGCAAATGTACACAGCCTCTTCAGGATTTATTATATACTTGCCCATTGCATCCAGTTGTGTGCATAGTGCTCAAAGGCTTCCTGGGCCACTGAGTCAAATCCTTTGCCACTGCTGACACCACATCATATAATCTTATTTATAATCATCTGATCTAGCTTTGGAAGATAAAAGGAGGCAAAACATAATCGGCTTCAAAGCTGAAGAAGAGATTTCAGCCTTTGTCAGTGTCTCTCTTCTATAAACTTGTAATCAGACTGATAAGCCAAACACTTACTGGGGAAGGTAGCCCAGAATCGCAATTCTGCCTGATGAATCCTCTGTCTTGTGATAAAACCAGTGGAATAGTGGGTGTATCGCTTAGGACGGAGCAGCAGGATGAATAGGATTTACAGAATTTTTGATTGCTTGTAGTCAGACCTGAGGAACTAGAGAGGAGATGTTAAACAAGTAATCAATTCTGTTCAGAGAAATGCAAACTATTTTATAATAGCAGAAAATACAGAGCAGCAAGGGGTAGGACTTACCACCAGACAATAGCCACATGATCCTGAGCTCAAACCATAGGTAGGACAATCCCTTCCAGTCCCTTAATGGGACCTCTCACCTAAGTACCCTTTATTTACAACATACGAGGCTTTCACAGATATGTCCAAACATTAGAAAGAGGAACTTACTGGCAGTTTGTTAGAAAAACTCAATCTTGGACAAACTTAAGAACTGAACTTGTTCAATAGCATGATACGTCTGCTTCTGTCCTGTATAGCCCTGCTTTTATGGATCCAGGTTTTGTGAAAAGATGCCTCAACTGCATATTTATTTTAATCCCTTGAGTATGTTTTAGTAGAATATCAAGGCCCCAAAGAAGAGTTGAGCTTTGTTCAATAGAGTCTTGAAGTCATGTGCTTCTGTGCTTTGCTAGTTCATTGCCTAAGAACACATTCAAAAGTACATTTTATATACCCCAAATAATGCAACTTCTCCAATTGTGCTTCAGACAGATTGAATAATTTGCAGACTGGCAGCTGCAATTTAGAAATTTACCGTGGAACACTTCAAAAAAACTTTTAACTTAGTAAGTGTGTGCATACAGCACTATAATTTGACTTTTACTGTACAAGCTCAGTGAGAGCTTGCCAGAAAGTATCAGCTGTCAGTAAGCATCATTAAAACAATTACAGTCAGGAGCAGAAATGGAGAATAAAAATGCAGCTTTAAAATGGTCTAGTGAGGATGGTAATGAAAGTTTCATATTGAGTGTAACAGACAAGCTAAATAGAACATCAGTTAAAACTTACGATTACAGATTATTGGCAAATAATCATGAAGAGACGTATTTTGTTGACCTTACTAAGATTATTTTGCCTTTTTTAAACATCATCAAAACCCAATATTGCATCTTTGCTGGCTTTTGCTTAAAAGTGCATACAGACTGCACAGAACAGTACTGACATATGGAACTACTCCTCCCTTCATGCTTTATGCTTTTTTTTTAATGGGATCAAACCAGCCACAATAAACCATAGATGACTTAAAGGAAGCTGAGCAAGCTCACCATTTCTGAAAATAACAACTATTTACTTAAGTATTTTTAGAGGTCATCTTGAGGCAAACAGACCATTTTCATGTGTATGTGCTGCTACAGATCAGCAGGCATTCACACACAGAGCAACCCTGTGACAAGAGGATTAACATTTGGTCAATATTAAAAAAAAAGAGAAAAAAAAAAGTGCTGGGAACTCTTGCTTAGCCCTATCTTGGTATTTGTTTTGCTTCTGCTTCCTTGTATATTAAATGAGGTACCAGAGAAGTATGTAGAAATTCTTTTATATTTAAGAAAAAGATCTATTATTATTCTCAGTTTTGGAAGCAATTTGTTAGGATGCATTCAAATGACTATTTATAACTGCAAGACTTTTGAAAACCTACCTTCCTCTCAGCTAGATACTACCTCCTCTGCTGAGACATGAATATAGACTCCTAGTCCCTTGAAATGTGGGATAAAACATTTTAGCTGTACCATTTAAAGTGATATCTATACTGATCTTTTGGCAGAAACCCACTCACAAAATTCTGTATCGCTGATAGAAAATAAAACATAAAGTTCCAGAATCAGTATGGGATAGATAAGACTTCTCCGATCAGGTGGGTAGTGAGATTTCTATTGGAAAGAGTGACAGAAGGAAGCGTTTTTCATCTCAAAACTGCCTGAGTTTAATAAGCACCAGCTGGACCCTAACATTATGTCAAAGAAGATTTTTCTGAAGGAGCAAGTGCAACATTGCTTTTCTTTCCCTTGCTTTGTTTTCCTTACTATTTTGCTGCAAAATTGATGCAAAAGAAATGGCAATGAATGAGGCAGGATGCAATTCCAAACAATTACAGATCACACAATACATGAAAGTAACAAAATTTTCTGCCTTGATTGTGAGGCCCTTCGGCTGGATATGAATCTCCAATGACACCTCTGGGAGCAGCACACTAGATTATGTCAAGCATTAGGGGGAAAAAAATTAGATTCATGATGTCTGTCCAGGCTGAGTCATTTCCTCTCACTTTGCCTGCAGTGAGAAATTGGCGGTTATCATAAATCATAGACCTAAATTCTTATGAGAGAGGAATTAATTTCACTAATGGAAACCCTCTGTGGCAATAGCTTTCCTCTATTCTCTCTCTTCTTGGGGTGGGGGGATATCTATGATGTCTTTTAAGCAGAGATATTTCACTATATTTTAAGAATCCTGTAAGAGAGGATTGGAAAGGAAACTTAAAACCGTAAGGGGGAAAAAATCTTGTGTGACCAACTTCTAATTTCTGAGGCTGGCCCTCAGTCTAGTTGTTCATACCATGGCTACAGCTTTGCCACTGATAAATCCATGTACAAAATTTCAGAATACTCAAGTCATCATTAAACATCTAAAACCTCCATCTGGTTAAAGTATTATTTCTCCCACCTAGCTGGAGTTGCCAGCCTGCAAAGCCAGGCTTAGCAAATTTTCTTGGCTCCCTCTACAGTCAGTGGAGACAAGTGGGTATGTCCAGGTACCCACTTACTCAACCCAGCCTCGATGCCTATTATTTTCAGCTGGAGAGAACCACAGTCCACACTGTCTACATGAGGAGCCCACAGGCTTCCCTGAGAGTGGACACAACCTCAAGGCATCTGAAGTTTGATGAGGAAGATCCCACTTGAAGTGCCTAAAGGGTGCTTTGAAATAGCAGGACTTCTGATCAGTTCAAAAAAACCTCAGGGAAATCCTTCTGTTCCGTGTAGCATCATTGAAATATATAAAATAGCCATTTCATCTAAATAATTAAACAAACAAACAAAAAAATTGTACAAAGCAATTCTTCGCTAGCACCTTGAAATCGAGAGTGCTGCATATGAGCTGAATAAGAGGTAGCATGGACTGTGGGGGTAAGTGAAAGTACTCATGACTAACCCAATATATTTTATGCTTTTTCCTCAGTGGAAGTCCCAGTGGAGAATTAAGTGGCTGAAATATTTTGTAAACTGGAAGGAATGAGTACAGGACAGCTACTGCATTTTTCAAAACACGATTTATGAGATATCAGGCCATATCTTGAAAAATCATGCACTCCTATAGAGTTCACTGTTAAAAGTCACACATTATCAAGATGTCAGTGTCAGTCGTGTGTCCGTGAAATGGGTCTGCTTCTCCTCCCACTTGCATCTTGGCAAAATTTTCATAGGCAACAAAATGCTGTAAATTTTCTAACTGCAGTGCAAGTACATTTGAGTCCAGCTGACTTTAAGGGTAGAATATATTAAAAGCCCATTAAATACTTTGAAGAGCGATAGCTGAGCTACTTCTGAAACTACACCAGTGAAAGATATTCTGGGTGAAAAACATTTCTCCTGTGTATTATTTTAGCTATTTGGCTGTTAAGAAAAGACTGTCAGTCAAAAGACTCCTTCCTCCTGATATAACTGGCAGCCTCAATAAACAAACATTTTAGACTCTACAGCACAGGTTCAGCTTTGCCTCATGGAAAATGGCAAATGGAAAGCTCAGTGGAAGAGGAGTAAGGATAAAGGTTATAAGCAAACTCTTGCAATTGGGATTTGAAAGGCTTTTGTCGCAGTGTTTTGAGCAGTTTTGGGGTCTGGTCTAGCTTCCAGTAGTCTTACCCCCAGCTACTTTTCATGAATCAGCAGCCTTGAGCAGGCTTAGCTTTCACTGAACCATGGCTGCTTTCCCCGTAGATCTGAAATGCCCTTGATAAAAGATTTGGGAACAAGTAGTAGGGCTATTTATACTACCTCTTCACATATTCAGAGTCAGAATTCCTACAGCTACAGCTTCACACCGCAGAACATATATGACGGAAAGGCCCGTGCCCCCATGCAGTTGATCTCAGTGGAAGTCTGGTCACATTGCTATTTAACAGCAAAGTGCTCCAAGCTCCTTCAGTCCTGCTACTAAGGAATTGAAAAACACGGACCATTCTAAAGGAACCAAATCTAATGTATTTTAAGATCATCTTTAAAAAAAAGAAAAAAAAAACCCACAAATAAACTAAGAAAAGGGCGATAAATCCTCCCAAAGTGAAGAGTTCTTATATCTAGGTCAGAGCTGCTGGTTTTGTATAGGCTCTAAGAGAGCATGTTATGGATCTGTCCAAACCACTTGCACAAATAGCTGTTTGCTTGCATGATACAAACACCCAGTTATTTACGTTGTCTCAGTCAATTGCACATGCCAAAGCAGATCAACATAAATGAACTGCAGGGTCAACTTACAAATGCAATTTGTATAGGTATTTAAAAGACAGCAAACTCAGAATTCAGCCTGTGCTTTGTTCAAAATGCACACAATTTACTGCTACGTAGCAGCTGTTGCTTGTATGCAAACATTTACTATGAGAACTCTGAACTTAGAATAGTAGAGGACTGGGACATAGTGCTTCCATGCTCTATCACCTTTCAATTATTTTTTATAGGAGTTTTATGAGACATTATGCAACATTTTGAAGCAGTTATTTTGAGCATAATTTAGTGACAAACACACCTGTAAGTTATGGTTACAATGCATTCTTGCTGTTAGCTGTATCATCAATTATCTTGCTTTATGCATCATAAAATTGCCCCCCAAAAAGACATAATTAACATAATTAGGTCTTATCACCATAATTATACATTCCTCGCATATTAACTAACATTCCATGCAGCTCTTCATGGATCTAACTTGCAACCATACAAATTCCATATCTCAATCAGTGTGCCTTTCAGACATTTTTACAACAAATTATACATTTTGTTGAGACACCTTTTGTCTTTCAGTAATCAGCCAATGACACCAAGAAAAATCCCATTTTTCTTCCTGTTTTCACTGCACAACAACCTCCAACAGCAATACAGGTTGGTACATTTTAAAAAGATACTCAATCCTGTAACACTATCTCTGTTGTCGAAGCAAGTCAAGCCAGCTGTGCAATGACTACAGTTGCTTCTCTTCTTTCACCCTCCTACCTTTCAGACATGTCTTGCTGTTGCATAAAATCCTCACAGCTTGCATAAGGCTATTTGTCTACAGTCAAAGCTTATCTTCCCATCTTTGCCCCTGCATAGAGAGGTAGTTCTACATCCTCTGAAGAGAGGTAACCTGCAAGGATCCTGGCTGGGGCTGTACGGATTCACTGTCTCCAAGGAAACACTGTCACTTCGCAACGCAGTCACGTTAGGAGGTATTGTTACCGGTCTCTTAAGCACATCAAACAAATCCCTCTGCTGACCTAGCTGGTATCAATGAACTGTCTTTCCAGAAGGTGGCTAAAGATAGGTTGGTGATACCTGTAGCAAGATATGTGATCATCCAGACGAATCTCTGGTGAGCTCACTCCAGCGACTTCACTTTTCTGAATTGCTTTCACAGTTTTGCCCACTTGAAGTTCATCTTTTCTTTGCTTGAAAGATCCCCTGCTTCATTAATGGCTGTTAAATGCCTTATTAATTTATGCAAGAACTTTGGATGAAAAGAAAACAGATACTTAAAAAGTCTCATATTTTATGTAACATTCATGAAAGTTCTTCATGAGCATCTCTTCACTCTGTTGAATGTCCTTGCCTCATTTGAACGTGCTCAGCCATTTTATAAACAATCTTCCAGGCTTCCTTCTTCGAGTTTGCATCTGAGAATGCAAACAAGAGACTCTTCTCTTGGTGGGAAATGACAGCTCAGTTTTGTGTCTATTTTTATACTATATTTTTCTTAAAACAGAAAAGCTATAGGTTCTGAGAATAAGTCTAGTGAAGATATTCACTTCAAAATGTGTTTGATATAAAGTTTGTTTGGTTCACTCAGACAAAGTGTAGACTCTGGCAATGTGCCACTGATGGAATTGCAGCAGCCCAATAGTGTTACGGGCATTGGCTAGTCCCTGCTGAAGTTTACAGATGGCTTTTAAACTCTAACAGTAGTTACGGGAACCAAGTTTCAGTGCTGTGCTGTGTAAGGTTATAATAGAGCACTCAATCATGCCCTATTGATCTGCATCTCCCACATTACAGGCACAGTTCCTTCTTCACTTGAGCTCCTAGGCTCCATACTGAAAGAAGAGGGGATAAATAGATTAAGATCAATGTGGAAAAAAGTACACAGTAAACCCCTCTGCCCAGGGATATTCAGCTGGAAATACCATATAGTCATAAACCTCTATGGTTCAGATTTCCTACCTTTCAATTTCTTCACAGAAAAATTATTCCCTATCCTCCCTTTCCTTCAGATTTCTCTTTTCTCTTCTTCTTGGTCGTAATAAAGGCTGATCATTATAAAATCTTTCTGTGTAGAAAGGCATGTGCTTTCCCCAACAGTGACTGGTCTCTAAAACATTCTCTTAGAAATTCTGCTGGCAAACTTCACTGTACCAGTGAAGTACAGGAGCATAATGTTTATCAGAAAATTTCAGCTCCTATGCAAAGGTATTTTGTGGTTCCAAATGTTGAATTGTCAGATCATTATCTGCAATTTAACAAAGTGGTTATTCCACACAGGTTTCACTAAAACTTTAGGTACGAACTGAATTTATTACAGGGTGGGCAGAGGACAGGGTATTAAGTGTTTCATCAGGTCACTTGTGCATATCTTTTCCCTATCTGCTAAGAAAAAAAAAATTTATTTCCAAAATAAATGAGACTGTAATTTTCAGGCTTTCTACTTACCATTTTTCCTCTATATATAAAATGAAAGGTACTGGTCCACATCACAGCCTAATAGGCTTCAGAACTTCTATGGCAAATGCATTCCTCATAAAGCATATGAAAAATTATCTATGTGCTATTTCAGTGAAATGACATATTTAAGATGGTGTCGGCCTTTCCATTATAAACACTATTTTTCAAATCTTTACAACCTGCCCATAAAAATGTGCTTCTGCCAAGAAATTCAGCAGCATGTCCCATCCCTGCAAGAAAGAAAGAGTTTTTCCCACTTTATCCAATTTTGACCAGTAATTTTGTCTCTGAAATGGCTGAGCGGGGCAAATACAGGGTGGGCATCACTCTCAGCCACGTCTCTCCCATCTACATTCGAGCGACTGGATGCTTCCCTGCACATCCTACAGATACAGCTGGTGCACTCCTGAAATATGTATGAACTGGGCAGAATATGTCTCATCCTGAGATCTGATGAATGACGGAAACAATTCAAATTATTATGACTGCTGTAGGCCACAAGCAGCCCTATTGTTCTGGGCACCATAGAAACCCAGTAAAATAGTTTCCTCCAGAGAGTTTGTAGTCTAATTGAACAGAGCAGACAGACAAAGAGTAGGAGAAAGGAAATAATATTATCCCTCCCCTTTTTATACAGAAATAACTGAAATGCTCAGACCATGAAATCCTGGCGCTGTGGTAGGCAACAGCAAATATTCTGCTAAAGTGAATAGGGTCAGCATTCATACAGGATTCACAGAGACTGACTTCATTCAGGATCAGATTAATAATCTGGCTTTAAAGTCTATGCATTTAAATGGCTGAGGTTTTCTGATCTGACATTGTGTTAATCATCGTTAAAGAATACTTAAATGACACTTCTCTATTATAACATTCTCCTGATTCAGGGAAACAGCAGCTTGTAAAAATCAGTTTGTTGATGTAAGTTCATGTTCTTTATGTAAAATTCTTACTTTACTTAGTGTTAGCTTGATACTTATTGGTGATATCAAACCAGTAAAATTAGATCTAAAAGCTTAACGACATTATAGTGATAGCAGAAAGTTAATTTCTATATTGGTCTTACCTGGTTTGACTGTATCCAGGAATCCATGGCATTCATGTTGGATGAATCAGTTAGAGAGAGAGAATTTCTTTGAATATTTCATTAGTATAATCTGCATGGATACTCATAGGAAGCACTAAAAAAGGAACACAATATTAAACGCATATATGCTCATCTGTGCTTCAGCAGATAAGCAGGCACACTTGCATAAACTAACTGGTTATTTTGCTGTTACCTAGGCAACAAATTTCTTTTTGTCCTGCCCATTCAGGACTCCAATAAACTATTTGAGTCCCACTGGTAGGACTTGGAGAGCATTCACAGGGAAAAGCCAAGTACAGCAGAATAAAGTCTTGGATAGAAGAAGAGCGGAGTTAGTGAAACATTTCATCAGGGTTACCAGACACAAAAGGAAGCAACAGCTAGCTGCATAAATAATTGAAGTGAAAACTATATATGTCTGGTTTTCTAAGGTGTTATAAACCCATGAATTCCAAGAGAATTGGAGGGGCTGTACCAAGCAACAAGTAGTGAAACTTGGTCCTGTCTTCTGGAAAAACAATGGGCTTGCAAGTCATAATGACAATATCTGGCACTGAAGATTGAGTCTTCCCATTGATTTAATGGTCTTTGGATCAAGCCATAAAAAGAGATGGTTTTGGAATGAAGAATGGCATTTTTATTTGGTTTAGGAGAGACTTATTTCAGTATCAAACCTGACTTTTCTAATAAAATGTAAGTCAACAATTTCTGGATGAAGTAGACTTTTTTGACACTGAAGAAAGATCACGTATAAGTAATATTTTGAGATTTTTTTTTTCCTCAAAAGTTTCTTTTCAAAAAAATAATGGACATAACTTGCCTTCTCTTGCATTTGGTTACTTATCTGTGGGTGCATGAAAGAGAAAACAAAATCGTATCCCAAGTGAAGCCGGTGGCATGCAGCACTCCTGTTGATTGATGTGCAATAATGGTTTCTCCCGTTATATGTCTCACTGAGATGAGATATATTTCCCCTTTCACCTTAAAACACGGCTTTTTGTATTGAACAAAATTTTTGCATCCCTAATCCACAGATGCACATAAGCTTATGCTTAACCTTTTAGCCCTTAAGAGTAATGCCATTGAATTCAACTGGAGCAGAATCAAACTTGTATGCGCATACAGAAAAAACCCAAAAGGTATCTGCCAGATAGCTGCCAGATTTTTCACAAGAGATTGAACCGAGCATTCTTTTACAGAGGTCATGGTTTAGAGCCCATTGAAATTGATAGGCAAACTGCCATCAATTTTAATGAGCTTTCTGTCAGTCTTAACTTGTCCAAATGCCATTTCTGTCTAATTCTCAAAATTTGAAACATCTTATCCAAAGCTGCCAAAACAAACAAGATCAGACATTTGACGAAGCCACGCAGAGATGAAAACTCTGATATGAGGGCAGTCTCATTTGCCTCCATCCACATCTTTATTATGAATCTCATGTTTCATCTTTTTATATGTTAATTGTTAATAATTCCTGATGGAATGCAACATTCATTAAGTACTTCCTAATTTATTGAACATAAGTTTCATCAGGTAATTTTAATCATATGAAAATAATTCTAAATTCATTTTGATAAACAATTTCCTGTTGCAGTCTTGTAAGCTTCCTTTTACACTGTGTCGTTCGAAGCAGTATCTCCGGTTATTCTCCTGTCTAACTTTCATCATTGCAGATGCCACCATATTTCCCTAAATTGTTGTATTTATTTATGTAACGGCTGCCAACTGCTAAAGAGTTATGTTTCCTTTTTTGTGGAGAATTGATTACCTGAATTATATTGAAAAAATTGTTTTACTTCATCCATCAAAACCTTGCCTTTCTGAAACTCAGATCTTGCGAATATGGGAATACTTAGGAGTCACTAGAGCACTCCTTTATTAAACTGGCTTTACGAAGTTGTCATATGTTAGATGTTTAAGATAAATAGGTGTAATCTCTTCAAATGTGGAATGGGAATACTACTCATAATACATGTGACTCATTCAGTCTGCCATTATCAATACCAGCAGTTCCCAATTTTTTTATAGTGGACAGCCTTTCCTTTTGTCTGAAATATTTTGCACCTTTCCCTCCCTTTCTCTCCGGTACCTTCCTGCCTCACATGTACCTCTGTTTCATTCATATACTGAAATATGTTTAGTTGTGTGCATGCACACACAATATACCAAACTCCACCTGCACAGGAAACATGTTTTACATGCATATTGACAGATATGAGTATTTGTATATGTATTTGTGTGTGTGGCTGTACATGCGTGTGTACACTTTTACACACACATGCACACACATATGCAACTAATGTGCAGAGACAGGCAGGGGAATGGAGTGTAAGTATTCTTATATGGATGAAAATTTCATGAAAGACCACTGAATTTCAGTACAAATGTGCTTTAAAACATAGCTACTTTCTTTCAAAGATCTATCCATTCTTACTTTTGTTTCAATGATACAATATGTTTTACTGAACTACACTTCTGGTTGATGTTACTGCATTGCTGGGCCAAGATGGTAAAAACTACCCAGCTCTACATATGCTAAGAAAGGAGTGAAAGAACAGGAAAGCATGCAAAAGCAATACAGTTGAATGACAAACATAATTCGGTTGTTTAAAATTCAGAGACACCAGCTCCCATTGCAACCAAAGAAGGAACTGAGAGTTATGAACGTGTACTTACAGGCAGAACTTGTTCCTGACATCTCTGATTTTTTTATCCCTATTCTTTCCCCGAGTCTTATTGCCAAAAAAAATGTAGTTCAAATGAATGTCTTGTTATTCACTGTCTGCAAGGATAATAAAGATGTTCTCTAGCTGAAAACAGAAAGCAGGGCCTCCTATGATCGTGGGGGAAAGAAGAGAGAAGCATTATGAGGAGAAAAATCTGTTTTTATTAAAGGTGTTTGTTCACGCAGCTTTTGTCAGGAAATCCAAATAATTTGCTCCCACTTGCTTTCAGTTTGAAAAAATGGCAGCCTTGTTTTACAAGAAAAGAGAAACAGCCTTGTTTCTCTCCAGTGCTTCTTTTATAGGAAGGAGACAGACGCACTGTAGCTGTCGACAATTCCTGTGTTTAAAGATAGAAACTGGCATGTCCTGCCAAAAGAAATTAAATGTAATGAAAATGTGTTTCTGGTCAAAGTCAGAGACTGCCTTTGCTGTATCACAGTATATGCGTCCTGAGGGCTACACGATGTTCTCCTTTCAGCAGTACTGGGGGTATTTAACCATTCTTGGGACTGATTTGCCATTGCTTTGACCCTCAGCTAAGTATTTGTACTTGCTGCTATGCAGGTGTGAGTGCTGGCCTCACCAAATGGGGAATTTCTGACTAACAAGCATTTTGCATTCACAAGGCACAGATATAAATATCTATTTTAAATCAGGTCTACTGACTTCAGTAGAGAAGGCATTCTTGACTCTCATATATTCAAAAGATAAGACGACCTTAAAGTATCTCCAGCTGGATGATGCGCCTTCCCGTTAGTCTACACAACACTGTCTTTCCACCCAAGTTCTGGTACTGTAGGACACCAAATCTGTTGGCGGGACTTCCCAGAGCATGTGTTTGTAATCACTGATAAGGGGAGTGCACTATCAATATGCATTAGTCTTTCCTGCCAACTGATTAGTTTCAACCAGGGTCCAGTGAAGGCAATCCACTGGCTTGAAATAGAATGACTTTACCCAGTGCCTCTCTCTGCTTTAGCCATTCTCATTCAAAATCCTCTCGGAAGACAAATACAGGTTTTTTTTCATAGGTTCGGTCCCGTCCCGTGTCCCCCCCCCCCCCCCCCATTTTGCTTTAACGGAGATGAGGTGATATAAGCAGCAGCTTTTCTTTAAGAAAAAAAAAGAAAAGAAGATTAAAAACCATACTATTCAGATCCATCCTGATCTTTGGACTTCAAAGAGGCAAAGTCCACTGCTGGCCTAAAGGGGGGTTATGAAGGTGCTATTAAACTACTTATGTCACTATATTCTGCAGTCACAGACCTGCCAGGCCGCTGAACTAGTCTCAAACATAAACTAAACCCATCTTTCAGCTGCTCCATTTTGTCTTGCTCTGCCAGCTCCATGCTGTATTCCAGCAGTTGGGAAATACTAATTTTCTGTTCTCCTTGACTTACACTGGGGGAAGAAGGGGACCCTGTCTTCAGCAGGAAACATTATGTGCTGTTGTTGCTTCTTCAGGCAAAAAAATCTTATTAAAAAACTAAGTGTCCAGATGTAATTTTCTTGATTAAGGTAGTTTAATATTTCTACTGATACTTGTACTTTAATGCGTTCTTTCAGACCTCATAGTTTTTGCAGTTGAATTGTGAAAGATCAGCAGCTGAGCTTCAGGAGTATTCCTCCTCATTTTGCATGCTGCCTTGCTGTTTTGTAGAGCTACTGAATACAAAATGAAGCTGCAAGAGTGTGTTTGCTCTACAGCTAGCAAGGCATGAAGTACTTCTTTCTACAGCTGTGGAGTACATCCAGAATATTCATAACAATGTCGCAGGAGATGCGGTTCTATGTGTGACATTTAGTGTGCTATTGTGTGACACCAGATGATTAATGCTCACAGCAAAACACAGTCTGGTTTAAATAAAAAAAATTAAATATATTTTTATGATTGTAGAAATCATGTGTTACATCTCTGAGGGAACATCAGCTGCTGCTCCCAAATGCTTCATATTTGTTGGCTTGTTTTTAAATGCTTTGATTGTTCACTGGATTTTCCTACCACATAAATCCATTGACACTTTGGCCCAACAAGGCGGGGCAGTGATTTGGACAGTAGCTTGGGACACAGTGGGTAGCTGCACATCAGTCTCCATCTTGTTTTATGATCAGCAATTTACAGCATCGTATCGTTCCCATTTTCAGCCTTAGAAAGACATCATGAGAGTTTAAAAGGGCGGGGATCTTAACCCAGTGCCAAACTAGCAAGATTCTTCCTTCCCTGCCCCAAGGGCATTAGACCAACTGTACTTGTTGGTCACTCAGCATGAGGGTTACTTTCTCTGTTTCAGCAATGATATTTTCTGTAAAATGAGTCACTTGGGCTACAGTCAAATGGGTGGGTCAGAGACCAGTTCTGAGTCCAGTGTGTGCCCTGGCAGCGCTCCAGCTGCATACTGGAGCAAATCCAAATGATTCAAACCACCATCCCTCTGCATCTTCCCCTCCATGGGAAGGAAGCGCAGGCATGCAAACCACTAAACCGTATCACATCGTCAGGTCCTCTGGTGATCACAGGCACAGGAGTCAAGGGGAAGCCAAAAGGAGTACCAGCACCACAGCAGAGGCAGAGCCACCGTCTCTCTTCAGACCTCAGATCTCAGCTGACAAGCAGGTAAAATAGCATTTTACTACATGATAGCCTTGCCCCATGTGAACCTGCAAGGTTCTAGGTAAGTTCTGAGATGGAGAACAGCAGCAAAGACTGTGATTTTATACACCTTTACCAACTGTGTTGGGGAAAACTGAGTCCTAACTGTTGTGTTTGTGCAGGTTTAGAGAGTGTTACAGCAGCATAAGTCACCAGCAGCATTATTGCCATATTTACAATGGCATGACACACAAAAGAACAACACTGTCATAGATTCCCTGTAGTTTATCAGGCGATTGTGTCTTCCATGTCTGTGCTGAATGTGAACACACCTGCAAAATGAATAATCTCCAAGCCCTATTTAAAAAAAAAGGCTTTGTACAGAAAATGTAAAAAGTAAGCAGAGCTTTACAACACGAGAGATATAAATGTAAAACGTTTTCCACTTGAAAACCTTTGTTTATGGAGTCGTCAGGATGCATTTTCTGTGGAAACAGCAAAGGCTTCGATCTGCCTTTTTCTTGAATACTGTTCAGATTATCATGCTTACAATGAAGGGTGGAAAATGGGCTGCCAGATGGTTAATGGCCCTTCTGAAAAATAGCCTTCTATGTTGCTTTTTGGAAGTCACTTGTCATGGAACTATCATAATATAATCTCTGTACTCTTGTCATTCATAGAAAGAAGCATATTTTAAGCAGGTGTTATCAAGGCTAAGAGAGCCTGAATTAACTTGTCTTAAAGATATTTCTTAGTGCACTGCCAATAAATCCACTAAAAAGTTGCTGTATCTAGAAAATACATGCAAAGTAATACAGAGGCGGCATATAAGGGAATGAGTTCTGCCAGCTCCTCAAACGGGGGTCGTGGGTCCTCATCAGGGCCCTCTGTGTTGACAGTGGCTGGGTTGCCACTGCCCATCGTGTTAGACACTGACATCCCTTTATTTCCCCAGGATTCTCTGCCTTCATCTGTCTACTTATATTTACCTTGTGAATTCTCTGTGCAATGATTGTAGGTAGAGGAATATGCTACCAACAGTCTCAAGAGGCCTGAATTAATCTCCTTTAACTTCAGGGAGCTAAATACAGGAACCTAGCCAAGTTAGGCTCCCTAAACAGTTACTGAGAAAGGGAGAGGGGCAAGGAACCTTTTTATTCCATTATAGGCATCCTGCAGCAAGGAAAAGTCCTCCAGCCTCTAAACCAAGAGGCACAGAGTGGTTTGATTATTTTGTACTGATTATATCTTACGGTTTCATGCAAAGATACTTATGTTAGGTTTTGCTTACTTATTATAGCATAATAGTAAAATAGCAGCAGTATTTGTGATTCTCATAGTATGTCCACATTTAATGGAGTGCATGCACATGTGTACACACACAAAATACACCTTTATAAATTCTACATCTTAGAATAGAATAGAATAGAATAGAATAGAGTAACAGAACAGACTATTTCAGTTGGAAGGGATCTACAACAATCATCTAGTCCAACTGCCTGACCAGTTCAGGGCTGACCAAGTTAAAGCATGTCATTAAGGGCATTGTTCTAATGCCTCTTAAACACTGACAGGCTTGGGGCATCGACCACCTCTCTAGGAAGCTTGTTCCAGCGTTTGACCACCCTTTTGGTAAAGAAATACTTCCTAATGTCCAGTCTAAACCACCCCTGGCGCAGCTTTGAACCATTCCCACATGTCCTGTCACTGGATACCAGGGAGATGGGATCAGCACCTCCCTCTCCACTTCCCCTCCTCAGGAAGCTGTAGAGGGCAATGAGGTCACCCCTCAGCCTCCTTTTCTCCAAACTAGACAAGCCCAAAGTCCTTAGCTGCTCCTCATAGGACATTCCTTCCAGCCCTTTCACCAGCTTTGTTGCCCTCCTCTGGAAGCATTCAAGGACCTTCACATCCTTCTTAAATTGTGGGGCTCAGAACTGCACACAGTATTCAAGGTGAGGCCGCACCAACATTGAATACAGCAGGGATAATCACCTCTTTTGGCCGGCTGGTTATACTGTGTTTGATGCACCCTAGGATGCGGTTTGCCCTCTTGGCTGCCAGGGCACGCTGCTGACTCATGTTGAGCCTGCTGTCGACCAGCACCCCCAGATCCCTTTCTGCAGGGCTGCTCGCCAGCCACTCCTCTCCCAATTTATACTTGTGCCCGACATTACTCCATCCTAGGTGCAGAATCTGGCATTTCGACTTCTTAAATTTCATCCCATTAATCATAGCCCAATGCTCCAATCTATCTAGATCCCTCTGAAAGGCCTCTTGTCCCTCAAGAGTCAACAGCACCTCCCAGTTTGGTATCATCAGCAAACTTGCTAATGGTGCATTTAACTCCTGCATCCAGATCACTGATAAATGTATCGAACAGGACTGGCCCTAGAATTGAACCCTGAGGAACACTGCTGGTGACCGGTTGCCAGCCAGATGTAGCCCCATTCACTATGACCCTTTGAGCCCTGCCCTTCAGCCAGTTCTTCACCCAGTGCGCCATGGACCCGCTCGTTCCACAGTTGGACAACTTGTCCAGAAGGATGCTGTGAGGGACATCTTGCATGCTTATAGTCTTGACTTTTTTTTTTGTAGAAACACTGTGATTAGAAGTCCATTTCGTATTTTCAGGTAGGTGGCCTGAAGTTATTTTTGCAAATGGGGCAAAAATTGAGTTCTTACTAATCACACAAAATCATAGGTGTGTCAGTTCCCACCCAGTTCTTTGTACTCATGCTTCAGGGCATAGCCTGAGAGAAACGTGCACATGGTCCAAAACTGACTGAAAGTAATGGCAATCTTTTTTTTTTATGGACTACAGAGAGATTTGGACCAGGCTCCATGACTGATTAAATTTAGCTTTTTCTGATGATGCTTTTTGCTATGGGTGTTTTGGACACTATGTGATTGTTTGCTTGATTTAAACATTTAAGGTTATGGAACTAGACAATCCCTAATTTCTGCTCAGAGGTAACTGCACTTTCTCCCTTAGGATGGCTTATGCCTACCTTGCTGCAATCGTCATAGTGAAGAGGAAGAAATGGTAATGTCCTTGGTGACGAGCAACGTCCCGCAGGGGTCCGTATTGGGACTGGTACTGTTTAATATCTTCATCAATGACATAGACAGTGGGATCGAGTGCACCCTCAGCAAGTTTGCAGGTGACACCAAGCTGAGTGGTGTGGTCGACACGCCAGAAGGACAGGATGCCACCCAGAGGGACCTGGACAAGCTTGAGAAGTGGGCCCATGTGAACCTCATGAAGTTCAACAAGGCCAAGTGCAAGGTCCTGCACTGGGTCAGGGCAAGCCCCGGTATCAATACAGGCTGGGGCATGAAGGGATTGAGAGCAGACCTGCCGAGAAGGACTGGGGGGTACTGGTGGATGAAAAGCTGGACATGAGCCAGCAATGTGTGCTTACGGCCCAGAAGGCCAACCGTATCCTGGGCTGCATCAAAAGCAGCGTGGCCAGCAGGTCGAGGGAGGTGATTCTGCCCCCCTCCTCTGCTCTGGTGAGACCCCACCTGGAGTACTGTGTCCAGCTCTGGAGCCCTCAGCACAAGAAAGACACGGACCTGTTGGAGCAGGTCCAGAAGAGGGCCACGAAAATGATCAGGGGGATGGAACACCTCTGCTATGAAGAAAGGCTGAGAGAGTTGGGGTTGTTCAGCCTAGAGAAGAGAAGGCTTCGGGGAGACCTTCTTGCAGCCTATCAGTACTTCAAGGGGGCTTATAAAAAAGATGGCGGCAAACTTTTTAGCAGGGCCAGTTGTGACAGGACAAGGGGGAATGGCTTTAAACTAAAGGGGGGTAGATTCAGACTAGATGTAAGGAAGAAATTTTTTACGCTGAGGGTGGTGAAACACTGGCACAGGTTGCCCAGAGCAGTGGTGGATGCCCCATCCCTGGAAACATTCAAGGTCAGGTTAGACGGGGCTCTGAGCAACCTGATCTAGTTGAAGATGTCCCTGCCCATGGCAGGGGGGTTGGACTAGATGACCTTCAAAGGTCCCTTCCAACCCAAACTATTCCATGATTCCATGATTCTATGATTTTGTAAGTGCTTGATACAAGGCAAGCTATTTTACTCATGGTTCCAAGCTCTCTGTCCCACGTGTCACGATTCAAAAGGTCAGTAATCAAGAGATCACTTTCTCACTTTGTTCCATAGATATATACACATTAAACTTCGAATGACACTGGAAAATAAATGAATTAAAAATATTCAAGGTTAGCCTGTTCAGCTTGCACCCTACGAAACTGTAGCAGTAAGACTAACACTAAAATATTGTGATAATTCGCAAATAATTTCTGTTCAAAAAATCTGAAGTGCACTTATAAACTGTAGCACATTGTCTCTGATTCTCTTTTTGTTTAGACCAAGGAGAAAATTCCATAGAGGAAAAAGCAGTGGAGACACATATGTAAAACAGGAAGAAGCAACATTAGAATTGGCCTTTTTTACCTCTCTGTGGGTTTCACTGAGGGTTTTAATAGCAGCTCAGCTGGTGAAGACATATCCTTGGTTCAGAGTTGGCAGGAGAGTTTTACAGCCTGCCACTACATGCTGGTAATTCCAAGCTGCAGCCTGACCCAAAGAGAACATTTCCCAGGAGAGTTGATGAATTTTAAGACCAGTCCTCTTGTGATAAACTTGTGAAATTTTATTAATTTCTGTGTCAAACTATGCCAGCTTTCTGGCTGTTACCTTTAGAAATATGCCATTTACAAAGTATATTGACAATGACAAAAACCTCAAATAAATAGGCTTTTTGTGTCAGACTGTTGGTTACTGGTGAGATTTGGCATTGTCCAGACCATGATCCTTACAGGTCTCGGGGCAAGATGGACTTCTTGATGTCTTTTATTTCTTAGCATGTTTTGACGTATTTCTTTCATTCTGTTCAGGCAATGCTATCATACAGTTACTGCTTGTAAGCATTCCAGCACTGCAAGTTGCTTGGTTTTAAAATATGACTCTTAACAAATACACATAAATAGAGTAAAAATGTTAAACTATGATTGGGTCTAAACTCTTTTGGTAGCATTAGAATACTTGAAGGAATGGTTGAAGCCCATCTAAACAAATTGTTCTTAAAGAAAAAATAGGATTTTTCCATGGCCAATTCTAACCCCTTAATGAGAGCACAAAAGACATGATTTAGACACAATTCAGATTTCGTCTGTATGTTTTTTTCTTCCTTACTTAAAAGCACTTCTACACAAATACAGAATCATTTTTTCTGTAGGAATGCTTCCCTCAGTTTGTCCAAAAGATGATTCTTCCATAGGGAAGAGAAGATGTGTGTTTATGAGAGCTAGACAGTAAAACAACTTGTTATCAGTAAAGCATGGGTCATATCTGAAACATCATTCATATTGTGATTCAGCGTGGCTGAAAAGATAAAAACTCAGGCAATGGGCTAAATTCCCCAGCTGCAGGAACAACTTCAATGTTTTTCCTCAGCCAGGTCCTAGTAGACCTAGAATTTTATGATCACTATCTGCCAGATTAGTTTCCAGAACACAGTGTTGCAAACACATCATTAAGAAAAAAACCTTTCAGACTATTTGATCACAGTCAAAAGTGGAGAGTGCTGTGAAGACTTCTGCATACCATGCTTTTTAGAAACAGCTGCCAACGTTTTGAGCTTTGCTGTGTTTGGTTTGGAGTTGCACCTATCTGAGAATGATTAGCTGCCTGACTTCCAGGCGCAGCCATTAATGGAGTTTGGAGGCTGCATTTGTAAGGTGTTTTGAAAAAGTCTGAACAATTTCTAAAATAGCGAGCGGAGCTGAGACTCACCTATTGTTTGGATAATACATTTATTTTCACCACCTTTCTCCATTACCTGCCTGCCACAGTAAGTGTGAATAAGTCTGATATCCTTCACTAGCCTTACAGCCTTGACTACTGCACTGTGCTATTGTCTATAAACTGCAATTTAAACTGTATTTTATTACATTACTTTTATCTATCTTTTTATTCACTTTGCCTAATGCCTAGAGGAATTGGTCCATGACTCAGGCTTCTAATTACTGCTGTGAAATGAAAAACATTCATGTGGATGTTGTTGTAAGAGCAGTACTATATAAAGAGAACGTCACTTGAGAAGCCCTGGTCATTGGAGGTAACAGATATGTAGTGTTGGTTCATGAGTTTTACAGTACCAACTATGTGTATTGCGAATGGTTTCTCATGTGTAACTTTGTTTTATAGCCCTTAACCAATGCCAGCTGGAAGCCAAAGACAAGCTACTGAACCAATTAACAAAGGTCCCCAGTAAGCAGGCAGAGGCTTCATTCTATCTGGACACCTGTAACTACTGCAGCTTGATGCAAAGTCCTTGGGAACTGCAGACAGTTTTACAAGCTAAATTAATCTACAATTTCTCATCAACTGTGTCAGTAGATGCAAAGTAGCTCACAGGGGAAGGAATCCACTTCTTGCTGGTATTATCTGAGTTACTAAGGTACCGTTTTCCTCCTCCCTGGCACTGGGTTTTGGGGGTAAATCATCCATCTCTTTTTAATCCATATATTTCCATTTTCCACTGCAGGGACAAAAGCAAAGATTGCCCATTAAAAGGGACAGGAACAACTCAAGAATTAGCTTGTAAACACCGCATTTGGAGTATGCCTTGTGTCCTGGTTTCGGCTGGGATAGAGTTAATTTTCTTCCTGGTAGCTGGTACAGTGCTGTGTTTTGGATTTAGGACGAGAACAAAGTTGATAACGCACCGATGTTTTAGTTTTTGCTAGGTAATGCTTACACTAGCCAAGGACTTTTCAGCTTCCCATGCTCTACCAACTGAGAAGGCTGGAGGTGCACAAGGAGCTGGGAGGGGGCACAGCCAAACTGGCCAAAGGGACATTCCATACCATGTGACGTCATGCTCAGTATAGAAACTGGGGGGAGTTGGCCAGGGGGGTGGTGACTGCTGCTCAGGAACTGGCTGGGCATCGGTCGGCGGGTGATGAGCAATTGCATTGTGCATCACTTATTCTTTTTCCATCCTTACTATTATTTTCCCTTCCTTTCCTGTCCTATTAAACTGCCTTTATCTCAACCCACAAATTTTACTCCCCCCCCCCCCCAATTGTCTCCCCCCATCCCACTGGAGGTGGGGGGGAGTGAGTGAATGGCTGTGTGGTGTTTAGCTGCCTGCTAACAGTGCAGCCATGCCACAACACCTTGTCATCTTTTTTAGAAAATCCTCATAGGAAAAATACTCTCTCCTCCCCAGAAGAGAATAGAACACCTGACAGTGGTGTAACCTCACTGCACAAGGGGAGAACACACTGGGAATCTGCTCACGCAGAAATTCTAGTGACTGTATTTAAGGCAGCAAGGGAGGGGGAAAATAAAAGAGGTAAGCAAAAGAAAACAACATAATAATAGGGCCAGCATGTCAGTGACTTCAACCCTAGTTATTTCTTTCTTGTAGTCAAGAAAATGTCTCCTATTTCAGCACTGACACTCTGAAGTAACCACAGTACAGCTCTACTGCTGTTCATGGAGATGAGTGGAAAGAACAAACTTTTTCTTTTATTTCACCCCACACCAAGTACACAATGCAATAGTGCAGGCTATGAACTGGACAAAAATTCCCCTATGAGCAATGACCTTAATCCAGCAATCTGTTATCAGGAATCAGAGAAAAGTTTGTAACACAAAGGGGGTTTGTTTCCCCCTGCCCCCAATTATTAAACTTGCGCACCTGGGTCTAATTATGCTCTGAAACTCAAGCAACTCTCATTGATTTTACCAAGACCTACATATACTTGAGTCCCATTCAGGATATTCAGCTTTCCAACACTCCCATAGGATTACTGTCAACAGGAAAGTACTTCTCAGCTTCTTAGGATAGAGTGACATCTTGTGGTTTCTTCTTTTGTCCATCATTGAAAAATAAGAATTAGCCACAAAAGCTTTGGCTAAATTTTTTTTTGTTTCTGGTATAACACTAAGATCTTATTTGTTTGAGGAATTTCTTACGTACTTGATTCACAGAAACTGAAACAACAGTTTACTTTGCCATTATCAAGGCTTGTGGAAGGATAGTGAAAATTAGTGCTTGGAACAGCAACAAAAACATTCCAATTTATACAACATGACAAATTTTTGTTTGAATGTAGTACTAATCTAGAAAAACTGTTTGGTGCTCAAGGTCATGTACAAGTGGGATCTTATTAGTTAAATATGTCAGTCTCCAGTGATAGCACCACTACTAAAAGGATTTGTAGGGAAAGTACTCTTTCCAACTGCAGCTCTGAAAAGCATTTCTACCTGGACTCCAGTAGATGTATGCAAGAGAGAAGATGATAGCATTAGGCAACTGCATCTCATGCTTAAACTCCATCTGCATCACAGAACATCTCAGTAGACAGTGTCACATCATGGGTCACTTACACAGCACAACTATAGAAGTTTCAGTAATTTATTTTCTGATATAGCCTCCAACACAAAATACATTTTTTTAATTTTTTAAGACTACATACCTAAACTCACATGAGCCACTATTAACAAATTCCCCTTACCAAAAAAAAAAATCCAAACAAAAAGACAAAATTATTTTGCTAGTTTTGTCTCAAAAAAGCAATAGCATCCTTGAAAGGAACATTATACAAAATCTAGATTAAAAACCACAACGGAATAGTATTCATACACCTCAATAAATTGGTAACAATACTTAAGATACTACCACTACTGAAAAACAGTATTGTTTGAGAGCTGTTCTCATTGTGGTCTACAACTAACATCTTTGCATAATTTGGTAATAAATCAACTCATGTTGTTGAAAACCAGACAATTCTTAATTTTCAAGAAACATGGGATGGCTATTTTGCATCTGTAAGGACTAGGAGAGTATCAAGGGAAATAACTAGTGTTTGCATTTCTGTTTCTGCTGGTTTTCCTATATGCCTGTTTAGGCAATTCTCAGAATCAGATTTGGAATATGCGATTCTGCATCATTCCACTTATACCTATGCTCAGTCCAACTGTTAGGGAAGTCTATGCACTTGCCTGATCTCCTCTATAAATACTTCTGACTGGCAGCTGTCCTTCCATAATGCCATAGCTTTAGTTCAAATCTATCTTCAGTCCTTCCCTTGGTAAGAAGCATCTATGCTGCAAGGAACTAATGCAAAGAAAACACAAAATTGGTCAGGAAGAACTTTCAACGGACTGAAAATAAACATGACTGAGGGTTGTCATCTGTTTCCTCATGTCTTTCCAACTCAGAGTGAACATCTCAAAAATTAGCCTGAAAAAATGTAATTGCTTAAAAATCAGGCTCCCATAAGGTTAAAACCACAAGAGATCCTTAGCATACGGGTCATTTTTACAGACATTAAGTGATGTTCATAGAATCATTTAAACATGAAGAACCAGCCCTTGTGTAACTCCATGTCAAAGGAGCTGGTTTTACCTGCAGTGAGGCTAGTTCTATATCTTGGTAAAATTAGCCCCTTCTCCTTCTTAGAAGCACTACCTTTTTTCTCTCCCAAGCATAACATTTTTAGCTATACAGAACTAAAATTACAATTTTTGTCTAAATTTGCATACAAAAACTGTCTCACCAAGTCCAGACTATAATACACTACAGGTAATAAGCAACAGCAATACACTAAGGAGCTCCATTTTTCTTCCGTGCAACAGAACTAAACAATTCAAGGAGGCAGGGCTAGAAATGTGTTCAAATGCTCTTTCTCCGAAAGAGCATAACCAGCCTCCATGGAGAATATCCATCACTTCGCAGTTTGACCTGCATTATCTGCACCAGCAGCAGGAAAAAAAAAGTGAACAATGTGTCAAATTTTGGAAGTTCTCCTCGCATGCATAACTTTGTGAGCAATATCTATGCTGTTTTGAAGTAAATGTATGCCAGAGAAGCCTATAACTAAAACTAAAGTTCAGCCAATATGCATTTGTTCCCACAGAATTCAAAAGACAAAACTCCTATTGACTGAGAAGAAACCCACTTATTATCCAAAAGTTTGTATTTATGATCTGTTTCAAAGGAGCTCCTCCCTTCTTTTCTCTTATTCTCTCTTACCTTTTTAATAACTTCTGTTCTTTTTTAGATCTTGCACAATGAGGGAAGAAATAATTATATGCCTCTCTGGTGACAACTGGTACTTCTCCTCCTCTTGCAAATGGAAACAGCAACTAGTTCCCCTGCTAATATTTACTTGTGGTCTGTGTCATTCTCCTCTCTGTCAGTTTATTCTCAGTAAAAAGTTAGGGAATAAAAAGGATTATGTTGTTCCTTTAGACATTTATTTATTAACAGAACATTTTTAGACACTTAAAATTAAGGGCGGTGTTTTTTTTTTTTTCTTACTTTGAGAAAGATCATTCTAGATCAGTGAAATGAGATACTGCAAAGCTTAGGTTAAAGTAGGACAACTACTTTGGGGGAGAAAAATATGTCCACACGAATGACATTACTATTCAACTATTTTACTTCAGTCACATACATAGCTATTCTACACTGACTAGTCTCAAATATTCATGCGATAAAATTTTATTGGCATCAACAGTTACGGAAGGTGAATTGCAGAGTTGCATGCAGGAGCATTCATAAAAGCAACATTTTAGAATCACATGTGGGAGAGTTCACACAAAGTCTACCACAGTTATCTTACAGAGTAAAATCCACTAGGCTTAATTTGTTCCATTAACTTTGATGAGACGGCGTATCGCAGTCTGTTTACTACTTTTACAGGAACAGGAAGAGATCACATTTTCCAAATGTAGTTCTTCAACTCTATAAGTTATCATCAAGCTTTTCCATTTGCATTGTTCAGAGCTGCATACATTCTGCTCCTGTCTCACTGATCAAGTCAGTCTTTGGACTGTAAAAAAGTTACGAATAATGGATTTGCAGTTTTTTGCTTTACAATTCACTAGAACAAGAAACCGTTGTTGACATGTACACAATTTTATTTTAAGGACACGGCAATCACAGTGACAGAAACGGAACCATTACTTTAATACTGTAAGCTTTCCTCTGGAGCTGACTTGCACGCAGTTAGATCTGAAAGCATTTTAAACAATATCTTGGGGGAAAACACAGCAAACCTTAAATATATTAACTTCAAACTTTATGTGCTTATCTCCTCTTTTTGGTAGCTGGTGGCAGTTAAAGCTCTTCAAAGTCATGGCCACTTGTATTCATTGCTTCAGGGTGCATTACCCTTCCCATGAATAACACAGTACCTGTGGAAAAAGTGGAAAGGAAGGAAGGGAAGGAAAGGTGTCAGAACTGAAAGGAAAAGTTGAGATTATAAGATGATGAATACTGATAATAAGTTCTAGAGCATGTGGTGCACAATTTTTATAGGAACATGCGTCCCTCAGAACTTGGTAGCCATAAAAGGCAATGGATCAACAGCCCTAGAGAAGAGGACCTCTTTGTATTCAGAACTGATACAGTACAGAGAAGAACAGTGAAATCCTCTGCATTTCAGTGCCTCTCTGCTTATTCTGAAGGCTTGATTGAAAACACACCAGAAATCAACACAAAGGTTCACTTTCATTTCAGTGGTTCTGATGAAGGTCCATGAAGTACTGCCACTGATGTCAAGTGGTTATGACACAGTACTGGTTTCCAGGCTGGGGGGGCTCCAAAGGTGGCAGCTAACCTTAACTGAAGCATGAACACCTAATTAGAGTAACCTTCATGATCACTTCTGACCCTTATATGCCTGAGCTGCTGGACAATGTTCCTTACAGAATCAAAAATGAGCCCCAGAAGCTGCCACACCAATCAGCTAATGATTATTAGAATCATAGAGTTGTTTAGGTTGGAAAAGATCTTTAAGATCATCAAGTCCAACCGTTAACCTAGCACTGCCAAATCCACCACTAAACCACGTCCCTAAGCACCACGTCTACATATCTTTTAAGTATCTCCAGGGATGGCGACTCCACCACTCCCCTGGGCAGCCTGTTCCAATGCTTGACAACCCTTTGGGTGAAGAAATTTTTCCTAATATCCAATCTAAACCTCCCCTGGCGCAACTTGAGGCCATTTCCTCTTGTTCTATCGCTTGTTACTTGGGAGAAGAGACCGACACCCACCTCGCTACAACCTCCTTTCAGGGAGTTGTAGAGAGCGATGAGGTCTCCCCTCAGCCTCCTCTTCTCCAGGCTAAACAACCCCAGTTCCCTCAGCCGCTCCTCAGAAGACTTGTTCTCCAGACCCTTCACCAGCCTCGTTGCCCTTCTCTGGACACGCTCCAGCACCTCGACGTCCTTCTTGTAGTGAGGGGCCCAAAACTGAACACAGTATTCGAGGTGCGGCCTCACCAGTGCTGAGCACAGGGGCACGATCACTTCCCTGCTCCTGCTGGCCACACTATTTCTGATACAGGCCAGGATGCCATTGGCCTTCTTGGCTTCCTGGGCACACTGCCGGCTCATGTTCAGCCGGCTGTCGACCAACACCCCCAGGTCCTTTTCTGCTGGGCAGCTTTCCAGCCACTCTTCCCCAAGCATGTAGCGCTGCATGGGATTGTTGTGGCCCAAGTGCAGGACACAGCACTTGGCCTTGTTGAACCTCATACAGTTGTCCTGGGCCCATCGATCCAGCCTGTCCAGGTCCCTCTGCAGAGCCTTCCTACCCTCGAGCAGATCAACACTCCCGCCCAACTTGGTGTCGTCTGCAAACTTACTGAGGGTGCTCTCGATCCCCTCGTCCAGATCATTGATAAAGATGATGAACCAGCCCCAATACTGAACCCTGGGGAACACCACTTGTGACCAGCCGCCAACTGGATTTAACTCCATTCACCGCAACTCTTTGGGCCCAGCCATCCAACCATTTTTTTTTTACGCAGTGAAGAGTACGCCCATCAAAGCCATGAGCAGCCAGTTTCTCCAATTAATAGATACTTTGATTTCACAGATTTACTCCACATTAGAGCATGCAACCCACAACAAGGAATTTTCTATATGAATACTGCTCCCTTACACTATTTAATCACCATTTACATCTTTCCTATTTAGACATTTCTATCTAACCTGTTTAAGCAGTAATCAATCATGAGCATTTACGGTATTCTTGAGAATAAGGGTAACCATCACAAATTTTTTTCAAAAGGTTTCCAACCTTAAGATTTCTAGATTAGTAATGAGCTTTCAGGCTTTAACTATAGTTGTTGGCAATTCCTCTTTCTACATGCAACATCAAGGCCCGTGCAACATTAAGGACTGCCCCAAGGGTATCAAGCTCTACTCTGTTCTGATTTAAACTTTTCTTTTTGGGGAGATTTTTGTATATCAAGTAGGGAAAAGGGCAGATACCCTCCTCAGACACATTTTTGCCTAGTTATGTGTCTACAACAGCAAGGATACTCAACTTAGTTTTGGTCAAAGAAAAAAAGAAACCAAAAACCCTCAGAGTTGGCATCATGCCTTGCACACAAGTGACCCTACCTAGCTACACTGTAAGTATTACTGCAATCTAAATGGTTTAATAAACATTGATACCTATGACAGGGATCTCAAATACAGAAAAAACCTGTCAAACTGAACCTACCAGAGTTTGCTTGTAGAACATGCAAGATACCACAACACACAGACCCACATGATAGTCTGTTTTGTCACCCAATCACATCCACATCATTAAGACAAATTACAAGTATGAAACTAAGGAATTACTTAATCATTGCCCATTTTGCTAGCGAGTGCTGTTCTCATCCCTTGCCTGCCATAGAACACTTCAAGAGCGCAACAGAATTATTCATAGCTGTAATATCTGTCCATTATGCAAATAATTTGGTACTGGGAACACATCTCACTGGTCTTACTACAGCCAAGCTCTTACGGAATACAATGATTATGGATATTCAGGGCAGTAACACTGTGTTCTCTGAAGAAAAATGGTGAATTTTTCTTCCCCAGGGTTTTTAATCATGTAATTGTGAATATTTTTCAGGATTATGTCATATTTTGGTGACTGTCTTGGAGAAACATTAAGGGGACACAGAAAAGGTCAGTCTTTCAATATTAGGCATTTTAAGACAAATTAAGGAAAATTCATAATACAAGACCAGTTCATTGATGAAAATATGCAATTTTCTGTTGTACACTTGGTGATGTACTGTGAAAAATGTGGAAGAATCTGCAATATTCTCACCTGTTCTTCTGTTTCTGACCAAAAAGAAAAAGGGATGATCAACTATAACTTGAGGATACAGCACTGCCATTCTGCTAATGGCAATCATTCCTAAAGGAAAAAACATAGGCAGCTTGTTAAATATCACTGCACATTCTCCTGCTCTTCATGCGACATACTTGTGAAGCTCATGAACAGACACTGAAGTCCCACACTCTCAGCACTAAGCGTCACCAATAAATAGCATGAAAAATCTAACTGAAAATGAAAGAGCCCTACAGAGTAATTGTATGCCTATTTATGATTTAAGAATGATTAACAATGGAGAGTGGCACAATTTCCCAGGCTGAGGGAGCAGCTTATAAATTTTAAGATCCAGAACCTTAAGAGGAGTTATGACTCCCGCTCACTTGTAGAAAGAAAATGCATTACATTAGACAGCACTGCTGAACTGTTTTAAACAGCTTCAAGCCTGCAGTTGATAGTAAAAGGTAACCCTTAATAACTACAGAATATGCAACAACTAAATGGGCTGATCTTGCAGCTTTTAGCTTGAGTCTTTAAATAATGCAGAGGTTGAAAGTAAAATTAACTGGGAATCAGGCAGAATTTGGCTCTTTGTTATTTTTATTTGGAGATGCATGGATTTCTCCAGGAAATTATTATTTCCCAGTGTTTCGTTTACTTTTACATTTTCACTGCACTGTTGATAAAGACTCATGCATACCAGTAATCTCTGTCCATATTAATGTTACAATTCAACCCAATTACTGATATTCGTGACCAGGGAAGTCATTCTTCCTTGCCTCAAAGACTGGTACAAGTAAAGGCAATTAGAAATCACCTAATGATACATATTAGCAACTAATGTAACTTATTTTCAGGAAAAGCATGTGATAACCAAGTAATCCAACCACCTGGCCTCCTAGCATTAATAGGGACCAACTGTTTTTGCATTTAGCACTTCCCATATTGCATCTCTGTATACGAGCTTATTAAAATGCAATTGCAACAACTCTCACTCCTTCTAGCTATTCTGGATCAAATGCCTCTGACCATCTCAATTAGCAGATTGAAAATTACGAATTAATTAAGTTCCATAAAGAAAATATAAATTGCAGTCCGTACCCTCCTGACAATCAGAAGCAAAATAAGGAAGAAGAGGTTTTCCACAGAATGCTCAAAATTCTTTGTGAAACACAGCATGTTAAAAAAATGCTAACGCTTTTCATTTCCAGAATTCTCTTCTGAAAAGCAGTATACTTGCTATGCTGTGTCTTCATGCTACATACTATTTAGCTTTCCTGGTTGTACAGCAAATCAGTTTTAAAAAATTAATTAACACAGAATAACCAGACATTTCACTTAGTTCTGCTTTTCAGTCAGGTACCTGAGGCAGCAGCAGCTTCTGATCCTTCCTCATTAACTTCTAGAAATGCCTTGTGAAATGCCTTTGCAAGGTAAAGTTCTTTGTTATCTGGAGAAGAAAAGGAAACATACTTCAAGTGGCTCAACAGTAAGATTGAAATATTAAAAAAAAAAAAAACAAACCAACCAAAACCAAACCAAACGCTGCCAAAACCCCCAACACTATTATCCACTTTCTATACCAAGTAGGGAAGGATGAGAGCTTTGTGCGTAGGAGTTGCATTAAAATACCTTCTGCCAATACCTTTAATAGCACCATTTACCATGCTTAAATTTGTAGTGCTCTCCTACACTATGGATATTAAAATAGCTTGGCACTGGCTACAGCACCAGTACACCAGACAGAGTAAAAGACAATCCTTGAATACAAGATTTTAAATGCAACCATTGGGGAAAAAGGATTATGACATTATATGGCAAATACTTATACATAAAGAATTTTATTTCTGCATTAGGTGCAATATAGGCTTCCTCCAGGAAAATTAGGTATTTTCTTTCTTCTTGTCATTACATTTAAAAGAAGCTGAAGATAAATATTTATAGCAAAAACCTCCATGGAACTACGTTTTTTCAGTCTTCTTTGTTTTCCATCCTTCTTTGTCAGTATTTTAATTTCAGTCCAAGCCTACTCCTGCTTAAGTCAGTGGATGTTTCATTACCTTTCTGCAGTGGCTAAATGATCAGATCTATTGGAATACTCAGCACCTTGCAGGAAGCAAGACACATTAACACCATTTAATCTGTTTGACTAAGTTTCATCAGAAAGACGTAACAAGGATTAGATACACATTTATCGTACCTGCATAAAATCCACAGTAATGACAGAGCACAACCGGCAGTTAAGAAATTATTAAGAATAAAAGCTTTCTCAACAGGGAGATACACAACCATGAAAATCTAATCTAAGCACCCCAGTGAGACAGCTTTACCATTTTGCATTTCTGATCCTTCACAAAACGTTCAACACCAAAACTCTAGTTGAAGGCTGACTAAGGAGGGAAAGCTTGGGACTATTCATCTAATTGTTATCCATTTATTTTGGCTTTCACAACGATAGCCACTGGTTCTAATACTAATGCAAGCCAAAACCACGAGACAGCAGTTTAAAATGTCTCTCCCCAGCAGATCTCATTACTGCTACACACACTCAGAACTGAAGTAAACCTCCTAGTTCAGCTGCTTAACTTAAATCTTGCCAACAAAAGCCCCAAATCATTCCCTTTGGGACTGTGTAGTAAAACATATAGTAGATCGGTAACTATTGTACTAATTCTAGGCTTCAGTTCCAAGCCTTCAGGAATGCTACCGTGAAAGCTAGGATAAATTTTCCACCGTGTTACTTTAAAACATGGGACATGAAGCATCTGCTTATCTTGAGCACTAAGCACAATTCTCACAGCTTTTGTCTCCTTAACTGTTAACAGAAAGGCCACCTGAAAACACAATGTGGTTGCATTCCAACACTAACATCACCTTTAAGCCTCAAGCATTACCTGTAAAAAATAAGTCACAAGCTAACTAAATACTACAATCAAGTGTTAAATAGTCATCCCCTAAAGCTTCCGTTCTGTTATGGACCCATTAAGACTCAAGTTTTCAAAAAATGTTTTAGAACAAACACTGGATGTGCAAGAACATTTACATAGGTGTAATGGATAGATACCCAAGGCAAAAAGGGTGACAGATCCACGCACAACAGAAATTACTGTTGTGCATGTCTCACATTACGTGTGTGGTGCCTTTGTAAAAGTGTCAGTTAACAGGATTCTTGGTAAGCTTATTGGTCAGTTCTTCAAATTTTAACCTTCCGGGCAGCTGTATTTTGCTATCCTTGCTTGAGACCATTTCAAAGTTCTTGTATTTGAGCTATACAGCACATACCAAAAGAAAACAATAACTTTGCAGCCTTTGTAGAAAAATGCTGGTTTGAGGTTCCTTATCTTAAACCCAAATAAATTTTTACATTTAATAACAGACAAAGAAATGCCCACTTAGCCTAATCACACATTTCGATCACGCCTTTTTTTATTACAGCACTTAAGCCTGCTCCTGTGACCTGTAATATTCACAGCGATACTCCATATTTTCATCCTAAATGCTTTATTTTGCATAGTGTGGTGGTGCTTATGGTACACTGAGGTATATTTCTGGCCAGAACAATTAGCACCTCAGAAGATTGGTCTCCATCTGATGAGCTTATAAACCCTAATTCAGACAGCATAAACATCGGTAACATTTACCATCAGGTATAATAGTAGGCCTCCTTGTAAACGTATTCAGGATCTGAGTATTAAAAAACCCAACAATATTTTGTTAAGTTGACAGGAATGCAAGAAGTGCCATTGCAGATGAGACCAGTATGTCCAATTAGTCTAGGACACTGCTCCAGCTATAGTACTATTGTTCCTTCAGAACAAGATATAGGAAGCCTTACAGATAAAAACTACAGCACAACTTACAAAAGAAAAAGATCCTCTCACCCAGCGTGTGCCTTATACCCTAAACCAAGTTTCCACAGAATATACAGAATGCCTTTATTTAATGTAGTATAGATAGTTTTGATTGCTCTGAAGAAATTTTTTTTTTAATCCTACCAATCTCATGACCTCAAGGAATACCCAGCAAAGATCTCTGTGGTTAAGTTTTCCACAAGAGAAGTACTTTATTTGGTTTCAATTTGTTGCCTTTCATTTCATTGGATATCTTTGTCCTTGGATGGTGAAAAGAGCAATTCCACATCCCAATTTACTTTCTCTAGACTCTTCTCTTTATATTGCCACTATCACATCCCTCTCATTCATCTCTCCCTTAAGTGAATGAATCCATTTTCATATGGAAGCATAAAGTTGTCACCTAGTGTTCAGGCATTCTTCTCTTTGCTCTGTTTTATGATTGTCAAATCACTGACTGCAATACTTTAATATCATACACATCTTGTCATTATTATACATCTTTCCTTCATGGCTTTCACTGTGGATAAGGTGGGGCTTACCTGAGTATCTACTATCATGTCATTTTTCTCTAGTAGTTTCTTTCAATCTGGATTTTCATAGGAGCCAACATGATTGTTAGCATCTCAGAAAAGTCCCATGGAGATTTGGTATCAAAGTTTAAGCTTTCTACAGGACCCTAGCCTAGATACCCATTAACGTGTGGGAGTAATCTGAGGCTTACTTCTAATGTACATGACTCCGTTAGCATCACATTTCATTTGTCATTACACTCCATATGCTTGCAAACTCCTACTCATAGCTGCCAACTGGTTGCTCTGCAAGTCTCATTTTAAAAAGGCATGCCGGTTTATTGGCTTTTCTAGCTTAGGTTGTCCCAGAAAAATTATACCTACCTCAGTCAAGACTTCGAAGAACTATTTACTGGACTGGTGCTCTTCTAACTACTTTATATTATGAAAGTAAGTCATTAAGATTACTTCACTGCTTACTGAAATGCAGGTCACCCTGAGGTTAAAAGCAGTTGTCACTTAAGGGATTGTACAACAGTAAGAAATATTAAAATCATTGAAAAGGGAAGGAGAATTTTAGTATCGAAATTAGTTCAAGGGTAAGTCCTAAGTGGTGTCAAAATACTCAAGTAGCAAGTTTACGTGCTGTGTAAATTATAAAATCCCAAATGCCAGAAGTTGTTTCAAGATTATTTTGAACACTTGATGGAATCAGAGATGCAAGTAAAACCTGTCAAAGTCTTTTGCTGAAAGTGAGAGTCAGGATACATGCAACTAGACAGCCAAATAGGAATGTCCTCCTACTCACCTGAGTTAATTGACAAAGAACATAATTTCTGCAAGAGAGTAACATTTAAAATGTGCATCCAGATTAATACTTTCTCTTTGGTTGCTCACAATCCAGACATCCCGAAAGGTAAAGCTGACTCGTCTATTTCCATTTTTCAGATTGAGTGCAAAAAGCAAAAAATTCTAAATATTGAAAAATAAGTCTGTAATCCTGCAATTTGATTTATATCCACTAAGCCCACATGGAATTTCACTGAACTCAACAATCTGTGCCTGGGTCTGATTACAGGATTAGGGCTGTTGTTGAAATTGCAGAAGGCTTTCCTTGACAATATTCCAAAGGCAAGAGCAACAGGAGAGGGGGAGGAGAGTATTTTTAAACGCAACAGAATTTCTCAAAAATCTCCTTAGATTTTCTTTTATGATTTGTATCTTCCTACAAAAGTGTCCAGACAAACATTTTGTTCAAGTATCTGCATTTAAGGTTTCACGAAGTGCTAAATTTTCCAGAGGGCTGACAACTGAGATGCATGTAAACTTCTGGCTTCAACTTCCCTGTTACCTGACATACTATTCAGGTATCTGCAAAAGCAAGCTTTCAACATTTTTCTTCACGATTTTTTTTTCCCTTCCTCCTCCCTCCCCATTTTACATTGTGAATATTAGAAATAGGAAATATATTCTGTATTTTAATTACTTAAAATTTCATCTCCATAGCATCAACAGCAGGGTTTTCATTAAAGACATTACTTCAAAAACATTCTTATTCTTCATTTATGAATGACCTTTTCATCACCTGGTGGCACAGGCCCTTTCAAGTGAAAAGTAAGAATGTTACAGTAAAACTCGTGAATTCTCTCTTTACACTGCTCTACATGACTTAATAAACAAGTTAATCTTTAAATGGCAGAGGAGTTAATTCAGTCATGCAAAACATGGTGTTTTGATTTTGTACAGTACAACTGTCAAAAATGTAAAACTTTAAACAAGTCATTAGTCACATGGATTAAAACACAAGCAAGTTCCAATCTTTCTGCTAGCCTCTCGACTACAGAATTAGTCCCCGATATATAGGTGAATTTTACATGAAATGAAATACAAGTCAAGCACTGCCTTTGTGGTTCAGTCTCCCCTGCGTATTTTCCATTCTCCTCATTACTTTTCCTCAAGTAAATACTTTTCTATATATAGACCAGAAATTATTCGAAAGGTTACTTTTCTTTGGGGTGGCAGAGAAATTGACAGTGGTTTTCTTCAGAAAAAACGATATTTTTTTTAATGAAGGATTTTTCATTTATTCAAATTCTTTTCACATTACCTAACTCCAGCTTTTCCCACAATTTCACTGGAAGAGTGAAAGCGGCAAAACAGTGGAATAAGCTACATGATATAAGCAATATTTCAAACTTAGCAAAAGTGAAAAGGATATGAAAATCGCAAGCATTTCTGCTGTAAATTTTAGAGGAAGGTTCACATTCATTACCACTATTTTGAATAAGCCACACAGGTGTGATTGCTTCCAGAGACAAACAATTAAGAACAGGTATTTCTCATCAGCTAAGCATCTATCTGGCTTATTAGGCAGTAACCCATAGAGCAGAAACACATACAGGGAGCAGCATATAAGCATAAATTACAAGAACAATGACAACAATCTCAGACTGGCACATGCTTCTAGATAGAGAACAACTGGGTTTGCCAAAATTCAGGTCTAGACAGACCCCCGTGGCTACTTTTGTTACGTGAAAATGAAACAACTTCTCAGGCAAAGATGACTCTACCACCTTTTGTGCCACTTCAATACCTTTTAGGAGGTAATAAAAGCATAAATATCTAATTTCCACCCGAATTTCTAAATGTATTGGATATTTCAACTTCTGAAAATGAAGTGTTGACAATGTATTGAAATAGGCAAGCAGCATATGTGACTAAATTGCTTCTGTCTCAGAGCTCTCTCTTTCCCGTGCTGCTTCTATACAGCAGGTATCTGGGGAGATGACTAATTGTACAACAGTTTAATGCTCTTAATGCTGTGAACAAATAGCCTCTGGAGATAAAAGATGACAACCCCCCTGTTGTGCGAATCCCATTTGCCATCAAGACACTGAAGCCATATATTGCTCTAATGTGGATCTGCCTCTTGCATAGTATTACACTTTCTCTACATTTCTAATGAGATCCAATTCTGAAATACTTGGAGTGAACTTTCCCAGGTCGAAAATCCCCCACCCCACACAGATACCCTGAGGGATTTCTTCCCTGCCCCAACTGCTCCTACAGTGAGCACACTCTTACATTACGCAAAAATCCCAAAGAATCAAAAAATTGCTAGCAGGTTGTTTTGTTTTTTTCCCATAAAACCACTTTGAAGAGCTTGTTGGTTATCTTTAGGTGATTTTAGTACTTCCTTATATACCTTGAGAGACAACACAAGAACCTCTTACCAGACATCGCAGTGAGATCAGCACTACTGCTGAACAGCTCTGTAATTCCAAGACCTCTCCAGACATCTTTCAGATCAATTTCCTGTTCTACTGTGAACCTGGAGAACATAATAGAAAATTACAAAAAGCCCAGAATGTAAGCAGTATTTATTGTTATTAGAAGGTTAAAATTTCTAGGTAATGACAATTGAAACACTGAGGTAAATAATGTAAAGTAGGAGATTCGGCACTGGTAGTATAGCATAGTGACACCTTCTACTAAAATGCTTACAAACAAATTAGTTTACTTTCACAGGTGGATTTTTTTTTTCTAATGCAGAAGGAATCAAAAATATGCTAATGTAATGTACAGTCCCTGACCATAAAACCTCAGTGCAAAATGATGCAGTAGCTAATGTAAATGCTTACGTTTTATACAGAAGGTTTACTATAAAAACTGAATTTAATTGTATGCATACTAGACTAGAATATCAAATAAGGCAAAGGACAGCACAAACTTCATAGACAGCTGTTGGCAAAGAAGGAGTAGGAAAGTAAGAAAGATACTCCAATTTTATTTAGACAGTATAAGCAAAGACCAGAAGTTATGAACATGAATATAAAGCATTTCTGACTCAACTTCTAATTACTCTGGTGGCAAAGTTTTAGTTGGGTTTTGACTGTGAGTAAAGAACAGGGAAAACAAATAGTTGTTAGTGCAAATGCACATGTGAGTACAACCTGGCAGGATTTCAGGGTTAGCTTGCAAAGCCATGTTCTAGGCTATGGTACTATGCTGGAAGGACAAACTGAGATTAATCCTGAGGGCAAGATTTTGAGCAAAAGCTTGTTCCATTTACAAAGACTTCTTTTCAAATGTTATAGAAGTTATGCCTGGTGTCAGTAAAACAAAAAAAGACTCAAGTCCTTTACGTACGGCCAGAAACAGACTGCACAGCTGGAGAAACAAAGAAATATGTCAGAATAATAAGAAGAATGGCAGCCCCAACCAGAAAATACCAGAATTCTACAGACAAATACAAGAGAGTAATTATAAATGTTTGTTATGGGCAAGTTACAGGTTCTCTGCAGAATGACCAAACAAATTATTAGTGATTTAAATTATGCTGACAGTGACTGGTTATAACTGTACAACACAAAATATATAGTCCATAAGATGTTACAGTTTCTCCAGCAAGCCATTCAGTCAAAAGCAACTCTGCAATTACACTGCAGTCCTTAGTGAAGGGTCTTACCTGTGCTAGAACCAAAAATAAAATGAAATGTGCTTCTGTGCAATTTCTCATAATAATTCTTTTTCAGGACTAAACGTCCTCGACTACATGGAGGAACACATTCTTTTCAGAAGAAAATATAGGCCAGAACTCTGAGCAGAGAACAGCTGATGAAGAGCTGAGATGTATGACACCTCGGCATGTACAAGCCTTGGCAGCTTGAAAAAGAATAATCTGGATATGAAAAGACAACTGGATAAGAGTCAAGTGGATCTTCCTCACTTACAATATTTACACTGAATGAGAAAAATCCAATACACAATCTACATTCATAATGAACTTACAAATACCATAAGAAGCCAAAAATCTATGATGGAATAGATATTAGTCATTACCCAGAGAAGAATTTTATGCAAGTTAAAGTAAGATCTGGAGATAGCTCAGGATCGATAAATCACTGGTGGCACCGCAAGTCCAGATGAATTCCAGGATATGAATTTGAGGATATGCCTGGAATAAAAACACAAGAACTGATTCTTGTGATTTTATTGCTTTGGCAGTTCTCAAAAGAATCAGAAGAGACCAACAAAGATTTATGTACTGGAGGAAGCTTATGGTGTTCTGGCATATTCTGCATCAGTCAGTGTGGCAGCATTTAAAAAAAAAAAAAAGAAAAAAAGATGGCATTATTTTAATGAATGACATGTAGGTACACAGATGAGATGACCTGAAAACAGCCAACAGGATGGTAGGAAAAAGAAATGTGTCCTGTTACCTTTCTTCTTCAAGAGGAATCATCACTCACTTTCCTCTTGGAAAGCTGTGGACAATTACACTGGTCAAAAACTACAGGCAGAGAGCTCACAAGACCTCCTGCACGATTTTAGCTTTAAGCCGAGAAACAAATCTGCAAGTTGCTCATTCATTCAAATTTCCTACTGGCTTACAGGCTCCAAAACTAAAGACTAGTTTTACTCTCACTACACACTTGTAATGTGATCTATTTTAGAGACTTCAGTAAAAACCTTAAGAAAGATGAATTAAGACTTGATTCCTGATGCCAGAGTTAACTACAGTTAAACAGTACAGAGGTTCTGTCTGTGCACATTGAATAAATCCACAAATATTTCCTTCTATATTAAAACTATACTATAACATTTTGAAAAAACACATCCAACTGTACCTACCTTACAAACATGCAGAAGAGGCAAATTAATGTCCAAATGCATTTTATAAAAATTTCAGTGTGTGTTTTTCCCTTTTTTGGCTTTTATTTCACCACAATTAGTATTAAATGTATCAAGTTTTCAAGATAATTTAGCTATTAAGTAGCAATGTCAAACTAGTAGCGAGTATCAGGATAGGACACTAGCAAGAAAAGTCTGCATGAAAAGCAAAATTTGAGGTCACAAATAAGAAAAATAACTGCAAAAAAAGCATTTTTTCCAACTGCAGAGAATCACTATAAGATATAAATGGAAATCAGGTGGGTTTAAGTCTCTGGACCACTAGACAGAAAACACACTTATCTGCTAAGGGATGAATTGTGACCCAGAAAGAAAGCATGACAAAAGATGCCTTTGCATACTAATCAAGGAAGGGGTCTGGGAGATGTTTTTTGGGGGAAGAAAAAGAAAAAGGCAAACAAAAAACCTGTAAAGCCCCAGCTGAACATGCATCTGAAAAAAGAAAATGCAAACAAGTTGATTGGTTATATTCCTAAAGAATACCTACGTGAACAACAGTAGCAGTCACTTAATTACTGGATAGAGGCTATACCCCTGACTGAAACCTCTGGAAAGGCAAATGCTGAACAGGTGGATGAGTGAAGGTCTCTACAGTATCTATAAGAGTGAGTTCCTGCTTTTTATGACAAATAAAGTAGACCAAAAATATCACACCAGCTGCATAAATACCAAACTATCCCTTTACGAAAATAAAACCAATTACTTCCCTTCTCCCCTTTTAGTTTTGTCATATGGTAAAAACCCACTCTGAACCACTATTCAAAACAGCATCTCCCCTCCTTTCTCACATGCTCTGAAGAGCAGCAAGAGTTACAGATAAGCTATTATTAATGATATTTCAAATATTTTAGCTAATATCAGAACTAGCCTCTTTTGAAAAATAATAGGGCTGCTTTACACTTTGAAATATAATTTCAGGCTATGCAAACCGACGTAAACATTCGGTATGAGTTATCCTCCAGTCATATTTGGATTTCTTTGCGCTCCTTATAGACAGTGATGTAGGTATTCAAAATCAAAAGCTGACAACCTAGAACACAGAAGAGACGTTCAATCTCATTTCCCAAGCCAGGCATTTGCTGTACCTGCAGACTTTGGAAATGCCGAGCTACATGATACAAGCCCTGACACATAGTTATTTGCAGTGTTTGTCACATATAATGATCCAGATGGTCATATTTTTTTCCACAATCTTTTAGGTGCTTCTGAGGCTAAAAATACTATGAAAAATCAATTTCAATACTTCAGTATCAGAAGTCATGGAATAGTTGCAACTGGGAGCATTAAAAACCACAAAGGGAAGTCTGAGAAAGCTCAGACACTGAAGAAAAGATGAGGTATTTTCATTGTAGGACCAGAACAAAAACAGAAAGACTGGTCTATTGAGTCAAGAGGAGACCTTCTGTACTTAAGCAGTTCTAGAAGGTTTACCAACACATATGTTCATGGATATATGCTTCTATAGACCACCTTAGAAAGCACTGAGAAGAAAGATATTAATAAGGGATAGTGACTCTGCCTATCAGCTGTTAGCCAAAGTCCAGGACAAGTGAAGATGTGAGTTAGCTCTGTACGTATTTTTACAATGTTCATTTGTAAAGTGTCTCTACTTCCTACATGTAAAATGCAGTCCAAATAGCTGAACAAAAATACTTCCCTTGATTTCCACCGTCTTTGGATCTCTCCCACATGAAATGAAGAATAGAATGAGACACTTAGGAAGTAGAATTAGACTGAGAAACTAACAAAGTTCTCTGGAGAGTTTAGCAGAGAATGATTATATTTTCATGAAATTTAAAACTTACACAAGCATTTATGCATTTATGTCATTGACAGTCCCCTTAGTTATCTATCTGAACCTTTAGGTTTTGGATAGAGCATTAACTGTAACATACCATATCAGGCCATCTTTCTTTGTTTTATAGACTTTCAAGTCAGAAAAAAAGATGGCTTCATCTTGTATGATGCTGTCCGACCCTTCTGAAATGCTGAATTTTTTTGTGAAGTCCTTAGATGCTCAGGATCCACAGAATCAAGGATTAGGGTACACTTTCTAGTTATACAACAGAAGTGAACTAGAGCCTAGTGTGATTCATCCCAAAGACTATAATTTCAAAAATTAGTAAGCGTTCTGAACAAGCAAAAGCAAGAAATTTTAGGTTTTCAGATTGGTTCTAATACATTACATTCTGCAGAACAAAAAGCAAACAAAGGAATTGTGCCATTGCTTGAGATCAACAATATTCTTGCTTGGAGGACAGGCCCTCAGGATCTGAACCACTATTTTAACCTAGCAAGCAGCCTACAATACAAAGCTGCCAGCTGATATCAATTCCAGCATTTCAGACAGAATTTCAGCTAGGTTGTTGTGAGGTGCTAGAACTAGCCTGCATGATTTAATAGCCTGAAAACAAACAAGCAAGCAACAACAAAAAAACCCACTAACAGCAAAAACAAACAAAAAAAACCCCATACAGCTGCTCTGACCAGATGAAGCAAGGCAGGTTATGGTTCCTTCTCTGGCAAGGTGTCTTCTATCCAGGGCTAAATATGGGCTGCAGAAGTTGGTTAAGTGTGTATTTCAGTGGGACAGTTTTACATGTCTTCCATGACTGTATCTCAAGAACAATCAGCACCGGCCTAGTCCTCATAAAAAGGGGACTCAAGAGAGCATGTTAAAAAAAGGGAGACTACTGACTTTTTTTGGTTTGGGGTTGTTTTTCGGGGTGGGGGGTGGGGTGGGGGTGGGCAGAGAGAGGGTTTGAGAGAAAACAACCTTCAGCTAAAGAAACTTATAATTTCAACACTAAAGCATTTTTAAGATATTTTAAATGTACAAAAAAGCAAGAAGGTCATTATAGAGAGCCGGGCATACTGCAACAACCCTTAAGAGGAGATCTGCAGACTGTAGCACTGTTATTAGGTACTAGTTCCTCTTATGCTCTTCAAATAATTTATGTTAGAGACAGCTTTGTAAATTAGATTCATGGTCTGTTTCACTCCTATGCAAAAAGTGGATTAAAACGTTGATCGCTTTAGTCTGGGTTAAGCTGGAAACAATGATTTGAAAATGAAAATGAGAAAGTATAATTTAACAATTCTGTACAAATCTCTCCTTTGCTATTAAGAGGAATAATACACAATTTCATTTGCACACAGATAATGCAGACAGAAATTGGAAAGTTGTGATTAACTCTGCTTTGGCTAGTCATTCAGGTCCTATTACAAATGTATAAGTTTAAAAAATGTTCACGTTATAATTGGATAGCATCTTTCAGGATATAAAAATTTAATTTTATTCCACTGCTGCTTTCAATTTCTCAGTGGACAGAGCCTGCAGGCCACATTTCATAACATGGCTTTCTGAGTCAGAGCATAAAATATTTATGAAGTGTTTATTTAGAGCATTGATAAAATCCTGCAGATCACCTCTGAATCCCTAATGGAAATCCAACACCTTGGGAGCATGCAATTAATCTTTGGAATTTTTGTAAGGAAACTGCAGTATTACTATATGTAATTTCAAGCTCATGATAGTTATCTTTTATAATCTGAAAATACTGAAGGTAATGAGCACTTGGTTGTACCTGTTTTGTCTTTGTATAGCCTTAATTCACAAATGCTTACCAAGTTCTTTGAGGTTCTTAGATAAGAGAGACAGGCATGACTACTAGCCTGAGGACATTGAAGGCCAATGGCATCCTGGCCTGTATCAGAAATAGTGTGGCCAGCAGGAGCAGGGAAGTGATCGTGCCCCTGTACTCGGCACTGGTGAGGCCGCACCTCGAATACTGTGTTCAGTTTTGGGCCCCTCACTACAAGAAGGACGTCGAGGTGCTGGAGCGTGTCCAGAGAAGGGCAACGATGCTGGTGAGGGGTCTGGAGAACAAGTCTTATGAGGAGCGGCTGAGGGAACTGGGGTTGTTTAGCCTGCAGAAAAGGAGGCTGAGGGGAGACCTCATCGCTCTCTACAACTACCTGAAAGGAGGTTGTAGCGAGGTGGGTGTCGGTCTCTTCTCCCAAGTAACTAGTGATAGAACGAGAGGAAATGGCCTCAAGTTGCGGCAGGGGAGGTTTAGATTGGATGTAAGGAAAAATGTCTTTACTGAAAGAGTGGTTAAACATTGGAACAGGCTGCCCAGGGAAGTGGTGGAGTCCCCATCCCTGGAGGTATTTAAAAGACATGTAGATGAGGCGCTTAGGGACATGGTTTAGTGGGCATGGTGGTGTCGGGTTGACGGTTGGACTCGATGATTTTAGAGGTCTTTTCCAACCTTAATGATTCTATGACAGAATAAATAAGGACATTATACAACCACACAAAACCTAAGCCTCAAACTCGTGTCTGAGAACCTGGCTACAGAGAATCCTGGAGTCTCTGCTTTTGGTTAAAAGCAAAAAAAATCCCAAAACTACCTCCATAAACTTAATTCCAGTCGTAAACACAATTAATGTGTTTTCAATGACATTAATGTATTTAACTTTAGATACCTAAGCTTCTTAAATTTGGAAGCTAGTTTTCACAGATTCCCTATATAATCAATGGAGAGAGACTTCTGTTGTGGATCTCGCACTCAAGAAATTTTTTAAGAGAAGATGTCCAACTTCAGCACCTGATGCACAGGCTGTGAAACGTTCCAGTTATAAAAGGAAAGCTTAAGGGATGGAAGAATCCTCATATTTTACTTCTCATTAACATTTAGGTAAAGTTTGCCCAAGCCAGCAGGAGAAATAGCCTAGGAGAAATGCCCCTCCCCTGCATCTTAGTGGGCTGTTAATACTAAAGCTCCTGGGACGTGAAGCTCCAAGAGAAAAACAAACAAAAATCACAGGAATAGTGTACAGTAGGTTCAGTTTGTATAAAACCTGCAATGCAGCTCTTTGCTGCTCTCCTTGCTTCTTCAAAGGAAACGCTACTTAAAAAAGAAAGGAACTCTTAGTATGGGGCAGAGAAAAATAGCCCCAAAATGCTGCTGTTCCTTCACCACTCTGACTCCAAGCATAAACACCTTTAAAGAGAAGGAATTCCATCTCGAGTTGGAATCAGGGCACACTGACAGCACCAGTCCATCTCAACCTAATTTATCCTGGCTAGCCTTGTTTTATTGTGCTCAGCTGCAGCTAGCTTCTTGAAAGTGGTCTTTGCTTTGGAAAGGAAGCTGATAAACTGCAGGGATTCTTGCTCTGCTCTTTGCATGTGAAATATAACAAACTCAAATCTCCAAGTCACCTGAAAACAAGGAACTACTTTAATGAGTAAAAGGATTCACTATAGTTTATTTTTTCTGCTGCCATGTACCTGCTGCACAGTGCCACAAAAGTAGAATAAGTAGAACTGATCCACATCAAACTTGTGCCATATTGTTATATAAACACTTCAATGAAATCATTATGAATCACTCGAAGGACATCATGATCCAACTATGCATTATTAGTGACATTTAGTAGTAAACAACTCTGTTACTAAGTCAAGTGTAGGGCAAGCATGAAAAATATTTGAAGGTAAATGAAATAGAATTCTAGGAAAGATAACGAAGTGGTATATGTGAGCAAATATGCCACTGAGCAAACACAACTTATGTCTACAAATGAACTGACAGAAGTTTCATCCCTTCTGGTAGTAACGTCTTGTTACTCTATTGCTCCTCTAAGGAAAAAGAAACCAGCACTTATTACAACTAAGACAAGAGACAAAAGACAAATTGACTGGAATTACCTCTCAAGACTCAGCCGTTTGTATCTACACAGACACACACCATTACAACTTTTTTAATTAGCAGCACATAGAAATTTAATTAGGACCTAAATGAAACATTTTAGCTTTTGTTAATTCAGACTTGCAATATTTCTATGGCTCCTGTCTAAATGGAACTTACCATAATGAGTTCTGCGATACTCTGAACATCATTCAGAATGGATATATTCCCGATGACAAAATTCTCCTTTCTGGAGCTTACATATGAAAGGGATGCAAATGCAGTGCTCATCTGTTGCTCAACGAACCATCATTCTGCACTGCACACCCCCTGGGCTTTCTTGTCAAAGCAACCTTCACGTGGGTTCTACATAACTGCAGACTTGATCAAGATGTTCCAGTTTTACCTACTCTGCTACTCCAATCAATTTGAATGTAGTCTTTCCCCTTCTACTGACATGGGAGCATATTCTTACCTTGGTAAATACACTTCCACTTTTTGCTTCTTTACAGAATTAGCCCATTCGTTAATCAACGAGGCTTTCACCAGTGGTTCCAATGTGACCAGTGGAACTTCCTGTCTGGAAAGAACAATCATCATACTAATCTCATCTCCCTCATACGGTATTTCCAGAACTTGATAGATACCACCTGCTTCATTGGAGCCATCACTGAACTCTCCTACAAAAGAAAAACAACAACAAAAAAGCTATTAGAAGTATTTTCTTTTGTTTTTTATTGGAGGCAGGGGAAAAATAGAAGGTTAATACTAGGCAGTATTTATTAGATACTGGAGACAAAAATGACCCTCTTTATTCTATTCTGTATAAAATTTATATTAGTTTCTTTATTATGGTATTTGAGGTTTACATCTGCTTTCTTAAAGAAAACAAGCTTATGCAATCACAGAGTTTGTAGATATTCATACTTCTGAACCCATTACCTAACTTCCATTGGCTAGACAGAGAGAAGTCTAAAAGTTGTTAAGGCTGCCAAGACTTTCATGGAAATGGGCAGAGTTTTTTTTTATTCAGGAGAGATAATTTGTCAATGATGAGACTGAATGAAATACTGCCAATGCTAGATACTGTAGAACCCACTTGGAGTTCAAGCTCAAGACAAAAAACGATCATTAGTTCTGCTGTTCAAAGAACCTCTATTTTACCTTTCTAAGGATATTACAACAGTAATGAGCATACTTTATTCATTTTAATATTTAGCACAGCACAAGAAAAATATTTTAGTGAGAAGCAAGACTAGCTCAATAATTGTAAAGAGGTTAGATATAATGGATAAACATTCTGAAATCCACCATGTGGCACCAAACAGATACCTAAAAAAGTAATCAAGGAAGAGGTCATTATAAGTGTTGCTATCTTGTTATAATACAGAAGCACACACACTACAAGACGACATCAAAATCAGAGTCCCTTCCTTGGGCAAACACCACATTTAAAATTCTAGGTGAAATAACAGACAACAATACAAATGAGTATTAGTGCAACAAGCCTAGTAAGGGAAGACTTAATAGCTTTAAATTGCTAAAGCTCCAACTCACCATAGTAAAACTCTCCCTGCTGGTACATCATTGGAATCTGCACTTCACTTTCATCATCTTTAGTGAAAGAAAAAGTTCTTGTATTTTCAGGTCTGAACTGTGATTTCCAATTGCCTTTAAAGTAGATTGCGTTGATGAGAGCCAAATGAGTTAGAGCACCAAAATCTCCTGAAGACACAAAATCTTTGATCATATCTAAGAAGAAAACCAACTGTCAGTCTGCATGTCAAATTGAGCATTAAATCAAAACTTAAGACAGCTTGAAAAATGCAAGAAAATAAAAAGCTGTGCTAACATGTAATTTCCAATTCAGATGTTCCATTAAATCTCAAATTAAACTGCCAGTGTTTTGTAAACCTAAATCACAGTGTAGGTGCATAAACCCTTCCACTGAGTACATGTTAGTCAACTGTTTCTTGATCACTACTTAAATATACCCCACAATGAAACCAAGTGGAAAAGGGGTCACTTAAGGAACGTTTACACTGGTGCTCTAATACAGTTCAGCACTATCCTCTTAAGGTCAGAACTTCTACAAACTTTGGCTCCAATCCAAAGAAGCACTTAAATAAGTGCTTAAAGTGTATAAGTATACCCATTGGACCTTTACCTGGGCCAATTTTGAAGGAAGCATTCAGTTTCTAATCAAGTAATGTCCAACAGACTTCAAAGTAAGGACTAATCATAAAAAAACCCCCTAAATTCCTAGCATTTGTTCCACTGACATTAGCTCTTGAAGAGCAAAAGAGAAAAAAACCATCTAGCATCTGCTCTGTTTATGGGAGGTATGTCAGCTGAGCATGGCAGCTGCTTTGCTCCTACTCCTCAATAAGTCATTTACATCAGAAAACAGCCTGTTACCTGCTTTAGCTCATCTTAAATGGCTTGTTTTTCAGCAAAATAATTTTGAGCTTGTTAAATTTAGTGTACTGACCAGATTTGTCACTATTCTTGAAGAATTACAGCCTACTTCAGATAGCTTTCTTGCTCACTTCTATTTTTATCTGACATTGCAATGCAAGGTGTTAAAATAAACACATTCCTCAGTCTGATTATTACTTCTTAATCCATGGTTTAAAATACAGATTAATTCTGCTTTCTGGAGCATGTGACACTGACTAACTAGTGTGAAATTTGTGTATCATGGGGCAGTATTTCTTCTGGGTTGCTGCTTGTACTTCATTTTATCTAGAACATTCTTAGAAATGAGATCTGACCCATACTGCCATATTCACTCTCTGTGGTTGGAAAAAAAAGGAAAAATTAAGAAAGAATACACTTCCAGTTTTTCCATTTCTATTTGGTACATCATATTCCCTTATATTTTTCAGCCACATCTTGTTAATACACTAATGTATGTTAAGAATTTTTCTGGCCAGAGAAACCTTTGACAGTTATGTTTTCTGCTCCGAGCCCCCCACCATGCTTAACATGCTGGAATTGGAAACCTGCCTGTCTTGTACCCCTTTCCTAATGAGAAAATGAGCCTCCTCCATCAGAGCTGGCAGGCAGGAGAGAATGAGATCCAGTGGTCAGAGACTGGGCTGAGGGACTGTTACTGTTGCAATCTAATGCTAAGAGACCCACTGCTACCTTTGTTAGCTCTGCACAGCCCCTTCCAGGGCAATGGTTATGAGCTTGGTCAGCACGTGTGGCAGGTATTAAGCAGGAGAACTTGTTCTTTCTAAAAGAGAATTTTACTTTTCCTTCAGACAGACACCACATTTCTCTGAAAACACTCTGCAATCTGCTGCATCACTTACATTCCCTCTATTTCTGTAGCTTGAGAAAAAGGGCAGAAATTATTATTAATATAATAGCTGCCATTTTCCCTTGGAAAAAACAGATAATGCTTTTATTCCATTTTGGAAATTATATGAAGTGTTTTTCCACTTTGGTGCCATACATTTCCATAAAGCATTATGGATTCTTAAATGCTCAGACTACATGGTGATGTGTTAATTCCTTACAGGGGATTCCAATACCTTCAAATTTACAATGGTACGACTGATGTTAGAGCCAGATCCCTGCTGAATTACTCTTAAAATATCAACCTCCAGAGTGTGCCAGATGAACTAGAATGAGATTATGCTTTGATCCCTACAACGGGGGACTAACTTCACTCCCATACCTTGAGACTCTGCATGTATTCAGAAAAAGTCACATCTTTGGGATTCCACAAGCGAAGCAAGCACTTCATCGTGCAGATCATTTCCTCACATTGGAAAAGATTAAATTACAGGGTCTGATTTTGTGGTTCAAAATTATCTTTTTGTATTCCTTAGTATTCTATTTCTCAGTACCTTGTAACTATGAGTTCCTCGGAGAACTAGTGATACTCCACACGTTCAAAGCATAGGCCAATAACCCCTTTGTCTACAAGGGGTATTGATTTTCTGCAGTTAGCAATAGAACTTATCTATTTTTGTTTGTAATTTAATACCAAATTCAGTATTAAAATACTATTAAAACGCCTACCATTAAAACATTCTCCTTCAATAAATGTTACAGGTACTTTAAGATAGTAAGACGGGGGAAAAATCTTCAGACAGATACTATTAGCAATGGCTAATATTACTTAAGACAGGTCATCCCTGCACAGGAAAAAAAAAATATAATTTCACAAAGAGCTGATACTAGAATTCTTTTTATGGGAGGAGATACTTTACCAAGGCAACAATTCAACAACACTGCATAACTTTGGAAACACAAACACTTACTGCAGGAAGTATATAAAAGAATCACGTGGACTTACTATTTGTATGATTCTCCACCCACTTATTGATGTGGGTAGCTACAGCTGCACTTTGGCTGAAATCTATATTCTCTACTTCAGCTTTAAAGTATTTTTTCACCAACTGCAGAAATTTGTCACTGATATGAAATCCATTCTGCACGTAGAGAGAGTTAGCAATATTCAGAACATAATGACTTTCTTCAGTAGTTGCCATATCAGAAAGGTCCTTCAAGAAGGTAAACTCTTCACCTGAGGAAAGAAAAACAGATTCAGTGTTTCAGAAAAGGAAGTTATTCAACGTTTTTTCTGCTGGAAATTCACAAAGACATTTTATGCAAAAAAAAAAGTAGTCTTTTTTTTTTTAATAAACTTGTTTCTAAACCTACACACACCTTCAGATCTGAAAGAACAATCTACAAGGCAGAAAATACTATGTAGAGCTTAATTTTTCTACTACCTATAATTAGCGTAATTAACGAGACATTTGGATCCCATCACAGACAAAGCTATCAATGGTAATCCTTTCAAGACCAAAAGAGTAATTAAAAAAAATTATTCTTATAAGTCACACTTTTATGTCTTGCCACCACAAATCCTGAACAGAATTTTCGTTACCTCCTAAAAGCCAGTTATTTAAGGAAAAATGAACTTCAAGTTTTGAAGCTAAGGACTTCCCCATAGACCTGTCTCTGCAATAAACAGGTCTAGAATTTCCCAGGATCCTGCGTGGGGTGGTACAGAACCATTTGCTTGGGTAATGAGGAATCCTGAGTAGGATTAAAGTAGTCTGCTTTAAGATAGGAAGCTTGTACTGTTGCATTGTCTACCTGAAGCTGAAATTTCTAATTTAAAAAAACAACCAAACAACAAACCTTAAAACATGAATGCAATGATATATTCCAAGCAGAAATCATTGGAGTACTTTCACTGAATACCACTCATATGCATGCACAGTGAATGGCCCAGCTCAAATCAACTACATAACTTCTTCAACTATAGCTAAGGGATAATTTATCAATGTTTTAGAGGCAAACTGCAGAACTAAGCACGTGCTGTAGTCTCCACAGAGAAAGATCATCTGTGCAGTGGTACTGTTGAACACATCTTGAACACTGTATTCAGAAATTCCTCCCCAAGATCCTTTCACCAAAGACTTAAAGTCCAGTACATTGTATGAATAACAAATTTCAGTCAGGTTTCAAATCAATTACTTTGACATCAAAATTCATAGAAATTGCCTTTTCAAAGTCATTTTTTGCCATTCACTCATCCCCTCCATTTGCAATCATATTACATATGCAGTCATATTTGCTTGCACTAACAGACTGTGCTTGTACTCCACAGCACAGCACTACATCCAGACGCATGACTTAGCTCATCCCACACTACAAACAGGACAGTGTGGTAGTATTGTTCTCTGCTAAAGAAATGAATCCTGTTTCTCAGAAATACTGATGGGAAGACGTAGCATATCGTGCTGAAACAGCCAAGATGCTTATAATTCCTAAATTAGCTTGTACATCTGTATGCAACATTATGCAATGCAGACAGAACATTAGTGACATAGAATTACGGTAAGAACCTATAGGTTCTACCTACAAGAACCAAACAAGTTGTGTCAAAGTAAGAGACATTTCCAGTTAAATTACTATGATTTTCATACTTTCTTATAAGCAATATTGCTAAAACTACTGCTTTCCTTTTCAGGTTTCATTACAATCCCTGAAAAGGATGTTCCTAAAAATCTTCTTGTAACTCTAGAGGCAAAGGTAAGCTTATTTTGCAGACGGAAACAAAGATCAACAGTTAACTGTAACTGCTTAACATTCAGGTGCCCAAGCCAAGATTGTATGTTAGCATCCCTCAGCTTATACAGAATCCACTGAAGCATGCTTCAGCATGCTGAGGCCATCAAACAGGATGCCAAGAAGCCTACTGATTAATAACCCATGGACATGACCGGGCCACTTCCATCATTGTTCAGGCATGGCCATCTGTTTCTTTAAGACAAAAAGCCCCATAGTAAAACATGACTAAAAGGCCTTACCATTTTTTAAGCTGTCAAAACCCAAGGAATGTCGAATTTCTTTCAAAGTGGTTCCATGGGCTCCAAGCTCTACCATTCCCATGGCTATTGCAATACTCAGAGGAGAGAAAAGAATATTCTCATCTTCTCTTGTAGCTCGCAGCTGATTGTAAACATTCACAGAAAGCTCAGCAATGGTTTCATCAGGAAAATTTGTCTTGAAGGCTTTGCTTTGCAAAACAAGCAAAGACAACAGTCCAAGGAAATACATGTCTCGAGATTCTAAGATCTGCAAGGAAATTTTAGAGAAAATAAGTTAACCTTGTTTAAGTAATAAAAGATTCAGCTTGAGAGAAAAAAGAATAGTAAACTTTTAGTCTTAAATATGTGGGGGAAAAAAGCCTAGTTATGGAGTTCAATGCACAATTCAGTTATTTGGAGGAGAAACTAATACATATACTGTTCAAACTGAAGTAATGATCTATTTTCAAAAAAAAAAACCCAAATCTACTTCATTATGTGACTTTATGCTTTTGAAATCTTTCAGCAAGATTAACAAAGTGAGGCTTCTACAGAAAAAGAGCTCAAAGACGTAACAATGACTTTCCCACTTTTATTTTTTAATTTTGCTGTTGTCATTGTTAAGCAACATTGATCTGGAATTACTATGTATTTCTGCACTTTTTCACCAAGGAGACCTACAAATCCACATTTCTTTCATCTGATCTTCCAGTAAGATGCAACTTATTCATCTAAGTCACTCTAAGCCCCAAACTGGTAAAACTATTTCAAGCACTGTAAGAGAGCTTGCTCACACTGGTGACAAACAAAATGTACCATTACATTGCTCAGTTGCAAAACACATGGCAAGCAGCCAAAAATTCTTTGAAAGAAAAATAAATCATGCCTTAGTAACCAAATGAAATCCCTTTTGTTAGTAAATAATGGTGAAGTTAGGTACTTATGCTAGCTAAGAGACAACACCTGCTCAGAGATCTTTAGAGGATAAAGTTATTGTATACACCAGTGAGAAAGATCCAACAAGGGAAACAAGAAAGTAAACTAAATAGAAAAAAGGGTTAGCACTAATGCTTTTGACTAATCCATCCTCCAAGCTTTGCTAAATTGCTTCAGTAAGCAACAGCTCTCGCTCTATCCCAGTTTAGCTCATCACACAACTACTGATATTAAAATTCCAGCTCCTGGAGCAGTGTACATGTCTCCATCCTTCCATTTTTCCTTTAAACTTCATGCTACCTTGGCATATGACCCACTACTGCCAAGTGTCTTGGGTCAGAAATATCAAGCCAACAGAGCCTGCATTTCAGTTCCTTCTCTTTGCCGCTTACAATCTCTCTAACACGTAACGAAGCAAAGATTCCTGAAGCAGTAGGTTAGACAGACTAAAAGCTTTAGTCCAGAAGTGTTTACATGTTGTTGTGCCAGTCTGCAGGGCTTTGTCAGCATGGGACGAATTTGTGTGAATGTGCTATTCTGTTGCTTGACTGAAGTCAATTTGTATGCAGCCAGCCCAAGTGCCTCTGCCTTATGCTTCCCAGCTCTCCTGTGTCTGCAGTTACCATAGGTTTCTATATACCTGACACAGAGACCCTTAGTAAGCTTTATACAACTTTTATATTATGCATTTCATCTTCAAAGGACTACGTAGCATTATCTAATTAACTCACACAACACTGAATGATACATAATTTAAGCATTATTACTCACATTTTATAGCTGACAAGATATAAAAAGCAACAGGGTACACATACGTGCCTTGGCAGCAACTGATGCAGTCACCAGTTAAGATTCTTCCTGTCCCCTAGCCACAGATCAGCCTTTTGTTTATTTTTTCACTGAGAAAATTAAAATAGATGAACTGGTGCAGCAATCATACATGCTTCAGGGGAAAAGGACAGGCTCTTAAGTGCGACATGGTAGCTAAAGCCTTGTTTCTCCCCTGCCCCACATCTCCTTTCTCATGATTGCTTCCATGTATGTGAGAGATATGCCCCTTTTCTCAATTTCTAATAAGCCCTCCTCTATGCTGGCATCACTTCATCTCTGGACTACCCGATCAATCTTGCTCTGATTCTTAGCAAGATATCAAAAATCTCCACCGAAGGAGTGATTCTCAAATTCCATTTGAGAATGGCACAGAATAAGTCACGTAAGCCTAAAGCATGAGCTTCATATTGTGCTTATTACTTGACTACATATTTCAGTACACTTATAAAATTACCCAGCACTTCACTGCCGCCCAATGGAAAACACTTCAGTCTGAGCCATGACCATCGCTATTTATTTCATAAAGACTGAGACAATGTTTTTATTGTCCTAAACATTATCAACATACCACAAACTTCCCCAATAACTGCTTTTCTTAGTAGCAGTTGATATTTTTTTTAGCCTGTACATTTATTAATTATTGACTTAAGGATATTAAGGTTTCTGTTATAGAAAATAACTGGATTTCTCCGTTTTCTTTGTGATTCTGGGTATTCTAGATTTTGTTATTTAAAAAACCAAGAGCACGCATCTCTCCTAATGTTAGATAATATACAACTTCATTCAGCACATCACTGTGATGGAGTGAGCCCAGGTATTAGCCTCTGATCCTAAAAGCTGTACAAGGTGAGAAAGGCTTATAAACTTACGCCACGCAGGCGGTCTATAGCAGTGTCAAAAACTGTACTCAAAAAAAATAGATAAGCAGCAGCTCATCTTTCTGCTGTTGAGGATGAACCCAAAGCATCCTGGCTTTTAAACTGGCCTGCAAATTTGGAGAATCTCACATCCTAATCTAAGCAAACCAGTTGTGTTGCTCAATGCGGATGCAATTATACAGATAGTTAAGCTTTCTCCCCCGTTATCAAGAACTGTTTGAGCTCACTTTGAGACCTGAGAAGGTTACAACAAACATACAATAATCTTCAATTTTAAAAAAGGAAATTTCCTCAGCCTTTTAGTTGCAGAGGCAGCTATTCAGCACTCCATCACCCATCTTTGTCATATGTGCTATTTCCCATCAGGCTTAAATAATTGCAGGGGGGAGGGAGAAGGGAAATTTATACATCTTAATGAAGTGCTTAACATGTAGGTTAGTCCATTTGAATGCTAATAAAATATTTGGTATCGGACAACGCTAAGAAAAAAAAAAATACACACACACAAAAATCAAAGTCATCTTTCTTCCTGACCACTCCTGAAAAGCTCCTCGTGTGAAATACTCAAGTTATAATATTTTTAGTTATTTAGTTGGACAGAAAATAGAGTAAGTACATAGATGGGGACAAATAAGATTTATACTGAAATGCTCTTACAAGACAAAGTACCAAACTTAAACTTAGTTTTTAAATACATGCTTAAGTCCCATTGATGGCAATGCAAGAGGTTAAGCTGTGCAGAATTAAATGTCCCAGTAGGAATGAACTAAAGCCAAACAATTTAGATTTCCCCCCCACTTCCCCTTCCACATCACTTTTAGTCTAGAGAGGTTTTCTAAGAGAGTTCACAGTGGAGGTCCCCATACACACGTCCGGGGAAAAGGAAGAGAGCCAGGGAGGTGGGAATGAGCACCCAGGTATAGGCAGAGGATGCAACCAGCACTTTTGCTGGCAGTGCTCTCTTCAGATATTTGTGAAAATATAACTTTCTCACAATGTATGAATAAGAGTACAATTAAGGGAAGATGTTTTAAAGCAAACTGAAGATCTGTGGGAGATGGTCAGTGGGGAGAAGGCTGTAAAAGAGAACAGACATCTGATCAAGCCTTTCCAGCCAATGTGACAATGGTCTAATCTTATCGGTCTAATCCGAGATGTCTGGGGTAAATTCTTCAGTTCAATTCTTCTTGCACTTCTGGTACAAGCATACACTGTTCTACTGACAACTGGGAATCTAGCTCTTAATTATCATTCTAGTCATAACAGTTACTGCTTCTCTGATTCTGCCTTACTTTAGGCTATATTACGTTTGGTTTTATGCTTCCTCATGCCTCTTCATGCAGCAGGTCTTGATCCAACAAACAGCTGAGCAGTTACTATGGTGCACCATGTCCTCAGCATCTCTCTTCACTAAGAGTTGAGGGCACTCTGTTTTGTTTCCGCAGCATTTTTTTTAAATTGACTGTACCCTATTCACAAACATACTTTAAGTGAAGGAAATGAAGCTGAATATTATGTAATGTACGTCCAGGAAGTTAAACAATTCCCATGAGTATCATCAAACTTTTTAGACAGTCTTTTTAGACTCTTCCTCGGAGTCATCAGCAGTACAGTCCGTCATTGCTGTTCTGCATCAATGAAATCTAGTTAAATAATACTGCATCAGCTGAAAAAGGAGTCAAAGTCCACACTGAACAATGTTTAAAAATCAAGCACCATCAGTTTCAAATGTTACTGCATGCATTTTGCGTTTATTGGCTACCTATATGAATGAAAAAAAGCTGTTAAAATTACTTTCACTCCTCAATCACGCAGATGTCGAGAACAAAGACATGAATTTCTTGTTTGAGGGCCAGTCTCAGACAGAATCTAAGTTTTGTTTTATTTTATCTTAATTGATGCACGAACACCACTCTCTCCTACCAGGCAAACAAAGTATCAGTGCAAATAGACACTCTCCTTGCAATAGCCTCTTCTTGAAAAACAATTGTGCATCACAAATCATCGTTAGCTACAGAAGCTTGTCAGAGTATTAGCTTTGTTCTTGCTTGCAACTGTTCGCAGGAAAAAAAGCAGCAACAGAACACTAAACAATGCAGTATCGTTTCAAAAATCTGAGAAACACCTGTACCTCCAGATGAGACATTATTGCACAGTGGTACCTGTGCAGGTGTTATGTGGCAACTTTTGCCACACCTTCAATGTAAATGGGCTTCCCTAACACACATATACTTCTTTACTTGAACACCAGCTCCTCTCAGTTTGACATTCCTACATGATTCTTCCAGTGTTTCTGCTCTGGGTGGTAGAGAGACATGCCTGTTTTGTCTGGGGGCTTCTTTCGCTTTTGGACACTGTTCTGTACAGGGTTTAAGTTTCTTGCAGCCATCTTAAATGAAGGCACTCCTCTTTCTGATTTTTCTTTTTTGTCACTTCCCTCACATATTACTTAAAATAATAAAAAAGAGATTCCAGATATATGTCATTCAGTAGTTACTTGCATTGAGGTCACGGCTAGTTCAATTCCTGGGAAACTTTTTCATTCAAAATTTCACACACCTTCTGTAAAGATTTCATCAGTCCCAAAATTCAGCCTACCACATTTCCACAACAGGTCACAACCAGCTCAGTGTAAAGGCAGCATTCCTGTTCGTTTGCTCTGTGGCCAACACAGATGTACTCCTGTACACGGGCAGAAGGAACACCGGTTTTAATAATGTTTGAAGAAAAAGATTCATAGGCTAGAATACAGGACTGATTAACTATAGCTTTTGCCTTTCCCCAAGCATAAGGCTGGAATGACTAAGAGGAAGTAGAACAACATCGCCCCCTCACACCCACAAACTCTGAACTATTCAGTTCATTACATATGCTTTCAGAAAAATGCAAAAGGGGCAAGCATCCTCTGTAAGCCAAGATATTTTGAGAGATATCATATCAACAAACTCAAACCGAGTTCACAGACATGAAGTACCGTGAATTTTGAAACAGTAAGAATTGGACTCAGCGTAGGAAGGTGCCAAAAATTCAGTTAAGGGTTGGATTCTAGTACCTTGTGCATGCCAGACAGGTTGAAAAAAGGGGTTATAATTTCCTTGTCTTTTACACCTTTACAGACTGTGCATTTTATAAAGAAACTCATTTATGGTTTTAAAAACCTACAAAATAAAACTGTGATATATTGCCTTAGTTCCTCAGCACACAGAGACTAAACTAAGATTAGTTGCCTTAAAGATGACTCTTGGCTACATGCAAGCTAAACACCAAAGGTGCAGGAAGCACAAACGAGAAAAACTGCTGATTCCTTTTGATCAGTGTCTAAAAGAAAAGCTTGGGGAGAAAAGCAAGTGTGGTAACAGGATTGATTACCTTCTCTCCTGTAAAGAACATCTGCAGGAACAGACAGCAGTCTGGCAGAACAATTTCATAAAGCGAGAGATGAATTTACTTAGGGAACAAGCCCTGCTGGTCAGAGGAAAAAAACACTATGTATCTAGGTAGGAGTGTATGTATCTGGGTGCTTCTTCCTTCCCCTCAAACCCAACCAAAACTGTATCATGTTTGTGACAGATTAATTATGAAAGGATACAAGTTTGGTGAAATTCAGCCACTACTGCTTTGTCAGTTAGTAAACACGACAACTGCTGCAGGCACCTTTACTCTAGATGATTTCTTGTTGGCAATCTTATCAAACAATACAATATCAAAGAGGGAGGGACTGCATAACTAGTAGTAACAATTTAGAAAATCAACACAAGCCTCCCTCCAAAAAGAAACCAGCGAACACCAGTTGAGCAGAGGAGATGCACTGAGCAGTTAACAAGATCATTAGCTGTTCACCAGGACCAGGCAGTGGTTGTCATGGCTACCCTGAAGGATGTGCAAAGGAGGTACACAGCAGTACGGAAGAGCTCCTGGACTGGTTTAGGCTTGCCTTGGGCATGCTGCTCTGCAACAACAGGGGAACGTGGCTGCTACCACACATCTCAAGATTCTTACAAATCCATTCGATCAGTTTGTACTGCAGAACAATATAAGAATTGTTTCTTCAATCCCTTCTGCTTTGTCCAGGAATCCAACCTTTCAGGTTTTTATTTATTTAAAGATTGGGCAAAATTTGCATCTCCAGCTAGCGTTACTGTTCTCACACCTGGAACGTTGCGGTTTTACCTGTAGAAAATCCCACAAGTAATGTGGCACTTCCATCAGTTGCTTACTTTGTTCATTGTCCTTTTCCTCCCATTCTTTCAGCTGCTCTCTCCCTCCAGCACGGGGACTGACAGACAGCATACTGTGAAACAAGGCTATAACCTGAGTTGACTTAACCTGAAAAATCATTTCTTTTACATAACAAGTGAAAGCAGGCAGGTATACAGGGGACAGCAGGGCAAAGGCTAACCACTGTAATCGGGCATCTAAATGGGAAATCTACATCCTACCAACTGCTATAAGGGTCTACTTACACAATCCACTAAGGCATGCTTAACACGGAGTTGAGATACAGGAAAGTCTGCCTGAAGGTGATAGAAGGTAAATGAAAGTACCAATTCTCAGGGCAACAGATATGCAACTCATGACGTGTTATTGCTTATAGCCAGAAGTATATACCCAAGGAAATGGGAGAATAACTAGATGTCCATAAAATGTTTTAAGTTATGGCTATCGTGGACAGTGCAAGCAGTACATGAAGGTATCTACAAAGCACTTTGGTTATTAGTAGTAGTTTGGTTATTGGAAGTAGCAACAATCACGTGAAATTATATATGTCTCTTGATACCAGGCAGGCACACAAATGCTAGCTATGACATGTTACATCTAGCCAGCAAGTCAACTCCTTCATATTAGGGTATGTATTTGCATTTTCTGTGTTGCAAAAAAATGTTTATCCTTAGCTTATGTGAGCATATGACCTTGTCAAACAGAGATTCTACAGACACATCTAGAATCATTAAGCTTGTTTGAATTTATTTGTTTTAGAGATGTGCAATGACATCTGTATTTCAATCTGCACAAACATTAGTAATAAAGTTATGGGATTTTATCACCATCTGTCAATTACGGAGTCACTGCCTTCTAGAGCAGGAAACCTTGAGGTTAATTTCATCAGAAAGCAGCACAACAATATATCAAATACTAGGGTATTTAAACCTCTAGTATATAGTGACTAAGACAAAGAAGAGTCATTCTATAAGAAGCATTTGGACCATACTAAAAATCTTGCTCTCCAACACACAGCAAGGCATGCCCCTCAGATTTCTTTATTTCTATTTTTTAAATGACCCCATAACACCAGCAGCTTCTAGAAAACCTGAGAGGTACACTGAAAACTTTCATATTGACAATTTCTACCATTAAATCCCAAATGTTTTTAAACTTTCATGGAGCTTGGCATTGAGTCACTAACCTACTGAGGCAATTATGCAAGCCAAAGTTGTCTTAATTGAGCTTCCTCAAGCATAATCCCTCAGCTCCAATTAAAAAATAAAAAGAGATGCTGAGAAGCCATGTCCAAAATACTTAAATTTGAATAACCTAAAGCAAACATCTAAATCCATGTCTAGACAATTAAGAAAAGGTGGTCTTATTTCAAAAACTACCATTAGGCCTGCAATTGTGAGGATCCATATACAATTTCTATTTGTTTCTTCTGTCCAGAAGAAAAAAAATTTTAGAAATTGTTCGGCGGAATGCTTTTATTTGTGACAGCTACAATGTGCCCCACAAAGTAAAAGCCATAAATAAGAAAACACAAATTAAACAAGCTCTATGAAGGAGAAAATTTGAAGTATTAGAGAACTTGGGGATTCTAAAGGCTCAGAATTGGGGGCGTGCATGTAGCCCTTCTGAGAAAGTCAACAAAGCCTGACTGGGGAGAGCTTCAAGGCTAGAGATTAAAATATGACATTGGATCTGCTTTCAACAGATCAAAAGGGGTGTGTGTGTGTCTATCTGTCAAGTCCCATAGAAGCAGCTTAATCAGGCATAGATTGATTTCTTTTTTTTTTTTACATATATTTATTTTCAGTGAGGGTTGTCAGTCCTGTACACCACTCTGAATGAGGTCACTCCCATGCACATTGATCGTGTGGTGAAGATGTTGAACTCGATTCACTATTGACAAGAGTAGAACTGGCTGAAAGAATCAGTGTGTTTCATTTCAGAAACATCAGTTATGCTTGTTTTGATATTAGACAGCTTTCTGTGTATACTATTTGACTAACAAATTAAAACTTAATATACCATCAAAACAGTGACTAGATCTCAAAAACTTCTTTGTTTTACATTTTGCAGTAAGTTGAAAATTTGGGGCATCTTCTTCTATTCAAAAGTGAAATGGCTGGATTTCCCACAAGAACAGAGCAAGACACAAACAGACAGGTCCATATAGGTGCCTCAAAGTCGCCTTACCTTAGACCTGAGAGCCCAGCAGTGGAAGCCTCCTCTTAGGACTGATTTTACTATGGAAGGAGGCAAAATGCCTAGACACAGGAGGTGAAGTTGATCTTAGTCAGAGGCTGTCAAGAACCAATTTTGACAAGTTCTACTTTTGGAATTTTTTTTTCTTTTGAATGTGTGGTGGGTTGACCCTGGCTGGATGCCAGGTGCCCAAAGCCACTCTATCACTCCCCTTCCTCAGCCAAACAGGGGAGAGAAAATACAACGAAAGGCTCATGGGTCAAGATAAGGGCAGGGAGAGATCATTCACCAATTACTGTCACAGGCAAAACAGACTTGACTTAGGGAAATTAGTTTAATTTATTACCAATCAAATCAGAGTAGGGTAATGAGAAATAAAACCAAATCTTAAAACGCCTTCCCCTCACCCTGGGCTTAACTTCACTCCTGATTTTCTCTACCTCCTCCCCCCCAGTGGCACAGGGGGACAGGGAATGGGGGTTTTGATCAGTTCATCACATGGTGTTTCTGACATTCCTTCTTCCTCACACTCTTCCCCTGCTCCAGAATGGGGTCCGTTCCATGGGAGACAGTCCTCCACAAACTTCTCCAACATGATTCCTTCCCACGGGCGGCAGTTCTTCACGAACTGCTCCAGCGTGGGTCCCCCACAGGGTCACAAGTCCTGCCAGCAAACCTGCTCCAGCATGGGCTCTGCTCTCCACAGGTCCTGCCAGGAGCCTGCTCCAGCGTGGGCTTCCCATGGGGTCACAGCCTACTTCAGGTGCAGCCACCTGCTCCAGCGTGAGATCCTCCACAGGCTGCAGGTGGATATCTGCTCCACTGTTAACCTCCATGGGCTGCAGGGGGACAGCCTGCCTCATCATGGTCTCCACCACGGGCTGCAAGGGAATCTCTGCTCCGGTGCCTGGAGCACCTCCTCCCCCTCCTTCTTCCCTGACCTTGGTATCTGCAGAGTTGTTCCTCTCACATATTCTCACTCCTCTCTTTCCCGGCTGCAGTTGCACAGGTTTTGGTTTTTTTCCCCCTTCTTAAATATGTTATCACAGAGACACTACCACTGTCGCTGATCGGCTCGGCCTTAGCCAGCAGCGGGTCTGTCTTGGAGCTGGCTGGCACTGGCCCTGTCAGACATAGGGGAAGCTTCTAGCAGCTTCTCACAGAAGCCACCCCTGTAACCCCCCCGCTACCAAAACCTTGCCACACAAAACAGAATGAGAAGGCCAACATAGTACTCCACTCACAGTGCAATCATCTAGGGAAGGTACCCCAAATGAGGCAGTATCATTACTTTTCCTTCCTCAGATCTCCTCGGGCTGGTTTGGGAAAGGAAGGGAGAAGGGTGTAATCTGATTCTGTAGTAGTTTTCTATCAGAAGCAGCAGAGATAGCACACTGCAATCAGCTATTTTAGATACAAGAAAAACTTCTTGCCTGCTCTTGCATGTACTGCAAATTTCCTTACTTACAGTAAGTCACATTTATGTTATTTTACTGTGAAATTCAGTTGATCAGCAGTCTCCCAGAAGCAAGCTCCCAACTATAATTTAATTAAAAGGGCAGTAGCTAAGTTTCACCATATGCAACTGCCAGATGCAATCATTGCAGTTTAAGTCTAAAGGCAATGTTACTGCATGTACTGGAGCATAGTTTTATAAGTGATGAAAGCTGTCACTTATGTCACAGACATTGCTGTAATGCATTATGCTATTACAGTTTCAGCAGAACCGAAAAATATTAATAATACATTTTGTGAAAGCATTTACAGCAAGTGAGTTTGGAATACAATGTTTCAAGTGCCATACACTTTTTCTTGCAACTCCGTATTTATGCATAGTCACTTGAGGTATGTTACATTAGACTATATACTTTGCCTGAATTACACAAACTCTCACAGCCAATTTTAATCCTTCAAAAGTTGGAGGACTGAAGGACACAACTAATTAGGGATAAACAAAAACAGAACAGGAGTCCTTCACTATTCAGTGGTTCATAGGAATAGGGAATACTGCATCAAAAGTACCTTATAACTGTGTCTCTTTGGAGGAGACTTGCTGAATGCATTTCAAAAGCCTACCAACCAACTCAGTAAAATTTTTAAATGTCTTTAACAAAAATGCAATGAAGAACGGTAGTCTTTAAATCATCCCAAAATAACTAAATAGACAAGGTATATATTAGCTGTGAAACAGTGTTTCAAAAGTTCAAAGCAGAAGTTAATTCTTCAATATATTGTTCAGCTTCCTTCACAAGGACTTCAGAAGAAAAAAGATCAGGCTATGGATATAACTATGTCAAGAAGATGAAGAAAGTTAATTAAAATGTATCAGGATTTCAGAAAAGGAGTCTATCACTTCATAAACTGAATGCAAGTGTGACATACAAAACAGCTTGCTTTCCTACAAAACAATATTGGCTTCAGACTTGCAATCAACATCGGGCTCCATTTACATTTAGGTAATGTCACTATTGCCAGGAGAGTTATTATTCACCTATGTTAACACTACTTAGATCAGAATTAGTTTCTTACAGTACAGTAATAAGATATACAGATTGCTTTAGAAAAAAAGTAACATCTACTTTTAATGCTAGGGTTAATTGTTATACCCTAATTACAAGTGGCAATTCATCATGACAAGGATTGTTACTTATAATGCACAGACATTGTTTCTCTAATGCTTCTCAGCTTCACAGTCCATTTCTGTACAGAATATGCAAGATCGCGGCAGCCGCAGCCACTGGTGAGCTTCCAGCCAGCTACAATTACTCTTGGAAGCAACTGCATATATCAGACTGTCATGACAGCCACAGTCCTGACAGCCAGCAACAGACTGGTATTAAATGCCGGCCCACACTAACTCTGGAGCACAGCAGCATGCCAGCAGAGCTCTCCCAGCCACCCTGGCAGCCCTGGCACCTTCCATGCTGGCAGCTGCTCTGGAGCCAGCTGGGGGACTGTGCTGGCAGAGGTGGCCAGGCCATTACCATCCACGTAATAGAGCTGTCCTGGCACAGCAGCTGAAGCTGGACAGGACCTATGAAAGACTGTTTTTAAAACCAGTTGAAAGAGCTGTTTTGGCAAGCGTGCTGAGCCTGACCAACAGAGCCACAGTTCATACAAAAAAATCAAAATGAAAACAGCCTGTAAAGCTGGTCTTGCACAAAAACTTCAGAGACAAAAGGACAAGAAAGAGTCACTCAGAGGGTGTTTACTGCTGAAGCAGCAAAATGGAGTCAATGAACAAGTACATTTCATCAAAATCAGTAACACTGAGAGAAAAATTTAGCACTGCTATGTAAGCTTCACCACTTCAAATATTTCTCTAAGATAACAGCATAACATCTGTTACAAAATAAATATTTTTTCTAAAAAACTACAGATGCAACATTTTTCACTTTGTATTTCACACAGTGGAAAACTCCAAACAAGACATATGATAAGAATTTCTTTTTGATGTGAAGGATGCTGATCACTGATCTTCCCAAAGGAGTGAGAAGCATAGAAAGACCACGTGGAGAAGAAAATTAAACTCCTCCTTCCTCCCACCCTAAAGCCAATTTCACTTCTTGCCTCTTAGGCTTCAGCACCATTGCTATCTGCTCTCCTAGTAGTTTTCACATATTTTTGAATATTTTCATTTGTCTGTCTTATCTCCATGATTTCTTCAACTCCAGAACTCCAATTTTATAGCAACCAGGGCATCTGCCTAATTACAGACATGATTACAGACACCAATACAGACAACTGATCAACTCACATAGTATCTGGACAGGAGGAAAATCCAGCTAGCCTGGCATAGTGGACAAAGTTGCCACTAAAATCCTCACTTTTTTCTCCACATGATCATTCTAGTCCTTCCTCCCTCTTGCTTCTGCATAAGCATCCATGATCTTACCAGCTTAAGGAAAGGAAAAAAAAAAAAGGAACAGTAGTAGCCTCATACTGTTCAAATTGGGTGAGCTGGCAGGGTACGAAGACAAGAAGCAAATTCAGTGCCCTGCATGTGTTACTGAAATTGTTCAGAGAGAATATTTGGAACAGCAGCAGTTTCAAGGGATAAATGGGAAAGTTGGAAACTGAAAGAAAGACAGAGAGGAAAAAAAACAATCCCTGCTCTGCAGGCATCTTATCCACAACAGAAGATATGCAACAACCAAAGAAATACAACTGCTTCAGTTAGAGGCAAAAAACAAGGCTCATTTTACTTGGGGGGGGGAGGGGGTAGGGAGAGGAAAATACTCACATTTTTGTTCTAATAGTTTTGTTTATCCTGGCCTTGGAGACCTATAGCTGTTGATATATCCCTCTTGGCTCACCATGGACAAAACAGCTCAGTTTAGAGTCCAGTATTCAAGCTGTGCCTGGAAGGTGGAATCTGGCCTTGAAGCGCGCTTCTGTGGATCACTGTTCAAGCCTCATTGGTTTGTGTTTATGAGAACTGATGCTGTTCCAAGTATGCTCTCCATGATGAGCCATTTAAACAACACATGCAGGGAGCTGAATTTGTCTTAATCTTGCTTATTCTCCCACACAGAGAAGTTTGTATCACGTTAGATCTGATTCTAAATGCTAAAGCAATTCACATGAACAAGAGCAATCATGAAGCACTGAAGAAACAGTCCACTTCCATTGTTCACTGGCTCACATCTATACAATCTCCCTGTGGCTATATAAACACATTCATGGTATGTTTTACAGAGGGTATTTGGGGGGTTTTTGTTTGATTGGTTTTGGTTTTTGTGGGTTTTGTTTTGTTGAGGTTTTTAAGATTTTAAATGGGTTTTTATCATTTGAAAACTCCAATACCTTACAGGAAGTAACCAAGTCATTTCCAACACCCAGAATGAAAAATGAGGGTTGGAACCTCATTGCCTCCCCCTCCCAAAAATAGACTACCTGTCTTCCAGCAAGTCCTAGGTGTTTCCTCTAGGATTTTCTATGGCAAGTTAATATTAATTCTACCTTTTGTTAGAGAGACTATACTACTACTCCCATTTTTTGTATTATATGCTATGATTCATGTGCGTCTAGTATTTTACATTGGTGGGTAATATACACATTCTTATTAAAAATTAGGTTAATCTTTTTAATTAGCGTGGCTTTGAACACTAAATAGGCTAACCTGAATTCTTGTGCCTGTATATAAGATCCCAATTTTCAAGCTTTCCACAGGTTAACTGATTGTTATGTTTAAATTAAGTTGTTAAATAGGCAAGGCGGACAGCTGTACCTCAAAGCAAGGAATTTAGACCCAGTTTGTGCCAACCAGTTCCATTAACACAGCCACAGCAGAAAATATATTTTAATTTTCAATCAGTATATCTCAGCAGCAAACTCATTAGCCAACAGTCAACCAGAATGCATTGCCTCATACGGACCTCCTGGAGTTGGTGCAGCTGTATGCAAAGTGTTGCCCAAAGCGTGCACATTTTTTTAGTTATTCACCACAGAACAGTTATTCTGTTGGATCCAAATACACCCCAATATGTAAATGGGCAAAAGCTCATCTCTAATTGCACAAAGAATCTGTTAATCCTTGAAGAAGCACACAGAGATCAACTGTACACCTTGTGGAAACTAGACTGTATACCTCGGCCACCTGTCTCATCATCAGGTAAACTTTCACTGTGATACATGAGATACTGTTTAAAATTATGGCTAGCCCACCTCTTAGAGGGAGAAAAGCAGGCGTGCTTTTCTCTTAAATTCTAAAGGTAGAATTTAAAGGGGTAACATTACTTACAGTATGAAATTATCCACCTAAAGTTTATTTCTTCTTTGTTCAAAGTCATCCAAGACAGAAGATAAAGGCTTTTTAAGTGAAGAACAATGCTCAAAGATTTGTTGTTTTAAGCAGTAAACTGCCTGTGTACAGGTGAAAGCAGCTCAGCTGTATCGTGTCCACTCCTGTTTGACATTCAATGGCACGGATTTCTGCATAGCTTAAAGAGCCAACTGTAATCAGCCGAGACATCAGCTTTGTGCTTGTTTTCATAAAAATATAGTAAAGCCAACTGCAGCAAACATCAAACGTTAAACAGGACACGTCTTTTCTAGCTCCCAAAGTCTGCAGTAACCAAGCCTATTAATAATAATGGAATAAAAGTTTACCACACATTTTTTTCCCCAATGCTAAATTAAAAAGCTAGACTTTAAACAAACTAGTCTTCACTGCGTAGAGTTGTAATATTTGCATGCTTACTGCGGCTACTAAATACAATAATAATGACATCAAACATGACCATGCACTTGCCTAGGTAAGACTTAAATTTATGTCTCTATATAGCCAGAAATTAATAGCCTAACATTTGTTTTCCCATGATTCACGGGGTTTCAGGAATTGTTACGATGTACTAGGAGGGGCAATGAAAGGCCTAGTAAAATAATGGATTAAGAAAACTCTCAGTACAGCAAGACTTGAAAACACACTTACCACAGCTGTAATTACAAGCCTGAATGGCCACAGCTGATCCCTAACCTCAAACACTGCTTACACTCCCATTCAGTGAGTCTGCATTAGGAAAAAAATTTTACTGTGGCTGGCCTTATTAAACAAACATATCCTTGTACTTGTTTTAAAGGTTCTACTAGTTTAACATGTTTACATATAAAGAGTCAGACCATAACATTACAAAATTAGAGCACTAACTACCTCAAAGTCCTCAAGTCATTCAGATTTTCATAGGTCTCACCACTGTCTTTCTGCTGAATTGTTTCAGGAAGGGAACTGCAACCATATTCACCTGCTATTTGACATCGGCAACTCACCACTCCCTCTAACAATTGCTGAGATTACTTTATCCAGGAATGCATACTAGAAATTTTTCCCTGTAATGTCCTGATCAAACTGGATGTCTCAGTGTATTATGATATTGCTAATGAATTGTCAAAGAGGTCGAGCTGGTTACTGTGCAATAAAAGCTTATATTCTAAAGTAGTTCCTTTCAAAAAACAAAATTATTTTCTATGTCTAAGTAATTTTCTCCTAAGCTTGACTGTGACACCAGTCCAGCTATGAATTCTTTAAGGCAGGTGCTTATTTTTTAATTGGACTAACAATGATGCTAGCTGAGGTAGCCAAGTATGAAAGTACTGTGGATTTAAAAGCTCAAATTTTGCCAGTTGGGGAATGTTTTATTCCAGTCTCTATCTTTGATATCAATCATGAAGGGAGAAGAAAAATAAGGAATTAAAATACTATTCTGATTGTGTGCACATAGTAGATGGGACAAGAAGAGTCTCAAACTGTAGTAACAAAACATCAGGCTGGACTTCAACAATAGCATTTTGCTGGCAAAGACAACGAAGCTCTGGAATAGGTTGCCTGGGGAGGTCTCTAGATCTACCCATATCCACTTGATCCCTTTAAGAAGGTTAGACAAGCACATCAGGAGTCAAGAGACAGTTGACTGTGACTTGGGAAAGTAGATGAATTAGAGGAGAGAGTTTCAAAGTTGCTCGTATACAGCATACATTTTCTCCATCCTCCATGTTCTGAAAAAGATACATATACAGACACATACATGTATACATTCGCAAATACTTCCCCACCCCCATACATATGGTCCCATTTTAAGAACAATAAAACTATGTACCTCTTAATTACTGAAAAATAGTGCTGAAAAGAAATTTATCTACCCAATGAATAGTGATCTCACATGGAAGATGCATGAGAGGGAAAGCAAGAGAAAAAGACTATATAAACCTGGTCCCAATGTTCTATGCAAAATGAAACAACTGTTAAGGGAAAACCAAGAAAGGTCCAGCTGAAAATCTCTTTTGGTTCAATGATTTTGGAATTCATTGGCAAAGCAGGCAAGCAAGGTTCAAATCTCTGTTCTGCATCAGGTATGGAAACACAGAAGTAGTCACTGTTTCGAGTTTTATGGCTGCCATATAAACCCCATTAGGAACCAAGTTCTGTTCACTATGCATCTGTGCTGGTTTTGGCTGGGATAGAGGTTAATTTCCTTCATAGTAGCTGGTATGGGGCTATGTTTTGGATTTCTGCTGAAAACAGTGTTGATAATGCAGGGATGTTTTGGTTATTGCTGAGCAGTGCTGACACACAGTCAAGGCCATGTCTGCTTCTCACCCCACCCCACCAGCAAGTAGGCTGGGGGCGCACAAGAAGCTGGGAGGGGACACAGCCAGGACAGCTGACCCCAACTGGCCAAAGGGATATCCCACACCATGTGACATCATGCTCAGCATGTAATGCTGGGGGAAGAAGAAGGAAGGGGGGGGACGTTTGGAGTGATGACGTTTGTCTTCCCAAGTAACCATTACGTGTGATGGAGCCCTGCTTTCCTGGAGATGGCTGAACACCTGCCTGCCGATGGGAAGCAGTGGATGAATTCTTTGTTTTGCTTTGCTTGCATGTGCAGCTTTTGCTTTACCAATTAAACTGTCTTTATCTCAACCCACGAGTTTTCCCACTTTTACCCTTCCGATTCTCTCCCCCATCCCGCTGTGGGGGGAGTGAGTGAATGGCTGTGTGGTGCTGAGTTGCTGGCTGGGGTTAAACCACAATAGTATCTTTGCTTTTATGTAAAAGGCCTGAAAAATTACAAATTTTTTCTCTTGGCTTGAACTAATATTACAAAAGTATTTTGGAGCTACTGAGAAAATTTTGCGTGTTTAGCCACTCAATCCACAGGGGAAAAAAAGTTAGTTACACAACCCGATTACGCATTTAATGTCCCAGGGCCAAGTCACTGTATGTCCACAGGAAGCATTAATAAACATGATTTATCTCACTTTATAAAAGTTGTGATTACCATTTTTCAATAACTGAAGCTATTAGCAATATGATACTTCTCTATACCTTATGAAATTGAACCAAAATGGCAAAACCTACTTGAATTTAGCTCAAATGCCGGTTTACTGTGAACATGTTTTCTGTTTGTTCCTATATATAATGTCAAAATTCAGGGCTGGATATCTGAGAGTGCAGCACACCAGTGCTCAGCTGAGAACAAACAGGAGGAACCAAGCACATGAGATAACAAGCCTCTATTTTCGTGCCTAAATGGGAAGTAAATATTCCAGGGTAAAAAAAAAAAAAAAAGGACACAAAAAAACACGTCTGCTTGTCTTCAGCATTAAAGACACCTTAAAGACTATATGTAGAAATGGTCCACTTTGCATTTCAGTTACTGAACACATGAGAAGTATTTAAGAAGTTTCCTCTATGGAATAGAAAACATCACAGTACTATGTACTTATAGTCCAAGATCCATTAAAGACAATTGAAAGACTTTAATTCTATCATATTTTGCATATATGAAATCTTCATGCACCCATTAAAATCCTTTCATAAGTTCATAAAATTCTTTTTATGTAATGAAAAATGTAAAGTCTATTTGAGGAGCAGTACATAACCTTTCTGCAGCTGCAATACAATGTACAAAGTTGAAAGCCTCAAACTGAAGACAAACATCTTTGGTTGCTGATACAGGAGGAATTTAGAGATAGAACAGACATTTTATTTTGAAATATAAGAGACCAGTAATAAAAGAAAAAATACTGAAACTACCTTGATCTGTAACAATAAAAAAAAACATTGCCACTTGGTGTTTTTACCTCAGCAGCCTGATGCCTTTGTTACGGGTTATTGATATTCCGCTTCTGAACTGCCACTGAAATGCCACCAAGCCGTTGGCTCCCATTCAAATACCGACCTAACTGCATCTTTCTTGTTTTGAAGACAGACAAAATAATCATAAATTGGTATGTATCACTGTAGACTAGCAAACCCTAATTTCAATTATGAGTGAAAGTGAAGAGACTCCTACAAAGGAAACAAAATTGGTAACTTTTCTTGCCATACAGACATGATGGTTACAGTATAATTTAGGATATAAGCAAGCTTCATGAATTGTGTGCTAAATTATCTTCAAGTGTAAGTCTTCCAATAAAATATACATATCATCATCCTTTGACATGCTTATTTTGGTACAGAAACATGCTATCAACTCATCAGGTAATCACTTCCAACATACCAGAATACAGGAAGGTCTAAATACCATCTTATACAGTATGTATTAGTGCTTGAAATCCCTGTTTGTATTACAAGACATAATAATGTCATGATTTTTGAAAGGCATTTTTATTACATAAAGGCTACTGCTAATATCACTAAGCCAGGCCTTTTTACTAGAAACTTCCAAAAATTAAACAGTGGTTTATCCAGTATATGCACACAAGATTAGCCCAAAGTTAAGTCTTACAATTTTAATAGTTCTTCAGAATAGAGTCAGATTTTTACTCAAAAACAAGAATACATTTCCACAGAAACAGTTAATATCAGGTAAATCTGTTCCAGAGGCTACAGCCCAACACTATTCAGGCCTGGAAATATTCTAAAACAAATTAAAAAATGTACCAACAAGAAAAATAAGTGATTTCCCTAAGCATTTCCATAGCTTGCATAAAGACATCAATTACCATAGCTTGTCTTCTAAATTAATGATTCACAGTGATGGATTATTCATGCAAGTCAGCCAGCTGAACATTATACTTTGACTTTGGGGAGAAAGTATAGCATGTCTTAATTAACTGTATTTTGTATAAGCCAGAAGACAGTCAGAAAAATGTTATTCTCCTAGTCAACCAGGTAAAATGTAAGAAAATAAAACTAGTGGTAATTAAATACAAAAAAAGTCTTCAGAAGTCTCCATAATCCATGTTTAAACTGAACTAGCAAGAGCATGTTGCCGAGTGAGCTCTGTAAAGTAGTTCCAAATTGCTGTTTTGTTGAACGAACTGACTTCAGATCTACTCCATTTAAGCGTGGAAAAAAATGGAAATTTCACGTTAATATGCTGTTTCCTGTCATATGCTCAACCTTGCAAGACTTCAGTGATGGCACAATTTCTTGTTTCAAAAGGCTATCAAGTATTTTCACAGCCTTGACTGAAATTCAACTCAACATTGAATTTTTCTATGAGTGAATGATACATTATTATCTCAAATATTTTCTACATGAATGCTGTATTCTAATGGCCTCCTTGGACGTACATAACATTTATGTGTTGTGTAAGTCTATTGATGATATTTGTTACTTTGATCAGGACAGTGCAAAATACCTCTACAATTCAAACAATATCTAGGATTCACAATTGTTAGCTTTCAAAGCATTATTCAATCACTGCATTGGAAGATTTACAAATCAAAATGGGAAGTCTATGATAAACGTTACCATTCATCCTTAGAGTAAGTAATATGAATGATCTAATATCTCTAAAAATCTATACCAAGCTGCTCTAGGATAGCAAAGACCACCATGCCTGATGAATTATATGACCACCTAGTTGCTTACACGGCTTATATACAATACATTAAGGTTGTTAAAAGTATTAATCACATTCACATAGACCTTTACCTTTTAACAAACTAATACCCAGATGCCTTACACTCATTACTGGATTTTATGAGTAGGAAGAGTCTGTTTTCATTTTATATTGGAGAAACGCAGGTTAGGTATAGATTAAATGACTTGTCCACTACCAAAGGATCTAAAATCAAGTCAGCTTTTTTCCTTCTTCCTTTAGAACTATCTTATCCATTGATTTTACCTTCTCTGAACTCCCAGGACAATCCTAGAGCCTGTGAAAGCAAAAATTTAATTTTGTCCTTGCTCTCTTGGTGCTTCAGCAGTATTTCTGGGGATTCTTCTAAAGCCCTACAATTCTTAAGGAATTAAGTAATAACTCAAAGATAGGATAGTTACATAGAAAATGATTAGGAAAAGATGGTGAATATCAATTCAATTAGTCTCTACCAATCCTGAAATGACCAACAGTGGGAACTCACATTATCATACATCTGCCTCCCACTGGGCTTTCACTACATGTAAAGATGAAACCCTATTAGACCTAGCTCCTTGTAACAATTCTTATATGCAGACTTGAATTTATGTGGCTTTCTTCTCCTTCCAAATACAAGATATGCTAGTGTTCTTGTTGAGCAATATGCTTCCATCACTCCAAGAATTTATTTTCATTGTGACCGAGTGGAAGCTTGTCCTCTTGAAGCTAAATGGTATTTTGCTGTCACTTCATATACGAAGACCTGGTATCAGTTATGTCAAATTCACAAGTGTACTGTGTTTTGATATTGTATGTACATTTTCCTCCCTCACATTTGTATATGAAAAATTACCAATGGCATTTTTTTGCTTCATGCATATCACCCCCTCAAAATAAATTTACTTACAGTCAATTTGTTTCTTACTCACTTTCATGAATATCTTCTCTACACGCCCTCCTGCTCCATATCCCCCATAATTAGACATTTCTGCTTGCTTGTTTTTCTGATATTTGTTTTTCCTCGGTATCTCCTCGTAGATCTAATATCCTGCTTTCTTTAGTATTTTAACACATGCACAGTAGGGAGAGCAGATGGAAACTGCCAGCTACAGATGACACCAAGTAGCTTCTGTGCAAGTGGAGACTCCAAAAGCTCTAAAATCCACGTGGGTTTTTGTGCTACCATGATGTTTTCTATGCCTCAGAGATGCTGAGAAGGACTAATCAAAGGCACTCTCCTACAGGAAATTGAGAACAAGCATGGTTGTAGCATGCAGTGACCACACAGGTGACAGTGAATTGAGGAGCTGCATTCAGGTATGCATGGCACACGAGACTTCAGAACCTGTCCCCAGGAAGAAGAACGAGAACACTTACAGCTACAAAGCACCACAAACATTGTTTCAGGCTGCTTAGTCCTATCAGGCATCATCCTTCTATTAAGAATGTTACCTCATGTCTTGCTGAATTCCCAATAGGTATTTAGAGATGCTCTTTACACACCTGAGTTTGTCAGATGAGGGGCAGGGGGAGATGTGGGAAGGAGTTATTCATCAGCCATTCTCGTCTCTGGCTTAAAAAAAAAAGATCTTTCAAAAAAACCACTTCTGGACAAGTTCACATGGGGGTGGGATATTTCACACACTACTGTTATTTTTTGTTTGAACTGGTAGTAATGAAACTACTCCTGCTTACTCTAAAAAGAAAGCCACAGCTAGTACTTCTCACAGTTCTGCTTCCTTGCAATGGCATTTTCAGATGGCAGAAGTAAGGAGGTGTGCAATGCCCCTTGGAGATTAAAAGAAAAAAAAAATTGTATGCATACACTGCAGGAGCACAGAGCACCACGGGCATAGCAGAGGAAATGCTAGAGCATGCTGAGGAAGATCTCTATGGTTAGGCCTGGGCACTGAGGGAGACTGATAAAACAGGCAAGCAGATGAAGAGGGAAGGCCCAGTTCTGATGCAGAGGAATGACCTAAGGCAAAACCAAAACATCCCTTCCAGACCTTCACAATCAGTTACGGACAACACATAATCCCTATCCTGTGATACTTACATCAACGTTACTGCAGGATGAAAATGAGATCATAGCAACCAAAGACCAAAACAGTATTGAATTAAAAGGGTTCAGCACTACATCTCCTACGTTTATATTGTAAGCACCAGACGGTTGTTCTTTTCAACACCTTGCCTTACTTCTCTTAAGAGATTCTCAGACACTGCTGTCCTCTTCTTCCCAGCTCCTCAATTTGCAGACCTCCACTAATAGCTTCTTTGGATAGAGAGAACTGGGAGAACAGATGTGTTCCTGAATTCTGTGACCGGACTAATCACAGCCAGAGTCACAGGACAAGGAAAAAAAGAAGATGGTCCATAACACGTGCAGTCATGAAACAAGATCTTATTTTTCACACTAGACCATGGAGGTGTAGCAAGCACATTAAGCATTAAACTAAAAGTCTCTTCTGTTATCTTCAACTCAAACATCAGCTTTGTCAAATATTATCTGAACCTTTATTTTAGAAGTGTGAAGTCAGCTTTGCTTTTTAATTTTTTTCAATAACAAAAACACCTGCTGCCTGTAACATTACTGTGAATAAACAATGTTACTTTAATAAAGAGGTTTTCATTCACCATATGTAAGTGCACATGCTTTTAAAGACAAAATAGAATTACTACAGTATTTTAAAAGTCCATATCCAGTTTAATAAGAGAGACTAGTTTATTCCTCTTTAGTACTTGTAAGAATCATTAGACATCTTTCAACTCCCACTAATTACTTTGTTTTTGGCAGACATTACTGTTTCCTCCTCCTGCTTTTTTGAATAAATCTGAAATTAACAAGTCAATAAACTGATATATTTACAGTAAAAGTAACTTGGCTTCCCTCTCTTCTTCCTCCCACTTCTCATATTTTTCTTTGCAGATGAAAAGGTTATCGTTCACCTACAGGCTTTACATATACTTACAGCAGTTTGGGACCTAGGCATCTTTCCTTTACATCAACAGGATCTCAAGCTGAAGACCTGATATTACAGTAAGCTGTTTGTGTTGTCTTAGGTTTTGATTAATAGCTTTAAATAGTTTAGAAACTAGAGCAAACGCTTTCTTTTGAAAAAAGATATCCGAGAAAGAAAACATGAGTTGTTCAGTGAACTCAAATTGCTATGTGACATACACAATCATTAAATGCTCAAAGAACTGCTTTAAACGTGAAAGAAAAGCATTTGCAAAGGGCAGTTTTAGTGTCACAAAAAAAAATGTCTTAAATCTGTAAACCTATTGTCTTTCTAACTACAACTTACGTAACTGAGATGTATAGGGAAAACTGGGGCAGCTAACATTACCTCAGACATAGAAACAGTTACTGAAGAATGACTTTTTGCTATACTGTCAAGGAAGGAGGCAATCTCCAGTGGCTAAGTGATCATGAGGAGTTCAGACAGGCTGTCTTTAGCAAAGTAGTCATGCTCCTAACATTACCTTGACATGCCAAGGTCAGTTAAAAAAAATCGTGTTGAAAAGTAGATGTGCAAATTCTCCAGCTTACTCCAAACTTCTACAGCAGAATCAAGGGCTGGAATGGCAGCGCTGCTCAAAAAGCACCAGATGCAAAATGCAACTAGTTAGCAAGTGTTTGGGCATATTATCTTATTACAAAGGTAATTAAAGCATTTGCTTTGCTATGGTGTCTGAGCAAAATTCTCAGAATTCAGTCAGAATTCCAAAAGCAAAACAAAGCCTTAAATATGTTATTCAAAGAAGTTAGAAAGGAAATGATAGTTCTCTCTTCTCGGATGAAGAAGTCCCCTAAACCCACTGCGCATACAGAAACATGGATGATAAAAATAGATGAAAACAGAAGAGCCCAGGAACTGAAGTTCTTCTGAGGTTTGGAGAGATCATTCCTAGCTAACAAGTGCTTGTTTTTGTATATTTAAGAAATCCCACTGCACACATGGTACAGTTTCAGTTTCAATTCTGGCAGAATTATCTTTCTAGAAGCCGCCAATTGTCCATTAGCCCCATCAAGTCATCATGGGTTTAGAATTGTCAGACATACACAGGAGATCAGAAATACTTTACATTACTGAGCAATTATTTGTTTAGATGTAATGGTAATGGTGAAAGATTGCAGGGCTGAAGTACAGAAGTAAGTGGAAAGATGTCTTCTGATTAATAGGCTAGCTCTTTGGTTAAAACTGAATACACCACATTAACTTTTTTCTTCTAGATGGAATATCACTTGTCATTATTGATTCTTCCTGAAAGAATAGTCTCAAGGTCTGAAAAAAATATTTCTCAAGAATTATCATAATATTTAAACGCTCAACTAAACCAAAAATCCTTTACAACACAGGAGGTCAAATCTTATTTAACCGAAAAGCCAGACGCATAGTTAACTCATTAGCTTGTATCAATAAGAAATTTTCTCTTTTCCCATCTCATAGCAACAGCTGCTTTGCAATGATTCTAAAAGACCAAAAAGGACGTGCATAACTCATGCAGCTTTTATCACATTAGCCACAGTCTGCAGTTTTCAAAATCATTAGTTCTGAAGTATATTAAACAAAGCAGAACATGACCTTACAGTTAATATTTTGATCACATCACATAAGAACAATTCTTTAGCATACCTACTTTATTAAGGCCATCAAATGAGATGCTATTCAGAACTACTTAAAAACACAAACAGGAAGAAAAGAACACTACTGTTGCACAACCAGGTGAGGCCAGGCAGCGACCACACCACAAGGAGGGTTCGCTGCTTTTAAATGCAGAGTCACCAGACAACTTCCAACACATACCTCTGATTTTGGCTGGGCTGAGGGATCAACAAGAAGCAGAATGCGTGCACATATACGAGACTAGTAGAAAAAGAAAAAAATGAAGCTTTTAGTTTTAAAATAATGCAGTGTAGTGCAGCTTCACTTATTAGCAAAATGCACAGATTATCTTATCTACATTTATGTTTAGTACAATATCTAATTACCTTTTTAGAAATAGAATTTTGGGGAGGGAAAATGAAAAAAGATGACATGGCATTCTTTCAGTGGGATTTCATACAGGTATTCATCCTACTTGAATCCTCACAGTACTGTGTTGTTACAGACCTTCTCCAACATAAACCCCCTTTCTGATGACTGTACTAAGCTATTTACACTATTAAAAAAAAAATACTCCTAATGCGTTTGATGCAGTTTACTTACATCTCTGCATGTCTGTCATTTTGTATTGCTTTAAATACCAAGTACAGAGGGGAAATAAGTCCAAAACTTTACCCTTATTATTTAATTGTGGGATTTTTTTTTTTTGTCTGCCTTGAAGTGGATAGCTTCATTATCTCCAGCACAATTTTACAAAGAAATTTAAAGAAAATGTGTTGTTCTGTCAAGTCAATCATTCAAGATTCTGAAAGTATTTCCTTGCTTCCTGCAGGAATGCATGTTATATTATTTCCACCCCAAGGTCTGCTAACCTTTTGTCATCCAGTTCACAAGACTAACGGCACTCAAAAGACACTAATTAAACCCCAAAATTTTAAAGATATTTCCAAATTTAACTACTCTGGTCTTTCATGTATTTGAGGAAAAATAAAGAGTTATCACTAATCACAGTTGACTATATAGATGTCTTTCCCTACCATCTGCCCATTATACTGATGTGTAACCAGAGATACTGACTGTATCAGAGATATGCAAGTGTACATAAAATAAAGAAAATCAGGCATTAATTTTTGAAGCCATGTTTACGCACCAATTTTTAACATTATTTTGAACACATAGCATAATTAAGGTGAGGACAGCCTAAAGACTGAGTATAGGACAGAGATACCCTATATTAATTCGTATTCATGAATTAATTCATATTCTATGTTTTACAAAGACAGAATAACATATTGCCTACACAGAACATGGATTATCAGAAGTTATTTTAAAACTTATTCAGCCACACCAAAAATGCATCTTCATGGATGATGAGCAACCAAAAAACAAATTTGAAATTTTGAGAAAAAAACATTAGTTACATTAGTTGAAGAGGACTTTAAAGAGCTAAGAGTAGCTAGATGTTGATGTGAAGAATCCTACCAGTGCTAACTCCTCTCCACTGCTACATTTTGCGATACATAAGATTAGAAGTTGAATTAAACTACACATGACATCTACAGAATTAATTTCAAAAGTTATCACAACAATGTAGTGTTCACAGACACATGCTCCTAGAACTC